>NC_085054.1:18617766-18955782 GCF_963662255.1 Cinclus cinclus
AACGCCTAGAGCTTTGGCCAGACATCTTCTCTCATTAGTAATTTTCACACAAGTCTAAATAAATGTGTTTGTACTGTGCCCAACCCAAAGCAGCTCCTGTGTGCCACATTAACACAGCTAATAAATAAAAAATCCTATTCATTATATTCTTACACCAAGCCAGCAGTAGAAAATGGCCACTCATCAGAGAAGTGAGAAGCATTGGTGGCTGGACTAGATGGAGTTAGCAAACAGGCTCCAGCTGGAAGAGCAAGCAATTTTATCAATTATTTTCAATAGCAAACTGCATTTCCTTGCCCCTCTACCCCCTCGTAGAGAAGGTCTGGTGAAAAGCATTGTACCCATTTATCCTTAGCGAGCTCTTGAGCCAGCAAGCCCCTTTGTTACATTTTGGCCTGGAAACTGAGATCTGCATGATCAGTGCTGTTCGGCTGCTGCCTCTACACAGTGCAGGAAGAATGATACCAGTGGGCAGTGAAGAATGCTCCTTCCTCAATAGCTGCCACCAACATGCTAGATGCTTTTCAAATACACAACATCCAGCCTAAAAGTGCTGTCAAAGAGCTCTCAGGCACCACTGGAACACAAAATTAACACACAGGAGAATGTCCCTGTGAATATATCAGTGGAACTCCATGCCTGTGTCTGCACTGCACCCAGCTGTGGTACAGCTTCCTTACATCTCCTTATCACTATCAATCCATTTTACCTGGAATGATGAAATGATCTCATTTCACAAGAAAATGTCTTAGGAACAGAGACTTGACTTTAGAGACAAACAGTTAATTATCATAGCATGTAAACACATTTTTTCCCCCAGAAAAATAGAATTTGAGAATTTGAGATTATTTATTGCTTCCAGGTAGCATGATTAATGGTTTTCCCATTTCATAGAATAAACATATTTGAACAAGCATTCCAGAACCACAGTATCCCACTAAACTCCCCCCAGCCTGTGGGCTTACAGAGCAAAGGTTCCCGTCTCTTTCAGCCAGGAAAAGAGTTCCTGTCCTTTTTAGGACTAGGTACCACTAATACAAATAATCCCATATCATCTTAGTCAGATGCACTGAGGCTTTGATAGAAGCAATTTCATGAACAGTCTGCAAAAACTCCCCCTCTCTCAGTCCCAGTTCATAGCTCTTTATTTCCACAGCCTTTTTCTTCACCTCTCTTTTTCCTCAGATGAGCCCAGCTCCCAGGTTCAGACAATTACATTTTTTTCCAGAGCAATGGAGCTAATGTTATTCCAAACAAAATTCAAGAGAGTTACAACAATATTCATGGCCAAGATGCCTTGCCTATGAAGACACTTGACACAGGAGAAAGATGGTGCCTTTCTAACCTCTGGGCTTGCAAAAATCCAGAACAAAGATATCATTTGCCTGTGCTCATAAAAAATAATACTTTGTTGTGATTTTAAAAGTGAGCTACTGAAATCTAGGAGTACTAAAGGAAAAGCAGCCTTCTATGAATCCTGGGTGGCTCACTATGAAGATGACAGTTGCCCTAGAAACCTCATAAACTGGAGTGGCAGATAACTGAAGTAGATGAGATCTGTCAGAAAAAGTTTGGCACCATCAAACCAATGCTTTGAAAGCATAAAAATGACTAATTGTCTGTGTTTTCTTTGCCACATCAGACAAAAGGCTTTCCTGGCAGTGAGGGACAGCTTTCTGAGCTGTGTTTTGCTATTCACTCATCTGCTTAAATTTTGAGTGTAAGATTTAAAGCTTGTTTAAAAAAAAATAAAAGCTTATTTTATTCAAATTAAAGCTAAGTAAGTGATGGGTTTGTGCTTTTCCCCTTCTCTTCCAAAGGCCTGAGTTCAGACAACCTTCTGAAAAAGACTGGTGTCCTGCTGGTCCTAAACCTTATGCAACATCACCATAAAGACACACCTAACTCAGACCAGGTCTTATTTTATGAACAGGAGGTTACCAACAAAAAAAATTGGACATCTGACCTGCGATGCATTAATGCACCAACCTTACTTCAAACAGATTCTGAGTTGTCATCAAATTTGCAGATTCACAGAATCATCTTTTAGGTTGGAAAAAACATCCAAGATCATTAAGTCCAACCGTTATCTCAGCACTCTCACCACTAAACTCAGCACAAGGCCACCACTAAAACATGTCCCCAGGTGGCACACTGACAGCATCTACAGGTCTTTTAAACACCTCTAGGGATGATGACTCAACCACTTTCCTGAGAAGTCTGTTCCAGTGCTTGACAACCCTTCCAGAGAAGAAAATTTTTCCCAATATCCAATCTAAAATCTAAACCTCCCCTGGCACAACTTCAGGTTCTTGTCTCTTGTCCTATCACTTGCAGCTTGGGAGAAGATGGCCACCCTCACCTTACCAAAGCTTCCTTTCAGGTAGTATAGAGAGTAACAAGGTCCCCCACAAACCTCCTTTTATCCAGGCTAAAGAACCTGAGTTTTTAAACCATTCCTGATAAGACTTATTCTCCAGATTAACTACTCAAGGTAGTGACATTTGCCAAACCCACTAATCCTGATTTCTCATCTACAGTAAATAAACAACAACATTGAAAAAGAGAAGGCTGAGTTCAAAAGAAAAAAAGCCTTCGTTATAAAGTATTTACACTTCTGTTTCCTTATTTGGCTTCTTTGTTTCTCATTCCTTTTCCCTCCCTTTAACTGACCAGCTGCCAATAAAGGAGAAGAGATAAGCAACAAAAATTGATTATAAGCAATAAAAGGAATTTTAAATTTTCTTAAGGACTGAGCCAGAGCAGGAGGGAAAACTTAGGAACTCTGGATTTTCTACACCATTCTTCATGGGTCCTGAGCAATGCCAGTGTATCTGTGCAAGCAGCACACAAGCAAACAGCACAGCTCTTTGCATTCTCTCTGTGCACAGAGAAGCAATTTTCCCTTTCATTTATTATTCAGAACTTGCTGCAGCCATTCTGCAAATTCAGTACATCTCCTTTAATACAACAATGAGATTGAGATGCCGATTCCTTCCCTTGTGTTATTTGTGGTTTTGGGTTTTTTATCTTGAATACTGAGAATGTTGTATATGGGTTTTCTTTCTACTTAAATTTATCTTTTAAATTTGAAGATGATTTAAAGTATGCAGAATGCAGACAGGCAACAAGTAAGGATTTCCTGCTCTGATCCATGCTTTCTCCTCCAGGCAAGCCTGCAAAAATAACCCTCAAATCCTCAACATGGACACACCACTTAGAATTTAGAGAATAGATAGTCCCACCTCTCCCAAAAATGGTTCGAGAATTGAATGGCTTCAGAGAAAATGCTGTCTCCTTTTCCTCTCTACCCTAATTGGTACAAACCATAGTCAACTCCCTGGCAAAAAAGCAAACATTCAACACTAATAGCCATTAGCATTATTAATTCCCTGGTTTTGAAAAAAGCCCTTGACTGCAACCCCGAATATTTATTCTCACTTGATGTTAAGATGACAGATTTGCCAACCAGCTTGGGAGGTGAAATAGCATCAGCGGGCCACCTGCTCCCTTGAAGTTTAGCTTTAATAATGCAATGCAATATCATAAGATGAAGTCATCTGATGCAATTGATGCAGGAGGGAAATGTAGATTTTTTTCACTCTTTCTGAAAGTTTTGATTTAGGCACCAAAATAAGCTGTATTGTTGCACTCCTACACATCCAAACTGAACAGAGCAAAGTTAGATCCATCCCTGGTGTGAGCCTTGGCATGAGGCCAAAAAAACAAGAGCACAGATTTCTTCCCACAGTGCAGGGTTGGCAGACACCCTGCATTTCTTCTCCAGATAAAGCAGAATATCTTTGTTTTGCTTTGAGAAGTTAATAATTTTATCATTGAAGCTTCATAACATACTGCATAGGAGTGTCTCTGGACAACATCCATCCTGTGGCTCAGCATGGTTGGTTACCTGTTCACTCACTACAGAATCACTGCAGTCTCTACACTGTCAGGGCTGTGTGACACAAATCAGATTGCATTTCAATATTGCATTGATGCCATACCCTGAACATGGAACACCAATTTGTACACAACATGTTAGGATCCAGACTGCACAGCTGCAACTCAGTCCAAGACACTGACAAGAGCAATAGTGCATCATCAGAACTGCCCAGCAAAAATTCTGGATTTGAATCTAACACAGTCTGGGCAGTTCTTCTAACTTCTGTGAACATTAACTTGCTTTTTGATGATGTGGTGCTTAGACTGCCTGCTCACCTTACCAAAATATCTCAGTTACTTAAATCTGTGAAATGCATTGAGATTTTAGGGTGAAACAGGCTCTGGTGAGTCAGAGCATTGCTGCAGATGTGACCAAACATGCTGTACACTTTGGACAATGTTACAGTTCTGCCAACATAGGAATGCTAGCAGACTTCTGCCCTTTGTAGCTTGATATGACTGGCATGATATAAAGAACTAAGTTTCAGAGGGAAATTCAGTATCATCCCAACCTGGCCGTCTACATGGTTTATGTATGTTATTGCAGTAGCCCATCGCCAACATTCACAGTACTAGTGAAGATTATCACCTCTGTTTAACAGATACCAAGTCCCTTTGTTCCCACTGATGAGAAATCCTTTTAGGAAAAATTGTGAAGTTTTAGACTGTCTGCATTCTAACCCAAAAAGCAGGGGATCCTGCTAAATAAATGTGTAAGCCCGGGTTCTTCATCATCAGTTAGGCTGGGATGAAAAACCCACTTTTCATACACAGGCTGATGTATTAAATGTGAGGGTCTTGACAGCGAGAGCAGCTCCAGGTTTGAATCATAAAGCAGAAAATCCCTGTGTAATTTCAGTAATGCTACTTCACTGAATAAAGGCTTACACCAAATTCAGGTTAACCCAAATGCTACCTGGTATGACATGCAATGGTAAGGGTTTCTCTGCCAGGAGCAGCTACCTGCAGAGCTTCTTTTCCACCTTTGCAGAGGAACAGGAACCGATCATTTACAGAGCTGCAAATACACCTGAGTGTCATCTAAGGCAGAGCCTCTATCAGAGCAGAGAATTACCAGTAACAGGGGTTCATGTTCTTCCTCCCCCATTGAATAGGCTGCTAAATGAACAAAACCAATTTGATCTCACACATCTAACTAGCATATTAGAAAAAAATTCAAGAGCAGCTGCTGCCTACCTACAAGTCTCTAATTCCAGCCCAAACAATCTGTTTCCCAGTTGTGGGAGAGCAATCCACAAAAGGACCCAACAATCAGAGTCAGCAGAGATGTGACGTTGTGCCTCCATCACTGGCATGCAGCTAATTACAAAGGACAATTATTATAATTAATGCCAGTGGATGTGGCCAAGTCTCCCTGCAACTGCTGTGGGGAATTTCTACCCCTACTTCGACCAAAAACCATCTGTCAGACAGGAAAAGCACGAAATAAAATCCCTCCTTGCCAAAGATTCTCAGTAAAATGTTTTATTGCTGCTAACCTGGCAGTAACAGGGAGATCACACAAGCTTCAAATAGGAACCACACTGAGAAGTGAAAATCCCTGACTTCATATTCTCTGCCCCATCACATAAACAGTCCATTGATATATGTAGCAAGAGGCTTTTGCTGGAGATGTTCAGGGATGGGTAAGTTACACACTCCTGTTTGTCATGAGCTGGTTTGTTTCGTACAGAAGCAGAGATCAGCCTAAGATCAGAGATCAGAGAAAATGGGACTGGAAATGCTGCTGCTTCTGCAGAGCTCTGTCAAGGTAGTGAGTTACGTAAATGCCACTTGATACTGACCATTTGCACATTTAAATTTCCTCATCCTTGTACCTCAGTGACCACTTGAAAGGCAATAGGAATAAGGACACACTATGAAAGCAGATAAATCATGTTCCTGGCTGATCCATGCACATACTGTTAAGAGGAAAATTTGGCTATGCAGGGAATTTGTTGACTGTGGCAGGCTTCTTTCTGTGCAACACACGAAATCCTTACAATTGTCATGGTGATTTGATTTCTTCTGAGCAGATCTCCTCTTGCTACAGTGCTGCAGGTGAGTTCTTGTCATAAAATACCCACCCAGTAATCTCTATCATTTGACTCAGGCTAGGTACTGGCACCAAGGCCACTGTAAGAAATTTGGTGATGGTACTCAGGCATACCTGAACCAGTTGAGACTGTCACAGACTTAAGCAATTGTTGTATAATTCTTACTGGCATACAAAAATAATAGCTCATAAAGTTTCAATATTACCTTCTTCTGGAAGTGCAATCATGTTCTGCAGCCTCACTAGCTCAGGTGAGAAGTCTCTCACATTTTAGGGCTGATCTACTTTGGGAACCCTAAGCCAGGTGCAAATACATTCCCACCATCTTCAAAATGTGTACTACAGGTATCATCAACAATTTAGGCATGGCAGAATGGAGCACAGCTACACATCTTGCCTGGGAATATCTGAGTCATAATGCTGCTGGATAGACTCAAACTCACAGCACATAGATGCTGCACATTGATACTGCCTGGTATGCAGGCTCCAAGGAGTTGAAAAGGCAGAACTAGAGTCTGCTGAAGAAAGAGATACCTGCAGATGAATCCACATCCTTTCACTTCCACCAAGTTATTAAAAGATCAAAGAGGATGAGAACTGGGGCTAACATGGCTGGAACACCTGGTTCAGCTCCTAGCTCGGCAAGAGGCAACTTACCCAATTTAATACAGGCAGATAGATATGGGCAACTTACTAGTATGTGCAAAAGCATCTGAGGATATATTTCTATTCATCCCTGTTGCTGAAATAATTATTGAAATAGACTTCTGCTGTCTGCAGTGCCTCATGGGTCAGAGTTAAGGAGTCTTTGCAGAGTATTTCTGTACAGGTGCACTGAATTACATACATGCATTGATCTGAGCTGAATGAAGATTTGTTCTTCTAAGTTCTTGTTGATGTGCTACTATGGAACACTGAACATAAATTAGTTAAAAACTGTTTGGTAGTCTTCACACATAGGCTAATGGTGAATACATCTGCAAAACCAAAACCATTACACAGGACAGTTGTTTTGAGCTGGAATTTACACATGTAAATTTGTGACATACTAGAGAAAGATGCAATATTACTATTTCATTTTAACACTTTCAGAGTCATGACAATTATGTATTTTTCAGCCCCTTTAAAAATGTTTGCCTTATTTCCCATCAATATTTAATTCTTCTCTTGTTAATGGTTAGCTCTAAAAGAGAATAAAAGGCTCCAAAGGAGTAAGGAAAGCAATTAATAACTTTCAAGAAAAACCATCACCTATGGCTTCCAGCTAAGTAAACCAAGCTCTTTCACGATATAATGTAGGTAAGACAATGTAACAAATATTGTAAGGATTTAAATGTAAAAGTGTTCCCAAAAATCTACCTTGTCCTTTTACATTTGAAATAACTCTTGTTCAGGCTAGTCAGAGAAAATAGTCTTCTTAGCTTTAAAAAAAACCCAACATCTGAAGCAGTTTTCTCACCATGATAGGGGTTCAAATGTTGGTATATGCTTTTTTAATATCTAAAATTACTTCTGTTTTCATATTGATTTCTGGAACATCAGTGAGGAACCAATCTTTGGTGGGAATCCCCTGTACTACCTGAGCCTGACGAGAGGAGAAAAATAGAGATGTCCAAGTCAAGGAAAGTCATTTAGTGTAACAACTAAGCACATGGTGCAGCAGTTGTTTTTAAACCCACCTTCCTGTCAGATAACATACTCATAAATCCATCAGCACCAGGTCACTGCTCCGTCCCTCTGGGGTGCAAATGTAATTGAAACCTCATAGCCACTTAAAAGCTGCTGTTTTTCTATGTTTAAGAGGCTAGAGAGGTTAGACTCAACTGCACTAATAGATTAGATCAGGCTGGCATTTATACCACCGCTGTCTAACTGAAAATCTCCTTGTAAGTCTACAGACAAATGTTTTGCTTCTGATTTGCACCAACTTGCTGTACACACACCCAAACCACTCCGCTGTGAGAGTCAGGGGAGACAAGCCTTTGGAAAAGAATCAGTTAAAGGTGCTTAACATCTGTTACTTAACTACATTATGTTTCATCAGCCAGATTTGATTCTACTTCCCATTGGTGTTTTTCTTTATACCTCTATCCTCTTTCCATTATTTCTGTTCAAAGGAATAAAGACAGGAGATGAAATGTTAAAATGATTTTGGATTTTCAGCTGTAAGAAGAGTATATAAGCAACATTAAGAATCTAATTTCAGTGTAAGATAGGATGTTTGGATAAATCAGATATCCCAGAGCAATTCAGCAGCTTGGAACTGCTGGTTAAAAGAAGATCTGCTATTCTCTCCCTAGAATGGTAAAACACTCTCCATGTAAGCTGACTTAGGTATGTTCTTTTAATTTATTTCTCTGTTCTTTCCTTTTCATATAATTTTTGAAGGTTGCCTTTCTAATTTTTTTAACCATAATTTTGTACCAGGTGCTGCAGACTCTAATGGAACTGCAAGACCGCAGCACAGTGAGGACAAAAGAGGGCCAGGTCTCATTTAGCTACATCTGGAAGGGAAGGCGGCTGAGCTGAGACACACAGACACCAGCACAGGTTACCACCAAATTCAGGCACTTCAGCGCTGGCTGACTTCTGCATTACTGCTGCCTTATGGATGCAGATTCTCTGAACGGTAAAGTTTTCAGAAGACCAGAATAAAACAGTCCAGTGTTGAGGGCAACAGGCATTGTATTGTCCCTGTGCTGATGGAGTTTTCTACAGCAGACTATTTTGTATTCAGACACTGAAGATATGCTGAAGCTTTAAAACATGAGAAAAATCCAAGTCCACAAAGTGAAGTTGATTTCTACCTGAGAAGACAAGAGGTGGAATGCCTGCAAGCCTGCCTGGGCAGCAAGGTCTGCCTGTCCCTGAGGGCAGAAGTGAGAAATTACGTTACACTGCGGGCCAATGAACTCCACAATTTGCAGTCCTACTCAGTTTCACTCTGCTGATACTGTTGGATGAAAATGGATTTGCCCACATAACCACGGCTAAACCTGCTGCAATTCTGCAGCTTGTGTGCGCCTTTCTCCAGCAAATGTCTCCTTAAAATTGCAGTGGAGTGGAGTCTCACCACCACACTGTGTCTGTACCTCCCACACCTACAAAATCAGCCAGCTGTGCCTGGCACCCTGACATTGCACAGCCAGAGAACAAGAAACACAAAAACCTTATTTGGATATTCTTTTAAATAACGTTTTACACAGTTGAGCAGAATTCTTTGGAATACTTAATCTCCCTTTGTTAAAGGGAACCACCTGCTAGAATGATATGGTGCAGAGTCCCAAGGCTGGTTGATGTCAGGCTTGGCAATGCTCAGGTCTGACTTGCAGGAAGGATATTTCAGGCTGATGTTGACATCCTATACATTAAGATGTTATAGCCAAGTTGTCTGTATTTATTCCATCCTAATTCTCTCTTTGATAGGTGGGAATCAAGAAATTACAGGAAGTCAAGTGGCCCCAATCTCCTACATGGTTATTATATCAAAACTGAGTGATCACTCTGCTGACTCAAATACATGAAGAAAGCAAAATCACAGTCATTCAAATTATAAAAAAACAGGTAAAAGTGGTTAATTAAGACTGTGGTTAATTAAGTAATGAGGAAAAATCACACCTATTTTTCATTTGAGTTCTATGTAATTCAGATGCTCACAAGTCTTCACTGCTTCATGATAGACCAAAAGAACCCATTAGCAAAGCTTATTTTAATTCTGAGAAAATGATAGTAATATTTGCCTATGGACTTGCATAAATGATTTACTTAATTTATCCAGTTGAAAGAAATAACTAAACTGCAAGTGACAAATGTAATGAAAATTGAGCATTTCCACTGCATTATTTACATTTATCCTGACCTCTCCATGCTCCACACTTGGCCAAGCCATACTGGTCCAGCTGCCTTTGCTTCCATCACTCTCTGCTCTGTAACATCAGAATCTACCTCCCAACATCCCTGTATGCACAACACCAACATGCTTCAGGACACCAGCCAGCTCTGATGGCTGTGAATCAGAGGAAGCTCCTTTATGGGACTATGTAACTTCTCACATCTTCCTGAATGCATGTAGCATTGGATACCATCACTGGCAGCACACTGGAGAGAGAATGACTGCCAGTTTTATCTGCATCTGTCAAAAAGTACTGCTTAAAACTCCTTAACTGTTGAGCCAGTAGCCTTCTGGAGTCCTCTAGGAATGCACCACCCACAAGAAAAATATGGTGTTATATATAACACCAAACAACCAATGTCCTGATGAAGGAAAGTTATCTTCAGGAAGGTTATTATTAAAAAATAATGCTGGATAGCAGACACAGCTACATTCACTTTTTCATCTGCACAGTATTTGCACCATTCACAAACACGGGCCTAGTGCTACACAACCAAAGTAACTCTGGAGAGCAGACTGTCCTATTCTGCCCTGTGTATAATATGCAAAATTACCAGCCAGCTTCCTAACCCAGCCTCCTCAGTGCTACTGCATCCCTTTAAAAAGAAGGAGGAAAAATTGTTTTTCTTCTCTACATAAAAGGAAGAGTTTGCAGTGGTCAGAGACAGAGAAAAAAATGTTCTAACCTGGAAACTGGATGGCTTTAGTGTGTGAGCATTAATCAGAAATAAATAAGAAATATCAAGGTATGTTTTTCACTATTGGCCTGGACCATGCGTATGCTCTGATGTTCCTTACTGCCAAACCTATTCACTAAAGTAGGAAATGCCCCGAAGACAAGGATTTCATTGCCAGAAGAAGAAGTCGAGGCAATAAGGGTAAAAAACAAGCATAAAGAAAATGCAAGAGTTTAAGAAAACTGGTTATTAATTCCTGGGAATATGGGGAGAATGAAGCAGAGCACACTCAGGGAGCTTCAGCGCCTTCCCCTTTCTTTCCAGTCATTCAGTCCTGACAGGCAGGGTCAAATTGAATAAAAATCAAAACCACTGAGGGAAAAGGGGAAAAACCAGTTTTCATTAGCTTGCATATCTGACAATGTGGTGGGAATCCCTGGAGGAGCAGTGCAGCCTGCAATAGCCTGGACACAGAGCTGCAGTCCATGCCCACAGATTGGGGTGAAAGTCCTTTAGAGGTGGGGCAGAGCAGGCAACCATTTATGTGCAAAACCAAAGGATCAAACAAACAGGCAACTCCTGGAATCTTAAAAGATCAACCAGCTGCTTTATTTGGAATCAATCTTGCTCCCTTAGGAAAGATATAATATGATGGAAAGACTTAGAGTCAGTAAAGAGCCCTTCACCTGAATTCTACAGAAGGGCAGCAGTGACTCAGAATAAAAATGGCCAAACCCAGGTTGAGACAGAATAAAAGCAGACAGCACATTTCTGTGCTACCACAGAAATGAATAGTCTTAATTCATGTGATCAATTTGTTTGTCTCTCAGACACAGAATTTCTCTTTAATATCAGTCTCTGTTTCAAATCAGATAATTTTCCTCCTTTCTTTGCAAAAACCCAGGTTCTACCTTTCTACTGCTCTGATCAAGCCTTGTCCCATCACTTTTCTAGGTCAATTGCTCCATATCACCACTCATCCTGATCTTCCCACAGCTTTCCATCCAACAGCAATATTGAACCAATGCTCCTTTGGAATCTGCCATAAACAACACAGCAAGCAAAACAGTGAGTTCCAGATGTCTGAAGATACATCCTTCCTCTTTCCCTCTTCCTTGCCTGCTTCCACACTCTCTCCTATCTGCTGTATCTCTACCACATGTCCACTTGGTCCATCTCTTTTTCAGGTTGGAGAGTCCTGGTCTGTTTTACTCATTTACAGACAGACCTGGTGAACTCACTTGTTTTCTTACAATTGAGGTCAGTAATTTCCCTCCTCAAGATCAAGTCTGAAGGCTGAAACAACACTCCCAAGCCTCCCCGATTAGGGTTTGTCCATGAGTAGCCAAGACCTCACTGTACAGGATGTGTACAAACACCCCCAGCCTAGCTCAGCTCCAGGAGGAACAGCATCATCAGAAATACATCAAAACTACCAGTATGTCCTGAAAGGGTCAAAGCAAAGATGATAAAGGGTTTATGGTCAGGATTCATATGTATTATTCTGGCTTTCCTCACAGCAGGCACAAGTCAGGAGAGATCTCCTTCCAAGGCCTGATCTCATTAAACTGCAACAGAATTTAACTGAACATTCACTCAGTTTTCTGTGCTTTTTGCCCTTTTTGGCAAGAAAAGGTGCTTCTGATAACTCATCTGTTTAACAAGGAAATTCCTCAGAGGGTCTTTTCTGAGAATGTACAAAAATCCACTGACAGCTGCTGTGATGGTTGCTCGTTTTTGGGTTAACACACAGACAGGAAGCAGTTGAGGAAAGGTACAATTTATTAAAAACAGGCTCGGTTCCAAAACTCACATTACGGTACAACACATGGCACAGAGACAACACACTCCCACTGCAGCTACCTGCACAGACAGGCAACCCCAGATTCCCATGTTTGTGTGAGCCTGGTGCAGGAGCTGCAGTTACACCCAGGGAGAATAGAACCCACACCAGTTGCAGTCCTTCAGAACTAGAACACTTGCATAAATTCCTTTCTTGAAGGACACGTCCTGCTTTTCCACATGGTGCAAAGTGAGGCCAAAATTTTGCATTTCTTTTTACATCTTTAAAGCAGCTGTCAGATGGAAAACTCTCTCTCTGAAGGACTCACATGGTCCCTCACACCACAGCATCAGTGTAATTCTAATTATCTTTACCATATCTTTGGGAAAGATCTCCTCCAGCTTACAGGAGGAGAAACTGAGTCAGAAAGTCACTCAGTGATTTTGCTTGGTGCTCCCCACTGTGGAGCAGGATGATGGTCACTCTGGCTCTTACAGAATGTCCCCAGCACTAATCTCACTGGAAAAACAGTGAGATAAGGGGACATAGTCTCATCCACTCCAGCACTGGTGTGGAGATAAGATTTTGCCCCCTTCCCACCCTGGTGGCTAAAGGCCCCCTCCACCAGCAGCCTCTCCCCTTCTGCTCTTCTTCTACCCCCAGGGAGGCTGCATGGCTTTGGTGGGATAATTTCTGTATGTTCCAATCCATGAACCCCATGGGGACTCACACTGAGAGTGCTGTAAAATGCACATCTCCCCTCTGGCAGAGGAATGACACCTGGTGTGCCCTCCCAGGCACCAGCTCACACCAGCACAAGGTTTGTGCTCCAGACACACAGACTCACATTCTCCTCAAGCAGCCAGAAAAGAAAACCTCTGAAGTGGGTTCACCTGATGTTGGCCTACAAAAAACAGCAACAAAACCGTCACTTCCAAAAAATTGTTGCTATGAAAAAGAAAATGAGATTTTGCCATCCACTTCAGAAATTCCCACTACCAGGTGATGACTATTTTACTCTTTACAAAAGCACAGAAACTCCCACCTCCCCCTCTCCCTGCCCTTGTCAGCAGGCTCGCTGGGATGTTTTAATGTACACCCACATTTGTCTTTCCTCACATGATATTACAGAAACATTTCGGTTTGCTCTTTTCATACACTACATTCCAAAGCATTTCTGTCAACAGGGAGCTGCATCCCCGCCATAAGCTCATGTGTGTAGTCAACTGGTAGGCAGCCATCAAATCCCACATACAGCCAGAGCCTGCTGGTAAAGACAAGGATCAGCACAAAGAACAACACACTGCAAGGTTCACACAGAGATTTCCCCCCCAGCAGCTTGGTGATGCAGATCTTGGTGCTGGCTGGTGTACCACAAGCACCATGGGCACTGGTAATTAACATTAACATGTAGATGGAGGATCTGGGCATGGCTGACATGAAAGTCAGAGTTTCTGAGCATTTAGGAGCTGAGTCCTGGCTGCTGCACTGAGCACAAGAACTTCAGCAGGGGTACTGAACCATGCATGGGGGAAGAAAAGCAGTGCTTGCCTGGAAGTGGTGGTATTTTGCATTTTTTCACAATTAGAAAATTCAGCAGTGGCTGAATGGATTTATATCTGAAGTATCAAAAAGAATATTTTTCCTGCCTCTAGGGAAAATAACATCCCAAGCTCTAATTTTTATTAAAGCAACTGTAGGAAGCAGTCTAGAATGAAATTGCTATCTGAATCTTAATTATACCTTCACATTGAAACACTGTAGCGAATTACATGTAAGATTAAAAAAAAGGAGTGATATTAACATATAATGAGCCTCATCAATTACTATGGATCAGGAAAAGTAGCCCTTATATTATGGAAATGGTTTAATTTGCATGACTGGATGATTCAGATTCTTCTTGGTCATTCATTCAGATCTCCCCAGAAGACACAGCTGCAGAGAAATGTCCCGTAGCAGTCTTGGTCTCAAATAACTAAATTAAATACACTGCTAGCTACCCTCTCATTTTGCAGCATGGAAATTGAAGCGATCTCCTATGGCAAGTCCAGGGAGGAACACAGATCTTTAGCCATTACTGAGCTAACTGTATATGTACATAAAATTAGTATGATTTTTATAGTGCAGCAGTATGTAAAATGACTTACATATTTGAGTTTAACTACTCATGGACTCAGCCCCATATTGGAAACAGGAAATATATTTTAACAGTAAAGCAAAGAATAGACTTAAGGGTAAAGATCAGTGTTCACACTATTTGAAGAGGAGCCCAATAACTAATAAAACACCAGAAAACAAACTAGACTCAGAACTAAGGTTGTGTGTGCACTGGGGTTTTGTCCCAGCTTAGCCACTGGAGACAAGTGGTTGGGTGATACGGGAATACAATAGCACACACAGACGAGCCACACTGAGATGTTTCCTTCAGTTTTGTCTTGATTTTCTTGGCCATCCTTGGGAGTTTTCCACAGCTATAACTGCATTGGTTCATGTTGAAAAACAGCTGGATGATGGGCACAAAGATACAAGTCAGGAGCTGCTTGGCAGTATTTTGGACACCACCACTTATCCTCTCTACTTTAATATTCCTGCTCAAAGAGTCACATTATTTCCCTGTTTTGTAGGGACATTGGGGCAATCTATTTAATACTGTTGAGCAGATTAAGATGTTGGATGTATATCGATCACTAAGCTCATTCTGACTTTAGTACCACATACATACATGGGCCAATCTTCAAGACACTTCTGATGATCAGCACTGACCGATTACATTTAATGAAAACTAGTTTAGAAACACATATGCGTCAGGTATCCTTCATTCATTTCTAGATTCAATCAGGAAAGAAGAGGGGGAAAGTTTGTTTCCTTTTCTGCAGATTAAAGGCTGTGTCTGTTTTGAAAATTAATCACTTTCTGCTGTCATAAAGTCCTCCAAGAAGCAAACTGATGGATTGCCATCAGGTTACGCACGGTAAACAGATATCCACATGCCTGCAAGCTTGTAAAGATTAAGGATGGAAAAGGACTTTCTAAGGTACACCAAGACACCATTGTGAGTATTGACTTGAGGAAAACAAAGGCAAAATCTTAATTTGAAAATGCACCGTGGAGTGTTTATTAGAGAATGGAGCAGAGATAAACTTCCAAAGGAAGTTTTGAAAATTTCATCACTTGCTACTGGATAGAAATGAACCAAAGTACCTGGGAATGTACTATCAGGTGCATTCATGTTTTGGCAGGCAGATCATTTAAGTAACTTATAAAGCTCCGTTTCTATCTGATATTCCAGGAAGGCCCATAGGTTTTATTATAAACCCCTGGTCCACCAAGGCCCTCAGTGGGCCTGGGCTGTTAGGAACAGAAGAGAGGAGGAAGGACCAAGGTGTCCTTGGACACTGACATTTTTTAGGAGCACAACCCAGCCAAGCACCATGCCCCTCTCTTCTCCCAACCCCATGCCTCAGCCACCATGCACAGAAAAGAGCTTGCAGGCATTTATTGTCTTTAAAAACTATCTATCTGACAAGTGACTGCCTAGCCCTGTCCTGGCTTTAAATCAGAGAGACACAGCAGGACATTCAAAACATCCTTTGTGGTCCACAGGCATCCCCACCAAGTCACTAGGGTCCCAGCCATGCCCTTGTGGGCAGCACGATAACAAGGACTGGATAATGACTCCAATTAGGAGGTGTGAATGTCATTCCACTCCCCCTGCTCTCTTCCAGGTCACTGTGAATGTGTTTGAAAACTACTGGCACAGCAATTTAACGATAATTCAGATTTAATTTGCACTCTGTCATCTCTGTTTTTTCTATGGGCTTTAATAGTTTAATTTAACAGTCTAAAACACTGTCTATATTACCAAGACATAATGTGTATTTGAGATTTGAGCAGCTGCATGGCACCAAATAATATTTCACATTTATATTGTGCCTTTCATGCCGAAGATGCTGAAAAATGCCTTGAATACTATATCCACAGAAGAATCAACTCATCCATCACTGAAATGCAGTCACTTCTAGGTTGGAAACCTCATCAGTCTTTAATAATTTAGGCAAAATAGAGCAGAATATTCCACTCTATAAGGAGGCAAGTTGAGCAGGTAAAATTAAGTTATCCAAAACTGCAGTTGGGCAGAACTGTCTCATACGCTCACCCTCATGACAGGAAGATTTTTACGACTCTCAGATATCTAATCAAAAGGTAGTACCTGCAGGAGCAGTTTCCTTTACACCAGCATGGTTTATTACCAGTCAAGGGAAGGAAGGCTCTATTATCTGATGCCTGCCTTGGCTCTGCCTCTCTCTCTGCCATCTCCCCTCTGGGTCAGTAAGTCCCAATCTGATGGCAGTCAAAACAGATCCTTGAAAACAGAAAGAAGCAGTGAAATGATTGCCAAAGTTCCTCACTCCAGCACTGTCAAGGCTGGATCCTTCAGGCCAGTGAGAAAGCACCCACTGATGTTACTGTGCTCTCAATCAGGCCCTAATGAAGCCCAGCCCTACTCTGCCCTTCTGCCCCATCCATGCCTGCTCCCATCACCAGCTGCCTAATTCCCAACTGAACAGGTGCCCAGGGAGAGCAACTTTCCTGTCTTGGTGAGTGCCCTACTCAATCTTTCAGCAATGGCAGAGGAGAGCTCTCTTACACATGTAGATGGAAACCCGGTGGTGAAATTGGCTCCCACCTCCTTCAGCTGCCCCACAACCCCTCCTCTGACTAGAGCAAATCCATGGTGTTGCAGCCTCCTCCCAAGATGTCATGTTCTCCAGGCCCTGGCAGCCATAGAAGGTAGTGCCTTCCCATGTAGTATCCCAGCTAAAGCTTTGTCCCACTGGCTCATTTTTGTGACAGTGATCCAGGGACCAAGTAAAGTAACAGGGAAGTGAGTGGGTGGAAAACAAATATGCCAAGCTTAATAAAGATTCTCACTATTTCCAAGAGCATTATCATCCATGTTCATCATTTATTAAAAGGCTTTCATTTATGAAGCCTTTAAAGCCCAGTTTAATAACCTGCAATCATTACTTGAATCACAAAATTTGCTTTTTATTATATTGTGTAAATGAAGGACTGTAGCATTTAATGCAAATTATTTTTTTCCTCTTCCTCTTTTATCAATGTTTTTAAAACCATTATGATCAGGTATTCTTCTTAACCTCCCCTAAAAATACACTGCACACTATCTGTGGACCCAAAGTAACACTGTTCCTGGAATTTGAGTACAGCAATAACAATACAGCAAAGATAATAAACCAGCCTTTCCTGTGTGCTTGCTGCCTCTGAGGTTTCTAACTGGATTGTTCAAACCATTCTCTCTCCCTAGGGAGAGGCTTGAGGTCCCCTTATATCCAGGAGACATAAAAAGGAATTTGTTCATTATTAATACACTGTCTCCAGAAGGCTTTTTTTAAAATCGAGTATAAATTCACAATGGAATTTATGTATGTGCAGACTGAGAACATGACACTGTCAATGGGATGGTCTGGAGTTACGGGTGAAGGCATGGTAACCATCAGTAAGATTCTGCAGCTGGGGACTTTTCAAGCGTCACGGCCATTTCAGGCCAGTTAGAAAGACATTTGCCATTTAGGACTTCCCAGGGACTGTGCCTTACTGAGCTACCAGGATGGCAACAGGCAGAGCCACCTGCCTGCTGAGATGGCACAGAAATGCTTCTCAGCCCCAAGTCGAGTGTGAGCTCTCCCCAGTGTGTACAGGCACACCCTGAAACCAAACTATGCCCCTCCAGCCCCAGTGGGACTTATGGCAGCACATCTTATGCCCTTCATGAGGCCAGTCTTTCACAGAGACAAAATAAAAGCATTAAAACACCTGGAGTAAAATCAGAAGAAAAAATAAAACAGGGAGAAAATTAAACACTGGAAACTGGTCAAAACTGCAAAGCTGAGAGATGTGGATCCAAAAGTTGGAGCAATTCTAATCAGGGTTTTGGTTCTGGCTCATCTGTAATTGAAATGAAGTAAAAATCTGCCTGAGACAGTCAACAATCTCAGCTGTTTCCGAGATCTGGCTTTCATTAATTTCATTAACATCCAAAATGCATTCTTATTGCTTGTTCTTATGCTGAAGAGTAAGTGAAAGAACAACACACCAGGAACCAGTTTATCTTTGTCTCCGCAGAGGAGCAGATGCAGTATCAGTCTCAGGGGCACGCAGACCCCTTGCATGGAAAATGACAGCAAAGAGTTGTGCAAGTGTGGAAATCTTTAGCATGAAAAATAAATAAATTGGAACTAGTACTTCAATCAGTCCCTTATGCACCAATATTATTAGTACTAATCAGTATTATAATTAGTATTGACAATCTCAAGCTACACTTTGCCAGCCTTGTTCCAGAGAATGTCAAAAAGTCAGAACGTGTAAGGAGCCCTCCCAAGAACCTTTGTGCTTTGTGAAGCCAGATGGGGATCCTGCAAAAGGCTCATGCCCTTCCTGATTCTCATGGAAGGCTAAATATCACAGACCAAGTTCCTGGGCAGAGGGATGGACTAAACAAGCTCTGGTTGTGTGTGTGACCCAGGATAAAATGGCATTTCTTCCCTTCAATTCAGATATTTAAGAATAGGGTGAAAATGAGAATTGGGAAGATGGTTTGTCATGCCTCTGAAACAAAGCTGCAGCACCTGATGAGATGAATTTCCCGTGTGGTCCCCACTGCTCTGCAGGTCTTAAAACCTCAGCCCGTGTGGTGGAAGGGGCAGTGTTTGAGGGCTGTGCCCACCCACAGCCCTACCACCAACCCTGCACTCACAAAAGCTAAATCCAGCATACTCCGGGGCACGCAGCGCTGCTCGGGATGGGCAAGGAAGCCACTTTCAACCCATGTAAGATATCAGGGCTCAGAAACTCTGGACAAACTTTTAGTCAAATTTCTCTTGATCCAAACCATTTTGCCAGACTCCATCTCTCCTCTAGATGACACAAGTCACCAACAGGGCGACTAGAGGGTGCTACAACATATATGGGCCTCAGATTCCATCCCCTTGCATTTTGAAATTCATGGCATAAATTAACTATTCAGCTCTGTGATGATGCTGATTTGCTTCACTTGGCATAAGCAGGTATTTTGCTACAAGAGAGATGATACTTTTCTGAGACCTGTCATCCTTGGGTTTTCAAATCCACTGGCATGTTTAATAGCCAAAAATATGAAAGGTAAATGTCTTGTACAGATAAAGACCTCCGTGTCACAAATGACAATTCAGTTTAATTAAGCCAACTCACATATATTGTATTCCACCAATAAAACTTAATATCAGCTAAAAATTCCCATCAAATGCAATTTTCTTCAGTGATTTATTTATGCAATTGTGAGACAGAGAAAGCACACAAAGCAGTGGGAGCTGCAGGCTGAAGTAAACAGTGCTGTCAGAATATGCAAAACAAGGGAAGAGCACAAAAAAAAAAAAAAAAGAAAAAATAAAAAGAAAAGAGAGGGAGAAGGAAGGAACAAACATTTTCTGGCTGGAAAGGTATTGAGTGTTTGGAACCAAGGGAGAGTGGAAAGCTAGGAAAGGAATTTCTACATGTATACAGACTCTAGCCTATTTCCACGCCCAGCATCTCTCCCATTTAGCTAACAAATGAAAAATCGTTTTGGGGGTAGACCTGTGGGTAGGGTTAGGTCTGTGGTTTTAAAGGTCACTGCCTAAAACTAGCACCGCAGCCGGCAGAAAGGAGCTTTGCAGTTGGTCGGCTTTGGCGTATCCCACACTCTGAGGAGCGCTGGCAGTGAGGTAATCCCTTAGGAATGTGTGTGCGGTTGGATGGCTGTGAAAAGAGAGCGGTCAGCTACCAAAGCTCTGTGCTGAATATTCACGTCACACACACACAATCATTTTTCTTGTTAAGTATTGAGAAGAATGGGAACATTATAAATGCAGTATCTTCTCTGGCTACAAGTTTAGCTGCTTTAAAAAGATCTCACTCCCTGCTTCTCCACTCCACCAGCTGTGCTCCACCTCCATTCCCAAACCAAATCTGCACACACTGAACTTCATAAGACATTAAAAAAACGGGAAAAATTAAATACAGCTGAACTAAAGCTAAAGAGTAAGAAGTTTAAAAGGTTATGATGCAGAAAACTGTTAAAAGCGTTTCAAGGTCACTTATCTGTCTAAACCGACTCTTTATTAACATACGGGGTTCCCTGCCAAATGATTGGGTTATATCCATATGCATATTCCAAGCAAGTGCTTTCCTATCTACATGTTAAGGAGTCATTTTACCAACAACAGATGAGTTTACTTTGCCAGTACCAAGTAGTATTGATAATGCTGGTTGTTGACAATATCTTTATTTGCTTGAGGCACTTAGCAATTTGTTGCAGGGAGACAGAGTAAGTGTTGATCAGGCATCCCAGGCCAAAATCAAGAACATCATGGAAAGTTTCCCACTTATTTTAGTTAGTTTTTTATCAAACCCTAAGCAGGAAGAAAAAAAAGCAATATAATGCTTTCAGTCACTTTTCTGATCATTTGCCAATAAGGCTAGACAGATAATCTTCCCTTTTTTATTTTTTTTCCCTTCCTTTCTTCCTGTTTCAAATGGGCCTGCATTGGCATTTATCTGTCCATTTTCATATGTACTTGGTCACCTTCTGCTTAGTTCAGTGGTCTAGGGCTCACAGTTTGCCTGCACAGAAGCAAGATAACAGCACCTCACAGAAGTAATTTTCAAGTTAATGGTATCTACAAAAAGAGAGACCAATCACATGCCTCATTTGAAAATAATATTTTTTCTGTTTTCTAAAAAAACCAGAAAAAGTATTCAAGTACATACATACATACATTCAAGTACTCACAATTAAGTTTCTAGGTCTGTAATCTACTGATTTTGAGATTATTAACTTGAATGGCGCATTTAAATGCCAGTGTCTTTTCTGTCAGGAAACAAATAGTTTAAGCATGCAATTCTTAACCTACTCTAGTACCTTAAAGCTTACTATTTAAGAAAAAAAAAGAAGGAAGGGTGGTGAAAAGTTGTCAATCCACTTCAAAGCTTCTTCTATATTTATGCGTAAGCTAAATCCAAAAAGGATTAATGAATGTACTCAGAGAGATGAAAACTCACTGGGAACAAACTTTCTAGAATTAAGCAGCAAAAGACTCAAACAGATGCTCTGCACCAGGGGCCAGAATGCAAATTTACTTCAAGCGTATTACAATTTTTAGCCTTCAACTTCTAAGCACGCATATAGAAATGTCTTTACAGCTGTAACTAATTTCAGCACAGAGGTCTTCAACAACGTGGCACTGGGGAAGGTCCTGGGTGGTGTCTGGGACTGTTTATTTCCAGCTGAAAATACACTTCCAGAGAAGTGTAACTTCTCTCCCTCAGGAGACACTAACTCTCTACAGATACTAACTGACCAAGACTTAAAATCAAATTGTTTCCTCATTAGGTCAAAGCCCTCAACTTTACCAGTGGGAAAACTGAGATACAGAGCTCACAGGGGACCTTAAGGTACAATTCCTTGTCTGTTGGAGAACTGAAGTCCCCTATGAAACCACATCTTAACACTTAAATACCCCCAAGTATTTTACAACAGGATGTGAAATGCCCACTTTATACAAGGAGGACCACTTTTTCACTCTCCATTAATGAAGTTCATTAACTCACACAGACAAAAGACACTTTCTGTGTTTCTATCTCTACCACCATCTACCACCATGAGCAAAGTCTGCTCATGCTTCACTTACAGAATGGTTGCCACCACTGAAACTTCTGCAAACAGTACATCTCCCATGCAACATATCCAGGAAGCTGATTGTCTGCATGAAATAATTTCCATAATTTTGAAACCAGTTCCACAGGTTTGGAAGGAGAGAACCAGGGGCAATGGTTAAAAAAATTGCACTACTAAAAAGTTATTTTCCTTCCAACTATTGTATCAAGTTCATTAATACCTTCTGCTGTTGGTGAAATGATCCCCCATTAACATTTCAATTTATTTTTGCTGCTCCATTAATGAGACCACAAAAAATGGAAATGAGGCCTATAAATATGCTAAGAGTTAAAGTCACGAATTGTAACAGTGTGCGCACTTTATGAGTAATGTTTCGATACCACTGGCATTCAAAACATCATGGAAGGATGGCTCTGCCACATATGCAACTGGCTTAACAAACACCCCAAAAGGTCCAAACAGAAGACCACAATTCCTAAAACTACAGGTTAAAATATCAGCAGAGTCAAATCAGTCTTAACCCCAGCTGCTGAGTTCCACACAGTTCATTGCCAAAATGCTTTTGCAGAAGGACTGTCTCAGCAAAGGTCATTGGGGCTGTTCAACAAGCAAATCCTTCAGGAGGAAGGACTTGTCTCTGTGTCCTTTGTTTAAAAACAAACCCTTTATTCCATGTTAAATATCTGCTTACTGGCACCACACCTAGGACTGGGGGATATTGATCTCTTGATAGTGCATCACATCTTCCAGGAAAAAGTGCAGACTACAAATAGAGAATTCCAGTCTTGGGAACCACATTAAGATTCATTTGAGAAATAATTTTATTGCCAGGTAGCCTTTTAGATCCATCAGGCTCCCACAGTTCCTCTGTTGATATTTTCTCCAACAAACAGTGAATATCCTCCATGGGTCAAGAAACATCCTTATGCAAATGGCATTACTGCAACTTGCATTTTCAATTATTAATATTCCACTTTCTGTCTTACAAATGTTTTCAGAAAAGGAGGAAAGCAGAAGCTCGTTCCCCTGGGAACAAAACCACAAAATGTGATACCTTGCTGAGTTAGGAAAGGAATGGTCCTTTCAGCACAGGGATGTCATATCATGCTAGCAACATTTTTGTTTCTGCATTTCATTTCTCTCTACTGATTAAAAATGATCAATTCTACCCCATTTTTTGAGCATAGCTGACAGCACTAGGCTTATACTAAATGAAATGTGTAGCGCTATCACTAGCACTATCACCTTGCAAGGAACAAACTTATAATGATTAGATTATTTTTTCTGATTTATTTTCCAGGAATGTCAGATTTCATGACAGGGACTGGCTTTGCTCTGAGGTCCTGCAGTGTCAGTGAGAAGAGGACATTGCAGTCCATGCTGCTTTTATGCGTTAACAGAAGAAACAGTCTAAATTAGCCAGTTTGCCACAGCAGCAATAGTAGGTTTGGGAAAAACCCCAGATACCTTCAGTAAGATGAAATGAAACAAAAAAAAGGAAAGCAAACAATTTAATGAAAGCACAGGCTATTTCAATATATCTAGTTATCTGATAAGCAGACTGCCACTTTCAGCCTTTTATCATCTGTGAAAATGCATGATGGATCTTTTCTGTTTGCTTACAATTTCAGACCTTCCCCTTCTAATCAACATCAGCATTTTGCTCCAGTGCCTCTAAGGACATGGATTGCTAGCAACCAGCCAGATTCCACCTTTCAGGAAGACTCTAAAGAGTGACAGCACAGGCATGTCTCAGTGCTGTGTACATATGGCACACAGACTGGGTAGCTCAAGGCTGTTAAATGTTCAACCTTTCCTGAGTTTGCCTAAAGGGAATGAAAAGAGCTCCTACTGAGAGTGTATGCACATAAAGCTGCAACAAACATTTAATTTTAGCTTCTCTGAAAAACAGAATTAGTATGTGCATTCTGCACTACCAGTTACTAGTGCCGCTGCTCAGATGAGGTGGTTTTGGAGGGTTATTAATTCCCATATTAATAGTTAGCCTCCCCCACAATGCTGAAATATAGGGCCTTGAGTTTGTTTCAGTCTTACTTTCCCATACTTCTTTCAATTCTTCCATAATAAGTAGATAAAGTCATTATTTGGATGAAAAGGACTTCAGGCCAACATAGGTTCACAATATGTTATCTAGCTTTGTGATTCAACTATACATTTTACCTTCTATGTAAAAAAAAAAAAACTTGCTAAAAAAAAGTGGGAAAATAATTTTAAATGTACAACAGGCTCCAGGGAAACTGCTGAAACAGCTACATCCAGTGTGCACTGTTTGTTTGTGCTGAACCAGTTAGGAGAGAAAGGCTCAGATATGATTTTTAAACGAGGCTGGTGAAAAACGTTTCACTCTCCAACAGAGCTGATTTGAAAGGATTATTTTTCTGCTACACTCTGAGAGAGCAATGCTGCCAGATGTCATGTATCTAAAATGCTTTATCTAAATCATAAGGTATCACCTGAAATCATGTGTGCTTTTCATACCATGCAGCCTCTTTCTGTCCTTTTGCTGAAGTTTAGGTAGAAAGCTTAGAGGTATTACTGAAACAACCCCAGAAGACTCTATGGAGATTGAAACTGCTTGAACTGGAGCAAAGCAGAAGTTACTCCATCAAAGTCAGCTCTTTAGTACTGAAGCTTATCTAATTTATGCTGGCTAAGGATCTAACTCTACTATCTACAGACTGAAAGATGCCAAAAAAGGACTGTTTTTATATGCTCTACCAAATATAAAATATGTGAGTGAAACATAGGCAAAGATTCATCTCACCCTACTTTATTCACCTGAGCTAAGCAAGGCTGCAAGGCCTCGGTACGTCAGCAAGAGGAGATCAGCAGACCCAAAGGTCAGCTCTTGTCACCCATGGGAACACCATTCTGGTGAGTCACCCACTGGAGATGCTCATCTCCTTCCTCCACGACACTACAAAATGGGATTATGACAGACTGTCCCAATCAGTTGTAACAAAACAACCTGATAGCTGTGGCAAATACTGATCCTCTCCTTTTTCTCCCCCACTATTTTTGTCTCAGTATAGGTCCACTGACTTCTACAAGGTTATTCGCACTCAAATTCATCTAGTCATAACACTCTCCATAAAGCAGTATTCACCTGGTTTGAAAGCTGCTGATTTCAGTTGTCCCAGCTTCTCTAGAAAAGGCGCCCAAAATGCAAGAGACTCACAGATCATCCTTTACATAAGGCCTTTCACTCTTTTCATCCAGGATTTACCTCAACAATAAGTTTGGTTTGACACCAGACAACTCTACCACAAAACAATTGAAAACATAAAATATTTTAACGGACTCTCACCACAGGATGAATTGTCCTGGATGTAAAGCAAAAGTAGATATTGTTCACACTTCACTGCATCACTTACAGTGAATTTTGCTGAAGTTTTTGAGAGTTAATAAGCTGCCTGCTTCTCTTTCAGTGTTCAACAGTGTCAAGTCTGTATATAGAGAGGTACAGAAACAGGATCTGATCTAAAGCTAGAAACTAAAGAGCTTATTTCCCTTCATCTGGTGAAGAATCCAGTAAGCCTCTGAGGCATGTGGCTGAAACCACAGTAAGGACAGTATAACCATTTCTAGAATTGAAGGATCAGGAAGAATGTAAGAAACAAGAGCAAACAGTTTAAACTATTAAACATTATTAAATACAGTATGCTTGGGGAGAGCTTTAATCAAAGGTGATGCATTGGGTTGGTCCTTCAGCAGACACCGCAGCACTCACGTCATACAGGGAACATCCTGGGATGGTGCCTAATCTTTACTCAGCTGGGGTTGATTCCACCTTTGAGCACCCCTCTCTTCCTCATCTGCAAAATGGTGATAACTCCTTATGAATAAAGAACAGTATAGGAGAACTAAGGCTTATCCTTCATGTCTTCAGGCAGGCAACACCCTGAGGAAATCAGTGTGGGATTTCCCAGGCAAAAGGTTAGAGGCCAGACCCCAAAACTGTGGGAAAAAGCCTGCATAACGAGGAAGGGGTGACCCAAGCACTGTACCCTTCACATATCTCCTGAGTTGTGCAAACTATTTCCCAAGTCTGTTGTTGCAAAGCAAAGCTGAGAGATACTGCTCCTCTACAAATACAGCCATTTCATCAGAGGACATCAAAACAAGTTTTGCCTTTGTTTTGCCCTTCATAACTTAAAAAGGCATCTCCCGAATAAACAAATTCCCTTCTTGTTTCATTGTCTCTAAACATGCTGCTTCCACTTGGAGCCAGCCTCTGCAGCAGCTATCACTTTACTCCAATATGGTAAATGCCCTTTTTTCTCTTCCCCCTCCTCTCCCCTTTCCTACCTGGAGAGCTCAGCTGCTTGCAGAAGAACTTAAAAAGAGAAAAACAGAATAAAATGTTGGCTTCTATGGCCCAGAAATAAGAACTGAAAAAAAGTGAAACCTTGTCCCCAGTGGCTCAGGGACTTGGAGCCAAATCAAGGCCATGAAAACAGAATATTGCTCTTTGTTTGTAATAAATAAATAAATAAATAATGGACTACTCACTCCTGCCCTTTGGGATATATTTTCTAAGGAGGAAGAAATTCCCCGTGGAGTTTACTATGTGTAGAAGGGATGTGTACCTCCCAGGGAAAAGCAGTGGGGGTAGATTTTCCCTTGGTGATTTCTTTCCCAACTTTATATCACTTTTTTATTAATTTTTTCGAGTCTCACTCCCCTCCCTTGTGCAATAAGTGAAGCCACACAAAGGAACATGCAGGTAATTCAGCCACTCAAAACTGCACAGCATCTCCTTTCCTATATAAACAATCAGTGTGTGGCCTGGGTTTCATTTGCAACTGTAAATGAAACAGGCCCACAACTGTGTTCATAATCCTCCTTAATTGAATTTCTGTGACAATACCCAGACAAAATTATTACCCTCAAGTTAACAGTTTGTGCGAAGTAGCCAAGGGTTCCTGGGAAGCTTTAAAACAAATGCAGGACAAAACTGGATACCACAAAGCAGCTATTTGGTGTTGGTACCATTTGTTTGAAGCGGGGGAGGTTTCCCTGGAGGAACAAGGTCATTTTAATATGAAGGACAGGCCAGGAATTCAACACAGGCCAAGAAAAAAGTGGGAATTAAATAAGCAGTGGACGAGCTTGGATACAAACCAGCACATGCTGCTCACAGTACAGCTACTGGAAGGAGGTGTTGGCTCTTATAAGGGCAGCATCATTCACAACTTGGTGTGGCTCACCGGACAGTTTCACAAATCCAGAAGGACTTTTAAGCAACTGTTAGGTTTGTGTTGAAGTTCACACCCCATTGAAAGGGTATCTCCTTTAAAGTTCTCATGTAATAATTTCCTTCAACTAGATCACCAGTTCTATGGTAAACACACAGAGCCTTAGCAATGATCTCAGGCTGCTGGTAAAATATCTAAACTTACTCTTAAAATGTGAGAACCACTGCTAAATGAAAGCAGTGATGCAAAAAGGTCACTGTCCTGCGTGGCACTCCCACAGTTTGCATAAGAAAAGAAGTAAAGTTTTTCCTCCCCAAATTCAGTGTTTGTTTTTCTTTTAGATGATACAGATGTTTTCTTGACAAACTGGGCAAAGTTGATGTGAACAGAGATGTCTGTTTGCAACAGCTAATTTTGTGTGCCATTGCCATGTACTTGGACAAACATTCTATATTTTACCCCAAAGCACCATGTTTAAGTCATCTCTGTATCAACTGGCAACTAAAGCAAACTAGTAAAGTTATTAGGGATCAAAGCAGGCTCTTTATGCTTCAGTTTAGAGACCTGATCAGAGCAGGGAAAACCATGTCATCCCAAGGCAGTGCCCGCCGGGGTTACTGCCCCACATCTCATAGAAGTTAATATCCTTTGCATTTTAAGCAGAAAGTAAAGCTGCAAGGAATGGGGAAGGCTGAGGTAATGGAAATAGAAATCCTACAATTCCTCAGTATGCGCCCATGTTGTATGTGCTATCCAGCCCTCTTTGCAGGCAGAATTGATGGAAATTTAGGGGTAGAGGAGGCTGGCAGGGCCTCACATTAAAATTTCCTCCAAGTAAAATATTGTTATAGGTGATTAAATGAGCATTCCTGTTCAGAGACAGGCAGACAGAACTCATTTCCACAGACCTCTCTGCCACTGCAGGAGAGTGGGTCTCTGTCCCCAACCTCACTTGCAAGGCACAGCTGACATAAGGAGGGACCTCAGAAGAGTTTCCAGGAGACATGTCCACTCCCAGAGATCCAGAGGGGTAACAATAAGGTGCTACTGCTTTCTTCAGTGTCTCTGCTGCACCAAACATTTCAGCAGTTGCATTAATACCTGGCTTTGAGACATGGCTCATTGGCCCTTGGGTCCTGTGCCACTTAAAGCAACCTTTTCAGATCAACTTTTTTATAGTTTGTGTGCTCTGTTTTTCCTCAGGCCACAAGTTAAACACACTGAAAAAATCAGAGAAAGAAATAAACACTGAGTCAGAAATAAATAGATGCGTATGCACATGCCTAATATCCCCCCCCCACACACATGCACAATCAGGGCTAGAGATCAATGTTTTCAGGAAAAGGCATGAGGGAACAAATTATCACAGTGCTTTCTCACTGGTGGCAAAGGAAAGAAAAAGGAACATTCAAAAGGGTGATGAAATGTTTCAAGAAAAAGCAATATATTTTTATGTACTTGTAAAATCCATTGGCAATGACTTTTCTGGTTAATTGATTTCATCTTATTAAACTAAAAACATATTTGTAAAATCCAGACATATTCAAGCATAAGTCCAAGTTCTTCACCAAAAGCCAATACGCCATTTCAAAAAAGAAAATTCAGCAATACAAACAATTTTCCATTAGCTAGCCTGTAATCACAGCACTCATATTGAGAAGAGAAATGGATAGAGTGCTTGACTAAAATGCACTTTGAAAGAATCATGTAACTCATTTACCCCAAAACTGCCATCCTCTTTCTCCTTGGCCCAGTGAAAATAGATTAGTATTTTGGCCCAATTATGCAGTGATTGCTAGACCAACATTCTGCTATCTTTCCTTGCACTTGTCATGTTCGTCTTCTTCCCCTTTATTAGACCACTCTTCTTCCCATTAAATAGTCCCTCTGTCTCACTTGCCAAAGAACTGCCAATGGGTCCCTGATTTTACAGAAGAATAGACTCAGCTTTACCAATGGAAAAGGGCTCTAATGTACCATGGACACAGTACAGTGAAGCATGGTAATTTGCCTGTGTTAATGATGCTACTTCACAATGATCAGGAAAACAAAAATCTCTAATAGCTAAATGATATCCAGTCTTTCTGCAGCCTGTTGAATTCAAAATCAGTGGGAGCAAAACCCAACATCCTTTAGGAGATGAACTAAAACTGGTTGCAGTGTTTCTTTTCTTTTCCCCCAAATTCCTGGTCAGCATTAAATCATTAAAATATGTGATTTGGTGCTTGGAGCAGGACAAAAAAAACAAACAAACCAAGTGTCTCAAAATGTTTTAGCAGCTCAAAAGCAATTGGAGAAAAATTAATGAACATAAATGTAAATATGTTTAGATATACTTTACACTGGCACGATTTTGTGTAAAATACCACTATAAAGCCAGACTAAAGTGTAATTAATAATTTTCTCCTTTTTTTAGGTGAAAAGATGAAGCATTTACTGTGGGAAGGAAAGAGCAGCAATCTGCATGTGCCACTGCTTACTTCTGAAGATGCTCCAGTTCCACAAAGCTCTGAGCTCTTGAGTGCTAAATCATCCCCGAGAAATGTCTTCAACCACAGTTCTCATCAGAAAACTTCTTTGAGCTGGGTTCCCTAGGCTGCCTGGCTGGGCAGAGCACTGATTGCTTTGGCCAGTCAAAGAGTGACAGCTCCAAACACCAGTGTTCAAATGCAGCACATTAAGCTACTCCATGGGAGAAACTCATATTTGGCCAAACACAGCAGGCAGAACAGCAGTGGCTTTGATGACATTATTTGGAGTGCACAAGAAGCAACCAGGGATCATAAACAATCATGTGGTCCATGTTTGGTAATCCTTTGGCACTGCTGAAAGGTCGGAGAATAGAATCAAACACAGGTTTATGAAAAAAATATTAACAATATTTACAATATTGCTCATATAAGAAAAGGCTTCTATGATATTTTCCAAGGGCAGAGGGAGTGATTTGTCATCCAGCTGCAGCTCTGTAGACTTTGTAGCTGCCTGATTGGCACACTCCACACGTTTCTTGTCCAAAACTTTCTGGTACAGCTGTGCAAAACAGGAGCAGGACTTGAATTCAAGAGTGGCTAAGAATATTGTACCAAGCCATTACAATTTCATCTCCATCTAATTTCACAGACTGACACAGAATCACAGAATTATTTAGGTTGAAAAAGACCTCTGAGATCATAGAGTCCAACCTTTGACTGATCTCTAGCTTGTCAACCAGACTATGGCACTGAGGGCAACATCCAGTCATTTCTTGAACATCTTCAGGGAGGGTGACTATACCAACTCTGTGGGCAGCCCCTTCCAGTGCAATCCTTGTCCGGGTATTTTTCAATCCATGATGTTTATTACTTAATAAACCCTGAGGTAAGACTCTCTCCCCACTAAGAGACAGCTTTTACATAGAGTGCTTAGGGTGTTGTTGGGGGTGGAAGGTGGGGGGGAAGTAAGATTACTTACTGCAGAGCTCTACAGTTGATTCTCCTGTGCATACCACAGGAAAAGTTTGTCAATGCAGGTTGAAAATAAGCACCTGAAGACTCTCTAAATATCTGTTTATTCGATCTGGAGTAGCACTCAAGGGGAGTACTAAAATCTTCAAGACAAATGCCGCACACCATGTACTAAAAATTCTCCAAAATGGTGTATTATTAAGTCTTTTTTACTAACATGTCTGCTTCAACTAAAATACATGTTCTAAAAATCCCACAAGATGGGTGTTTCAACAGCTGGCTCAATGTTTGATTTGCAGAAAATGTGTCTATAGCACTAGCAACCAGGCCTTGGGAGAGATATAAGCAAAGAAGCAGTGACATGCCTTAAACACCAAACGATTTACTGAAATTTTAAATAATAACATTTTCTGAATGAAGAGTTTTGATATCTTTCATGCTGTGTTTTGCAGACTTTGTTGAGTTAAGACCATAAATCTTATAAGTAAATTATCAGCAAAACCATGGCTGACTCTACAGATGCCTGATATTTGAGACCTGCCCAGGCAATCTCGATATGAAGTCAAGGGGCTAAAGAAAGACTTCCAGCTGTGGCCCAGCAAAGTGCTTCTCCAGTGGGGCATTCAATCTCCCAACCAGGCCTTGCTCAAAGCTGCTTGGCAGTGTGCAAAAGGCATGTTGTCTTCCAGGGGCTGAATGCAAAAAAGCTTCACCCTGGGTCAAAATTCACAGCTCCAGCAGAACTAGCAGAGATGCTCTTCAGATGGGACAGGAAACCAGAATAGCTCTCACTGCTAGCAATTAATAGCCATCCTCTCATCCTTCCAGCAGAGCACAGTACCACCCCCACCTCTGGGGCAGCAGAGGCCCTGCAAGCAAAGCCAGAGGCAGGGACAGAGCAGGTTCACAGGCCACAGCCACCTTTTCCTGTGGGCAGGGACATGCCAGTACTGCAAAGCCTTGGGCCTTTCAGTGATCGAATCAAGGGAGGCTGCAGATCATCCCTCCTCTGCCCTTATCTAAAGCAACAGCAACACAATAAAACACCAAGTGAGCAGAAAGGCTGGAGGAGCTCACACAGCAAAGTTTCTTTCTTGGTGTCTCTCTTGATACCAAACTACTTGTGTGAACAGTACTGCTCATCTACAGGGTTGCCAACACCTGCAGATGGTGCAAGGTGCTTGTCATAGCAGCTTAAGTATTAGCCATTATTGTCTCTCTAGATTTTGCAAGATCAACAGGCAAAATCATTACACCCATTAATTTTAACGTAGTGGTATCTCTTTTGCTTGCTACTTGCCAGGCAAATACAGCCACCAAAGTGTGCAGCTATTAAATGCCAACCACAGTTCCTATCACAATTTTTCATCCTTCACCTTCCTTTCACTGTGCATTTTCCTCAAGATCTTTCTTCCTTGATTTTCTTGAGAAAAATGGCCTCCTTTATTGATTAAATTACAAATTCCAGTGCCGGATGATTGAGTTATATGATAACACCTGACAAAAGACAATTGAAATAAAAGAAAATTAGCACTCTCTTTATTACAAAAGATTTGGATGTTGAGTAGCTGACTGAATTAAATGGAGATTGAGCAGATCTGAGATAACTGATTAGGAAAAACAATGCAGAACTCAGAAAAGAGATACCAAAATTAGCACCTTGCTAATTCACCTTAGAAAAAGATGGAGAAAGTTGAGAAGGAGAAAGAAACTATATCCTTTTCATGCATTCACAACCAGGAATTGCCCAAAAAGCTTACTCTGTGATAAGACTCCTAAGATACTGAACTCTGATATCAAGTTACCAAAGGCCAACAATTACATGACCAGGTCAGCAGCCTCTAGGGTTCATTTGTTCAGCTTCCAGTAGGCCTTTTTAATTAGTATCACAAGCAAAAGAAGGTTCCTGGTGTTTTTCTGTGCCTGGGAACCAACAGCACACCAGCTTTTGGTAATCTATCATTGCATTTTGTTCAATGCTCATAGATACTAATGGGAGATTTTTAATTTTGTCTGCTTGTAACATTTCCTGCAATACTGACAGATGTCTTGGGCTTTCTTCCTGCAGATTAGGCAGCCATTATTGGAGTTCTTAGATTAAAAAAGAAGCTGATAAAGCAAAGCATCTAAAATGGCACGGTCAACTTTGAAACCGTGTTTTCTTTCAGTGACTTCCCTGCAAGCTTGTTGTGAGTTAGACAGAGTCTAGCAAAGATGAGTTCTAGTAAAGCTCTGGAAAGAGTGTAAACACATGGCTTAAACAAGGGCTGCAAACATGATATTATTTACTTACAGCTTCTGCATTACTGAAGTGTCATATTCAAAGTCAGGCTCCAGGGAAAATTTTAAGTGACCTGTGGAAAGAGCAGAAAATGAGTCTTCAGTGGATATTTCTAATTGCATCTTCTACCAGATATGGGAAAATTTTAACATTATTTGGAAATCAAATGTTGTGAAAATATTATTTAAGTTTAACCACAAAGCAATATAAAATTTTTCCTTAATGCTCACCTGAAGGTTGCTGCAAAACTACCTTCAATTGCAATTATTTGCTTTCTGCAAAAAATCCTAGCCCACAGATTGGATAGCAGAAAATGTTTGTGGAAACAATAAGTATTTTAACACAATCAATCTGACTGAGAAATTTTGCAGCCCTGCTTGAACTTTTCATAATCCTAAATTATTCTTCCTCACAGAATAGACAATAAATCACTCTAGTCCCAGTTTCCAAGTGGGAGATTTGCACCAGTCAGAAATGTAGGCTGTGAACACATATCTTACTCTTCCTTGCAATGCTTTCTTTGGGAGCACTCCTGTCCCCACCATCCATCACTGTGCCTCATCATTCACTCCTGCTGGAGTTCATTGCACTTTCCATTCTGCCAGCTGAACTACAGGTGTACTCAGGTTAGTAAAGAATTATTTGAACTGCCCAAGTCAGTGCAGAAGCTGAACAGACGATGTGTGAGTGCAGCCTACATGATTTGCCCCCAGTATCACAGGAAGATGTGTCAGGGCAGAGAGCCTGCACACTGGTTGTGAGTGATAAACCCCCTCTTGGAAACACCAAAAGCAAAGCTCGGAATGAACAAATTTGCTCAAGAGACCCACATCTGAAAGGTTATTTGCACTGTTTTCACTCCTATGTTTATCTAAACCCCACAACAGTCTCATCGAAGAAAAAAGGCAAAACAATATGACAAATTCTAACAAATTCTAGATTATTTTGTGCTAAAATTATCTTTTAGTAATGGCAGCACCACAAAGCCTACCCCTGCCTGAACTCTTTGCATTCAGCAGTGCAGACATTGGCCATGGTAGTCTCTGCTCCCTGAAGCTCACCAGCAAGAGATCAAAGAGCTAAAAGTGTAGGCAAGGAAAGACAGAGACAGCAAAAATTGAAGGACACTTCTGTGCAATGGCTTGTAAGCACAAATCCCACTCAGTGGGAAAGCCAGTAAGAAATTAATCACTGCAAAGAGATTCTGACCCTGCTACCTATTATGCTCAACAGATAAACTCAGTGAAAAAAAATTATCTAGTTATTTACATGGCTTCCATTAGAGCCGTGTCTGAGCATTCACAAACCAGATGGTTTTTTCCTCACTGTGCTCCTGGAGAAAGAGCACATGCTGCTAATGCTACATTATAGAAAAGGAATAGAGATACTAAAAAGACAAAATGCTTTTACCAGGGGAACTAGTATCTGATCTGACAAAATTCTATATAATGCCAGAGGGTTTCTGTAGGTTAAGGTGCTGCACTCAGGGACAGGCCATCAGGCTTTAGCCACAGGCAGACTTCTTACCACCCTGGTAATTATTTTTTGAACAATGGCTTCTATACAGTATGAATCAGGAAATGTGAAAAAAAAAGGAAAGGGAGGGTAAAAAGGGAAAATAGGAAAAAAAATTATAAAGGAAAGTCATGATAAATGTAGCACCATCTGAAAAAACCAAACTGCAGAAACAGAGGAACCAGTCATGCAGTTCACTGAGAGGACTGAAGCAATTGTTTCCATCAAGAAACCTCATTCATCACATTTCCATAACCCAGAAAAGGCTCTCACAGTCCCCTCTTTCAGCATATGAAGACTAACATGCATGTAGACTCTCACTTTTCCTTCCTTCTCCTATCAGTCTTTCCTCATGGAAGAAATCATAGGAAAGGGATGAAGATGTGAACATTCCTGCAGCTGTTCTGCCAGGGCTGAATCCTGAAGATGCAATGCCAAAGGATCCCAGGGGTGACAGAGCACCCACCAAAAGGACTCAGTCTTCACTGTCAGATAAGTCCTGCTTCTTTAAAGTGGGGACGGTGGAAATGCTTCTTCTGTGATATCCCAGGAGCCCAGCACATCAGCTTGTGAGAAAACAACATCCTTCTGTTAGCTCAAACCTCCAGGACTGGCAGGTATTCTTTTGTAAAGTAAGCCACTGGACAGCACAAACACTAGGTCTCATCAGCAGAGGAATTCTGGTCTGCATGTTGCCTCTCTAAACATAATAGCTCCCCTTTGGCTAGAGAATAGAGGATTCCTTAAATGAACCTTTTGATCTGCAAGACACTGAGCCTTCTCCTGCAATGTCTTCTCAAACATTTGAATTCCCTGCCAGGTTACAGCATGAAACCTTTCTCATCTCTCCATTAAAGCACCAGACAGACAGATGGGATAGTCTTCATCTTTCAGGACTCTTGAATTTCATTTCCCATCAATTTTAACAAGAATACTCAGAGCTCCTGTTAAGTTTAAGAGAACCAAACCTGTAGATTGTGCTCAATCAAAGCCAGGAGAATCCCAAGCCTGGTAGTCCCTCCACAGGGCTGCCATCACTTAAAAAGAATCAGTATAATATAAATAACAGTATAATGGCCAAACGTCCCCCTCCACATACATATTTGAAAATAATTTTTAAAACTCTTCAAGCATTGCAGATAAAAAGCCCAGTGAGTGCTGTTAGTGGAGGTGGAGCTGTACCAGAACCACCGCTGTATATAAATGTCTTCTCTTCATTAATGACTTTTATTCTCTCTTTGTTGTCAGTCAAAGACAACAAGGTGTTATTGCCCTTCTGCAATCTATGATAAATCCAACACAGCAGATGGATTACACACTTCACCCAGGGTCCCTTGAGACACCCACATTTGCACAGAGAACTGATCCTAAAATGCCACATACTCAGTGTCCGGCCCTTCCCTCCAGCCCTGCCTAATCTCTGAATTTCATGATGATTCAGAAGTCTATTTAAAGCCCCTACAGCTATGGGTGTGTTCAAGGAATTAAGGCTGAGCCAAAAAGTTTGAATTGAGCAGTTCTGGTTGAGATTCCTGGTAAGAGTGAAACACAGAGCTGGGAGGGTTTAACCTGATATGAGAAAAAGGTGGCATGTGTCAACTGGGTTATGATGTGAACCCCCAAGAAGATACAGAGCAATGCCAGCGTCCTCTTCCCAGTCAGTCTGCCCTAAAAACACTCCAATGGTACCCACAGCCTAGCACAGCTTTCCCAAGCTTGCTCCTTGCTTGCTTAGCAAGTGATGCTATGAAACAGGAAAAAAAAACAGATATAGAAGAAGAGCTACTGATACCTCTTGCAGTTTCCCATGTAAATGGAGTGGCCAGGCACAGTTACACACTGAAATGAAGGCAGGCAGGAGAGCTGACATGGTTCACAGACACACAGCCATGGTTTACTACTCAAACCATGCTAAGCTCTTTAGGTAAGCTTTGTTATTACAGATGGTGTTGCTTGCCCTAGATCTGATGTCCAAAATGGGGTTGCTCTCTGTAATCCTTCAGAGGCTGCTTATAAATCAGAGAACGCTTCACCTCTTGACACATGGCACTAATAGATGATAATGTAAATGGTGCAGTGTTTTAACCTTTACAGGCATTTGCTTAGGTTACTGTAGACAAAAATGAGGTCAGGATCTGTGGTCAGGAGCCTTAATCTTGAAGAGCCTCAGTCTGGAGTGATCTGGAGCCCTCTGGCTTGTACAGTGCCATGCCCGTGGCTGACTTGTGCAGCAAGCAAAAGGCTGAGGGTGCAAAGGGGGGAGTGGGCTCCCCTGTCCCTGCATAGGTGCACCCCCCCAGTGCCCCCTGCACCTCCCAGGACCCTTCCAAGCCACTTTGCCTAGTAAGAAACAGCAACTGCAATAACATAACTACTGTGGAAATTATTTTGAAGGCATCAAAACCCCTAAACAGAGTAAACAAAATCTGCTTCTGTATGAGCTCTTCCAGTTTTCTCAGGCATCTGAGGGATGTCCTTTATAAACCATGAGATAAGAGTAGACTGGCTGTTCAGACTGTATATCTGCCTGGTTCCTTAGATACCAACAAAAGCCCAAATGCACAGCCTGGCATCTCATCCCCTTCTTACAAACTCTTTCAGAAAGTTACAGCTGATTTTGACACAAAGATGATGAGAAATGGGGAGCTATTTGTGCCATTCTGGGGAACATGCCAAACCCTGTATTAACACCCCCAACTCTGTTAAAAACAAAATAAAGAAAGAAAAAAAACCACCAGCAAAAACAACTCTCCTGTTTGCTACTGATTAGGCAGCCGAATTAAAACTGATGAAGTGATTGGATAGGATCCAAAGCTGTTTATCTGCACATAAATCACAGACATGCTTTACTCAGCCAGTATGGATTTACTGAGCTGGAGGAAAGACCTCGTACTCAGAATGCTGATTATTACAGCAATTAAAATATCAGTGAAGCAAACATTTTGGGTGGAAAGCTGTTAGGGGCTACTGGAGAAATCATTCAATTAAATATGAATTCAATCAGGATTCAAATTTTTTTAAAAGGGAGTTTTAATAGAGGGTTTCTTTTTTCTGATTAAGTATGTGTTGTTAGAAAAATCAAATTCAGAAGGAGGAAAGACACAAAATAAATAGCTGGACATGCCAAAGGAGATTAGAAAGGAAGGCTGATACATATTTTATGATCAAAAGGGAATAAAAAAAAAATAAATTGAGAGATGTACTGTCAAATCAGACACAGTGTTAATAGCTAAAGTATATGGCAGTAAGAACTGCTGTTCCCACAGCCATTCATGTAAAACTGAAAATATGGAGCAGGCTGCAGCAAAGGAAAATAAATCACAATTGTTTTTTTTTTTTAATTTGAAAAAATACATAAAATAAATCCCTACCTCCATCATTCACTCTCTGTATCTCAACCCCACGACACCAAGACAGTCATTTCAGCAAGCTACAACTTCCAGGCAAGTGAGACAAGTTACAATTTCTTCCTATTAATCATTGCTAATTTATTTATGCAATTTTTCCACTTATGAGAATCATTGGCCTGGAGATTATTTCCTCTTTCCCCTTTGAGTCCCGAGAAACTATTTGACATGGGAAGTAGTTAAGGGGGGTAAAGAGGGGAGAGTGTCATGTAGCCAAGTTACTCATCCCAGCTGGAATTTGGGATGATGTCTTGCAGTTCTGACTCCTTCAGCCAAGTTTCATACAGGAAGCAGGAACGTGCCAAGGGTGCAGTGAAATCTACTGGAGCCAATAAATAGCACTTGACTCCATTAACACACTCCTGCTGTGGATCCCTTCACAAAACCCTCAGACACCTTGCAACCAGTTTGCTCATGAGGCAGCCAACAACTTGCACAGGGGAAAGGTTCAGGAGCCAAGAGGATCCTCTGATGAAGCCTCACAAATTCAGAGTGTACATGTGGGATGTGTATCCAGAGCCCTTCCAGAAAAGGCAAACTGATATATAAGGCTTACATGGGACAGTGGCCATGGAAAGTCATGGTGCCACTAGTGAGGTAAAGGGCAAATTGCTGTGAGGAACTTCACAAGGCCCCTGGAAGAGAACTCACTCCTTGCCCAGAGGCTCCTCTCCAAGCCTGGGATAGGTCCAGAGATATCACAGAGGAGCAGGCATCCCCAACACTTCATGCAGTTTTTGCCCATACACAACAAACTGTTACAGTTAGGAAAAAGGACTAGGAAAACATTTCTGAAATTTGTAGATTAAAATTTTGTGATGCATTCATTAAAAGTCTGATTGTTATTTCAAAGCTATTAGTAGCAAGAATAATGTCACCTAACATAGAAATAACTCTATGATAACTTTCTGGAATAAGAGATAACTTTTGAGGAAAGTAGCTGACAAATTACTTGACAAATTTGTCAACTACTTTGCAGCCATCAAGATAAAAAGCTTTATATGTTGTATTATTTTTTTAATGTATACATATAAGAAACTTTTATTGGACTGTTGATAAAAGCCTGAGCTACAAAGGAACTTTTTCCCCCAGCTGAGAAAAGGCAAGCTGCTAGACAAATCAGTTCAATCTCTGCCTTTCAAACAATATAAAGCAGTATAACTTTCAGGAGTAACACCTCATCTGTTTTTTTTTCCAGACTGCCTATCAGGAATCAAGCAGTAAGTAAACATTTGAAAAGTGTTCCTCTGAGAGCAAAGGTTTAGATTTGAGTCACAGGATCCATTGAAAAGAAAAATTGCTTCTGTGCATTGGGACAGTGCCTTCCCTTCTGAAAAGTTTCTAAAAAGAGCAAATGGAAATAATCTTTTTACAAGGTATAACCCATATGGAAATTCATTATTGTTTCCCTTTTAAAAAAGTCAAGATACTTCAGAAAGTGAGAATGGAATCACTATTTTAAAAAGGTTAAAAATATTTAGAAGACTTCCTAACAACTATAGCCAGTAAAGGCATGGTTAAAGTGCTTGATCATGGTCTAAACTGAAGCTCTGATTGATGAGAACATGAGATAAACAAAAGAGGTAAAGACATAAGAGAGCCCTAAATCACCAAGAGTATTTAATCCAGAAGTGGGGGTATATATGCCCAGCGATTGTTGATTAAATATTTTAAGGATCTATTCTTCTCCCAGCACAAAACACTCTCTAGAGTGGCTTCAGCACTGCAGCTCCCTGAAGGGTGCATTACTGCTCGTTAGCCCCGTGCAATCACCACTGTGGGCTGCAGAGCTGAAAGGAATCATTGTTCCTGCTGTACAAAAGCTAAACTGAACCTCCAGAGAAGGTGAATGATTTGCAAAGGATTTTACAGCAAACCAGTGGCACAATGGGGGGAAGGGAGAACCCCAACTTACACAAGACACTGCCTCCCAGACACTATTCCTCATTGCTTGCAAGAACACCCTGGAGTTAGGCATTAGTTTCATTCCTGCCTTTTCCCATGACAATTAACTTAAGACTGTCACCAAAAGCATGTACATTTGCATGGAAGGGCATAGAGACAGGGCCCGGGATAGTGCTCAAATTCAATACTTAGCTCTAGGTTCTTTCAAGAAATATGAAAGATAAACCCTTTCCTTCAGTGGATTTAAATTGAAGATGAAAGTTTGATCCTAAAAGACCTAAACTAGACCTACAGATGCTTGAAAATAGTTTTCTGTCATAATCAACATTTGTCCTGAATTCAGTCTGATTACACAGCATTAAATATGGCAGGCACCTGAGGACAGAGCATAATTCCACACCAGAGCACACTGGATACACAGGCAAGGTAGGGTAAGTCACAGTGCCAGACAGAGTGTCTTGGATGGTTACAGCAAGGTGAACACTTTTCTTTAACGCTGATTAATTTAGGTGATTAGATGAGATAAAAAAATTTAGAGGGAGCTGTTGTTTATTACCTTTTTTTCACTCTTTGGCTATTCCAAGAGATGTTTTAAGGGACAGATGATCTTTTAAACATATAGTGATGGTTCTCATTAGGACTAAATCCATGAATATAAATATGAAAATAGTTCAAGGAGAGACAGGAAATGACTGCAAACATCTTCAGTTAAAGAAAATTTCTATTCTTCCTCCAAAGAGTACAGCTGCACCATTCTCGTGCAAAATGTACCATTCTGGACAAGGAAGACCCAAGAAGTAAAAGCCACAGAGCCAGGTTCACTTTTCACATTGTTTCTTAGCCAGACCCAGGATACAGAGAGCAGCTCTCCCCAAGAAATTTCCAACATGACTCTTTCCTGATTAAAGCTTGATCTGTTGACATTGACACATCCAGTCTTTCAGTTTTGCCAGGCCTTTCAAAGAATAGATGAGAGGGGACCAAGCCTGTGCTGCTGATCCTGTCGGCTGCTCGGCTTCCCACCAGCTCACGGTGCAGGACACGGGTGAAACAGCCAAAGGGCCAGTGCTTTTACAGGCCAGCAACCCCCAGCTTGCAACACCACAAACCGAAGAACTGGAAGTCCAAGCAAATTTTAAGGTCAAACTCACAGGGCTTTTAGGGTCCCTGATATGCAGTCAAATTGCTCTCAATAAAGTAACATTCCTCTGCCCCTAGACTGCCCAGGGTGCAGGAGAGACTTGCTTGAGCAAGACTCTGGAGCATAAGGGGCACATGCCTATCCCTTTTATCTCTATGCACTGTGGAACTCGGTCCCTCTGGGTGTGTATTTTTGTCCAGCAGCAGAATCAGACCATATGATCCCATTCTCCCTTGTGAGGTGACCAAGTCTACATTCAGTATAGCAACCTGCAAAAGAACAGTGTATCTGGGATTTCTGGGGCTTTCTGAACACATATCCACAGACTGTTGCCTGCTAATGGCACCACTTGATTGATTGATTCATGCAGCCTCCTTCACATCTCCTCTCTTTCAGAGGACTCCCAGCCTGGTAGCTGTCTGCAGGACTGAAACTGACACTTCCCCTGGAAAAACATTTTCTGGACCCATATGTCTTTGCTAGACAGACCAAAGGGAATGAAGCAACCCGTTCGGTTGTTCTGGAAAACTCTGAGTTGTGTCCATCATTCTACAAAATCAGAGAAACGTTTTGTATTTCTGTCAAAATAAAAAAATAATTTTCAATAAGGAGTTTAAAAATGCCTTTCCATTTTCCAAATTGGAACTACAACCTTTCCGAAGTGGAAACTCTTCCTAAATTCAGACAGCACAAAATGAGCACAAACTGTAAATAGTACCTTCTTATAGTGCTTCTATGGAAAATCTGTTGAGTTTTGTGGGATATATTCTAGGACCAAGCAAATCAATTTCTACACAACATTGCCCTGCTTTGTACTACATCACATCTATCTGTCCTGAGTAACTGAGAAGTAGTAGGTTCTTGTGTAACAATAAACTCTGGCAAAACGCACCAACACTATTTTGGATTTGAAGTAGTATTTAATCAGTATAACCAGGGCCTGCAGCAATGACCCACCCTTTTAGTTAACTGTGATTTCCTCGCGCATTATACAGCAGCTAAAAAGTTGCATCAATTCTCTATACTGCAGCAGGCATACTTTTTTTAATAACCAAATGATTACAGGAACCTACATGCTTTATAGACAGTCTGAAATATAAGGTTCCCAACAAATGCAACAGAGAAAGTCTCATTGAGTCTTATGACAGCAGAGTTAAGAGATTGAGCCACTGGAAAATGCTGCATCTAATGTCTGTCATTCTTTGCCTTTTCCAAATAGGAAATCACAAATAGGCTGTGGCAGCCTCAGGAACAGTGGCCAAGTCTTCCAGTTCCAGATTTGTGCTTTAACTACTTGACATATCCTCTCGTCACTGGAGCAGGAGACAGAATGATCAGAGACCAAAACCCCTCACACTGAGCAATCTGAAAATATTATGTTTCAGCCCAACAGAGATGTGTGCCATTCCATCACTACCTCACCAGCTCAGAGGACAAGTCCAAGACAAACGTCCCGGCAGCAGTCCAAGGTCAGAGTCCCAGAAGGTAAACCTGTCAAGAATGGGTGATGTAAATGCTCCCTCTCAGAGACAGTCCCACTGCAGTCTTCTCTGAATCCCTTGCACTCTGGAAACTTCCTTCTCTGGCTTCTCTGGCATGCCTCTTTGGACTTCTTCCTCCTAATTTTCACATGAGCTTTTTTTGTGGACAATTTATCTATTAAAAAAAAAAGCACGTTTTTCCTTCATTAAAAAAGAAGTGTGTCTGCATTTGGCTGATACAAATAATGGAGTTATAAAGTCCTCTTTGAGGAAGGACTCTACTCTCTCTCTACTTCACATCCTTCCTCTTTCCTGAGTTATGTAACAAAGATCCTGGGAAAATAGCTCATAAAACTTCATGGTAAGCACCACTTCCTCTTCTCCCTTTTCCCTCCTCACAACATTTTTTGAAGCAATTTAAATTATCCCATTCTGGGTCTGACCATTGAGTCTGATATGTCATAATTTCTAAAGGGCTTTCTTTTCATCCATCACTAACCAGGACACAGAAACCCTATTCAGTGTAAATGTGACTCAGTTTAATTTTCCCAAAGAGCATTTGTTTTTACTTTCTGGAATACACAAGTGAATAAATATTACTTGGTAGGCTAGAATTTCATGAAATCCAACTAAAATGAGGGCTCCAGATCACTAGAAGCAGCGTAAACTTATGGTGAAAACTTCGTAATTGTCCCCAAGACTACAGAGGCATCCTGTGAGGCAGCCAGGAAAAGAACTGAAGTAAATTTTCTGAGTCCCCGTGTAGAGCCTTAAACATAAGCCATCTTTCCTCCATATCTCTGTTCTCAGAAAACATGTATTTTCTCAGTTTCTGCCTAGCTAGCAAATATCAAAGGCTAGCAGTTTTCTGCCTCCCATATCAACTTCATTACAATTTTAATTGTTATTGGTTTCTTAAGTCATCGTCTTCTCTCACAGTAATTTTTGCTGAAAATGTACCTCCTGTCATTGCATGGGCTCCATTCTAATCAAGCTACACTGCTTTTGCCACACTCTTGGCACTGCATTTAAAAATCAAAGTGCCAAATCCCTCTGTGAACTACTCAGATGCAGCACTTATATCTGCCTATCAAATTCAGAAAGAAGTCAAACTTTGACCCTAAGTAAGCTGATATATGAAAACATGACAGTGCTTCTTTGGCTAGAGGAAAAGAGATTACTTATAAATTCTTTACTTAATTCTTTGTGTCTGTATTACAAAACAAGCAATTATAAATCTCCTCAGATTGTTCTAAACAGTACAAGCAAACGTATCAAAATGAGATGCACATGCCAGCATCATAAATCCAAACAGAAATGTTAAGTACAGTTGCTGCATTGCTACAGGGCAGTCCGTAGTAATTATAAGTGCTAAGAACAGAGCAAAGACCAGATTCAGAGCAGAACCCATCCTCTTTCACCTAAAAAGAAAACAAATTATAAAGAAAACCCAAGAAAGAGTGCAGGAAACTTCAGAAAAGTAGGGAAATCTCCAAGCCTGCCACTATATGCAGAGCAAATGATGGCTCTGTTAGTGAGCTGAAGACCAATGCACAAAGGATTGAGACTCTGCCAGACACTGACAAGCCAAGACAAAATGAAGAGTTATAAACAGTTATAAAGAAAGACTTGTTTCCCCGTAGTGATGAACTACTCTAGATAGATGTCTACTCTAGACCCAGGATTTAGTCTATGTTATCTAACCAAAACAATGTGACTGACACCTACTGAAAGGAGAGAAGATATTTTAAGTAACTCCTGAGTTGAACAACACAGGACAGACTTCCCTCATCCCACAAAGTACTGCCCATTTTACATAGGCATAAAGATAAGACCTGCTAGGGGAAGACCACCTGGCATTTGCACCCTATGGAGCAACTCAGTGTCACAGTATAAAACAGTAAAGCTGGAGTCAGTTATGTAGATGGGTCCAGTACATGCCACATATCAGTTGATAAACAACTGGTCATGTGTTATATAGGTGCAAAAAATGTTTTGAAAAACACCGTGGAAGTGTTATCTTTCCTATGGTCCTGGAACACTGCTAGTACAACCATCATAGGTCATTGTTGAAGTGCTTCAATGCCTCATATGAGACGTGGATTACATCTGTGACTATCCCCAGCCAGAATGATTGAGTTACTGCACCCAGATCTCTTGTGCTGACTCCTGATAATTTGCATTTACTTTCCTCAGCCTTTACAGCTTCCTTCTTTGACGTTTACTGCCAGTGCAACTGCTAGTTCAACTGCTGCCATTGCTTCCATAGAACATCACAATTTGTGACTAATTTTCACTGAAACGCAGAGAAGATCTGAAAGCAACTGGGATGGTAAGTCCTCCAAGACACACACAAACTTTTGATTGCAACAGAAGCCTAGAAGCAAAAACTTGAAATCTCACAACTGGAGAGAGGAGTTTGCAGCTAAAGTGACTTTTACATCCAGTAAGGGATGCTGCAGAACCAAGAGAATGGACAGATTGCAAAAATTCACTACTTTGTACTGCAGAGGAAATAATGTCCACAGCAGTGCACGTGATTTCCTGCAAGTGTTTGCACTGGGGAAAGAAACTTGACTAGCAACCAGGTTTCCATCTGAAACTTTCTGGTAGCTGGAAACTGCTAATTTTCCACTTCTCCAGTGAAAATCTCAAAGCTCAAAGAAGATCTCTATAAACCAATGTTTTTACAGGAACAAATTAGTCTTCCAGTGAGCTCTCCAACACACACATGCATGTAACATGTAGCATATAACAACCAGTGCTAGTATTTAGGCTGACCTATTTTCCTTGCTAAAAGCAACACTACTTTATTTCTCTTTAGGACACCTCCTATTTTCATTTCAGATAATTACAGAATAAAATCTACTGTCTTCTTCACTTCCATTGCTATTGACAGAGACCAATGCCTAAAGACTTATTTTCCAGTGTACAGTTAGATCCCTAGCAAGCTCTGCCCATCAGATTATTCCATTAATTTTGCAAATGACATGAAATCACAGTTTTACATTCATTTCCTGATGATTATCAAAGTCCTGGAAAAATTGCATTTAATTTCTAACAGCTCAAATCTTTATGAGAATTCTGTTTCTTAAACACAGTAATCATCAGCTGTTTTGGACAATAGGAGCTACTTCCATGCACTGAATGTTACCCTTTCATTTTCAGACATTGCAAAACTCATCAGTTGGCAATCATTAACTGTTATCTGGGATCCCTATGCAACCTCATCAGTTAGGTACTTTGTGCCTATCAATTGTTTAAAATAAAGGCAGAACTATCAACTACACATCTGTGCTACAAAGAGATAAATAGTTTTTTAATCATTTGTCTTCATTGTATCAGAATCACTGAATTAAATACCAGTATCAATTCTTGCACTGTTCACCAGTTCCAGTAAATTTGCACTGGAAATACATTTGGTTCACTTTTACTCAGATGTGAGGTTCTGGCAGTATGCATTTTTAGTTTCTTTTTCATAAAGCCTTCCTGGCAACACAGATCCCAGGCTGGGTTCTGACACGTTCCTAAAATGTGCTGTGAGCAGGCAGGAGCCCCAGAGCCCATTTGGAGCAGCAAAGCCTGCAGGTAAGGAATTGAGATCACTCATTGTGTAACAACAGCCATGGGGTCAGCTCTGCTTCAAGGAAACAGTAAGAGTGGAATACAAGAGTAGGATTTCCAACAGGTACCTCTGAGGTGTCCATTGCCCTCAAAACAGAGAAGAGTGAAGCATCCAAACCCCCCACAACCTGATGAAGAATCCCCCCCAGTCTGACAGTTCTGAGCAGGCACAGAAGTCATGAAGCTGTAGATCTCCATCATCTGTACAATCACAGCACACTTAAGTTTTTGTTTCCTATTCTGAAGATACAAAATATCCAATTTCTTTCTTCAGTGCTAGAGAAACAAAAAGGATTCTACAATGCTACCCTAGTGCCTTTATTCAAACACGGATTATTAATGCAACTAATGGTCATGATGGACAAGGCTGACAAAACACCACTGGACTTGCATTGAATCCACCATATCAGGCAGGAAAGACTGAATGCCACACTCGCTGATTTCAGAAAACAGGGTATTTCTGCCTAGTTTGTCATAACTATCTCATTAAGCAAATGATTTCCCTTTCTGCCTGCCCCTAACCATCTAAAAGTTTAGCCTCATTTCCAATTTGAATTTGCCCTTTATTAAATTGAATTCACTGTTCTTTGTGTTATTACTTGTGTTATGTATCATTTCCTTTTCCCAGTATTAAATGACCCTTAAGATGATCATCCTGCCATTAAGCATTTCTCTAGATGAAACTGGCTAAATTCATTCCTGCTTCTGTATCTCCTTTAATGGCACAGTCTTCCTTTGGAGTCTGGTTTCTGACATTAAGAGCATGATCTTGGTACATGATGCTACAGGTGTGATCTTAGCAGCAGCATAATAACATATTTGTAAATTCTTTTATCTAAGAAAGATGTTTTTCAACCTTCACTAAAATGAGCAGTGTTTTGATAACTGCCATCAACAAATACCTTTTATCCTGACTGCTTCCAGTTTGTATCACTCATCTCAGGATAGATTTGCTGATTCAGAATAGACACTTCCCTTGTGGCACCATAAACATCTATACATGGAACTAAAAACCCATTGGGTCCCAGTACTGCCCAAGCCTTTCAAGAGCTGGCAACCAGATTCACAGTGATGTCAGAGGCACTGGCTCATTCTGTCAAACAGGAATACAGTTAAGAATTCTTAAGTTTTCCTAAATCTTGAGCTGTGGGATACAGGATTTATTGTGGAGTTAGCCATCCAACACCAGTAAGATTAGTGCAGTCGTGAGTTTCAACTGAACTGCCTGTCCCTTCATTTACACGTTCTTTTAACTCAGCTGTTTTTCATATACATTCTACTTTCTCACTGTTCAAGTACAGTTCGACACAGTCTTTCCTTGCTTTGTGATCTATTCCTGTATGTCTTTCTCTCCACCTTGACCAAACTCCATTTTTGAAAGACATTTCTGAGCTACCTTAATAGACTCAGCTTCCCATATTTCAAAACAATGGACAGAAGTAATAAAACTTGTCTGATCAGTTTAAGTACTGACTTCCCTCACAGATGCTTACTGCATGTGTGCACATGCAGTCACACAATCACATGTGCTTCACCTGTAGGATCAAACCTTTTGAAATTCTTCCATGATTAACTTGCAAATAACTTATAATCCAACCATAGACCCACCCAGAAGACTGCTAACAGGACCTACATTCTGCCCACCAAAGCTATTTGCTTCTAAGGCTTTTTTTATTTTTTTAACAAATATGGATATGGACATAGATATAATCTGAACACATATCTGTCTCTATATATATATATATATATGTATCTTTATGTATGTGTGTATATATGTATATGTCTGTATATTTATATATGTAAGTATAAATGTATATGTTATAATTACACAGACACTTATTTGTAATTTTGGCCTCATATGCCCCCAAAAAGCAAAACACTTGAAAATTATTCTTCCAGTAGGGTTGTGGCAGCATGGTGAAAATCTCTCTGCTGTAAATTAATCAAAGGCTCTTAAACTCATGGAATTATAAACTGCCAGAAGTAGAAATCTATTGAATGTAAGAAATGTACTTTAAATAAGCAGCAGGGAATAAAGTACAAGATGGCCCAGTGTTATTTGGCTTGAAAAAGTTTTACTTTCCCTGGATCAGGAGCAGAGCTTTTAGTGTTCCTTCTTTACTTTTAATGAAACTTCACCACAGAATCTCCCCTGTACCATGACCTGGGATTCATAAAAACAATGCAACAGCCTATATATTTTTCTGATTGTATTTTCCAGAGCCAATTTCACACAGACTGTTTATAAGTCACTCACCAGAAAGCAGAAAAGAAGAAAAGAACGTTTTCCATCTCTTTACTGAGAAGCAAAAAGCCTCAAACCAAACAAAATTGTACACAGCTGTGTGACACCAGCAGTGACTTTTATGATACCATATGCCCCACTGAATGGTGTTTCACTCAGTTGATGTAGCCTTACTGAAAGGTTAATAAAGAGGCATGATCTTTGGTTAATAAAGGCTGAGCCCGTTATAAAGGAGATAGATTTCAATTTGCAAGGAGACAGGGGAGGAAAACAGAAAGGCAGGAGAAACCTCTGCTAAGGGCACTGTTGGCATGCCATAATTTTCAATGCAGGGACAAGGGGACTCTTAGGGGTTTCATCAGGACAGCACATAGGGCAAGCAGACCTGCTCCAAAGCCCCCCGCAAGGTTCTTTCCCTGCAACCACACCACAAACCCAGAGCTTGTGTTCTAGCTTAAAGATAAGAGAAACCAACATCTCAGTTCTCATCTGTTTCTGTATCTGACACTATTTATCACTCTGATGGACTGTGTTACAATTAAAACGATTTGAGGGGGTTGCCAGTCTGGGTTTTTTTTTTCTTCAGGATGCAAAAGAAAGTCTGAGATGCAAAGCACTTTAAAAGCACACACATGGAATTGTGAGATGCACTGTCCCTGAGCCATGGGGCTGGACCACCCACAGGCACCAAATAGCCTTCAGAGAAAAGAGGGATCCTCACCTGCTCTTTCTACCACTGTTCAGAAAGTGGGAAGCAAAGGTAATTTTTACTGAAGCAAGCCTTCCTTTCACATATGCAGACATCTCTGCAGAGCCAGGCAGGCTTCCTCCATCTCCCAGGAAAGCACTTCCAGCACACCCTGTCTCAAGACCCTCTGTTCCCCCCCACACACCCAAATCCCATCAAGGTAAACAAGTGATAAGACTTCAGGATTAGGTCTACTGACCTCAGAAGGAATTTTGCTCAAACAGGCATTAACCCTGGAAGGATTTTGTCCTTACTGAGAGGCTTCTAAAGGTTTCCCACATAAGAGTTTCAGGAAAATGACTTGTGGAATTTACATCCTGCTTTGCTCCCTCAGACATTTTGGCAGCTTATCCTGGAGGACACCGGAGCTGGCACTCAGACAAGACGTCAGCTCACAGCCTAACAAATTATTGATTCTCTTCTCACTTTGAAGCAAGGCAACAACAAACTCCTAAATGCACTGCATCCTTCAATATCTCCCTCCAGAGAAATACCCATCTGTAATACTGGCAGTTAGGGGGTATTTCCATCAGACCATCTCAGGGGGACAGAACTCTGTGCCTATGTGTTTTGTTCTTGATGACCAGGTGAGATTTCTGCACAGAGCAACTTTCAAATCCACACTGGGAAGCAGTGAGACATATACACAAATGTTTGAATGCACATATATGAAACAGATTGAATTTGGAGTGTGGAATGTGTCCAACAGAAAATGGGGTTAAGAGTTTGTTTTCCCCACTAAAACATTATTAAGAGATAAACAGAATTTTCCATGCGTCATACACTTAATGAGCTCCAGATTGAGAACACGAAAAGATCTTGACATTGGCTTGAAGAAACAAAATGTTCAAAAACATCATGACAAATTGAGGCACTTCATCATAAAAGGCACATCACCACACGAGCATCAGTTTTTGGAAATTCCTGTTATTTCTCTGCAACTAATAGCTATGCGCCCCATGCTTTCTTGTTTCCCTCCAGCTCTCTTCACTGTCCACTCACTAAGAATGTAGATTCTCCCTTGACCCACTGTTCTTCAAGGTCTTTGCCTTCTCCTGCTGCTGGTATCCCAAATCTGCAGCACCCAAATGCCAAAACCAGCATGCAGCCACCAAAAAGTGCTGGTGTCTCAGCACTAAACTCACATCATGAGCAGACAGAAGATTAACATCTACTTCTAACTCTTTGAGTGTAGCTGTGGGAGCAGCTTTCCCTTGTGTGAAGGGCTAGAAATGAGGTTATTTGATGGAATCCATCATGCAATGCCTTGTTGGGATATACAGGAGAGGCCAGGAATCCAGCCCAAGAGCCGCAGCTTGCAGTCATTCGATACATCTCATATGCGATGCCTTCCACTGCCTTGCACCAGCTCACATTAGGACTAGAAGGGGTCCCTTGGGCAAATTCTGCATTCTCACAGCTTAGAATACAGATAAATCCAGCAGCTCATCTATTCTGCATTGAAATGCTTCTCCTGCACCTGAAATCAATATAGTCTTCATGCAAATTTTTACTACATGTGCTGCATGGATTCTAAACATTCATTCAGTCGACACACCTAAATAGCTCAGAAAATGATATTATAGCTTAGCAAGTCAATGAACTACAGTTTTATATCTCCCTAACCACATATTTATAAACAACACTATCAGCCTTGTTAAGGCTACTGTGTGAAACTCTTATACCATTTCTAAATATATTTTTTTGCAAATGCTACTTTTATCAGAAACATTAAACAGCATTTTTTTTTTGCTCCAGGCACTCCTTTCTGATTAGGATTGATACAACAGAGATTTCAAATATGCAAAATACTCTGCACCACAAATACTTTTTCATTGTCCCTGTGAATTGCACTATGTCCCAATTTCAAGAGTCTGCTTTGCTTTAGATAATGTTGCCAAGTTACTAAAAAAAACCATCAGCAGTGGACTGTTTGCATCCCAGGGTCATAATAATGTATCCTGGTGATACTGAAACATCAAGATGTAAACAATAAAGAGACAGAAGGATGTTGACCCAAGTGGCCAAGTCTAAAAAAATCATGTTTCTAAAGCAAAGCAGGATTTGACCACAGGATAGTACTGGTATAGGTACCTGCAGGACTAGGTGCCAATTTTAGCATTTCTCAGGTGAATTTGCAAACTGAGTTCACATGTTGGGCTCACAGCAGAATAGAGACCTCAACAGATGCAGATTACTATACACTTAAGAGGCTAGAATAATCAATCCTATCCCCAAGGCAGAGAAATAGGACAACATTTGTTTTCAATATTTAAATCAACTAATGCTGCAGGATATCTCGTCAGTAATATGAACATGCATAATAACAGGCAGAGGACAGCACTGAGACAGACACCTATCTTGCTGCATAGTTTTGCAGCCTTAAAATACCCTGGATAGAAATCAAATATGAGCCATCATTAGCTACAGCAACATTTTTTAGAAGACGGACTGATAGCAAGACGAGGCAGACCGTGAACCTTTTATTGGGCTAATATATAAGCTGTAACACATGAGCCTTCAGGCCAAAAGATGTCTTCGGGGGCTGGCAGCAGAAAGAACAATTCTGGCCTGAAAGCATCTCAATGTTTCAAGCCTAAACAAAGTCTCCACCTCTGCCCATTTTATCTAATGTAGATGAAGATATTTTTTGTAGCCTGTTTGTGACAGTGACAATGACAACCTGCACGAACCTGGCAGGCCCAACAGAAAAGTCCTTACTGCTTAAGTGCTCTGTTTGGTCTCTGTCCATCCAGGCTATTTATAGAGCAGTCACAGGGACACTCAAAGCCCAATCATGGTGACAGGCAAGCTTTGCAAGAAGTACAGTTATGAAATTAATAATTCTCTGTGAAAGCATGCAAATCCTTTCCTCTGTCATTAGTACTTCAGTGTCCCTGGAAGTGACCATTGCAAATCCCTTGCAATTATAGTGCAACTTAGGGAGGAAAAATACTGTTGTCAAAGTGTTTCTCAGAGAGAAGGGACGTGTCCAGGAGTGACTTCCAACTCTTTTGATAAGGTTTCCTTACAAACGTAAGGACCACTTAGCAGAGACTTGAACAAGGTATTTCTGAAATAAAAGACTGAGGGGGTGTTGGTTGAGTTAAAAAGCCGGGCTCTGAAATTTGGCACTGCAATAATTCAGACCCTGCAGAGACAATCATAGGAGCCAAAAAGAAAAACAACTTTATTATGTTCACATAGTATTATGAAATTTGTGAAGCACAGAGAGTTTAAGCAATCTGGCCACCAGGATCAGAAACTTAGCTGTGATCTCTTGCATCCGAAAAACACCTTTTGCAGCAGAAAATGGGATGGATTTTTCAAGTATCTAGGAAGCGCATGAGTATTGAAATAGGGCTTCCAGCAGCAGTAAGGCTGAAGTGGGTCAGAAAATCTTTGGAAGCTTTTTTCCTTGAGCCAAAACAATTCGTGATGTCATATCAGTTCGGCTAAAATTGTGTCTGAAAGGGAAAAAAAGGGAAGAAAATTGGGAAACTTATGAAAAGGGGAAAATCAGACATGCAAAAGCTTTAAAAAGCATAAAACATTCTGATATAAGGTTTTGCTTCCACATGTTCTGTATTATGCACCTGAAGATAAACATTCCTTAAAACAAAGCATTTTTGTCAATTCCATACAAAACTTCATCCCTCCCTCACCTCAGAATTTCCTTTCCAATTTTGAAATTTTCTGTGTTTGATCCTACTCAGAATAAGTGCAAAAGTTAAAATCCTACATAAAACATAGCTTGTGTCCATACTGTAACTTACACCAAAAAGTCCCCTATTCTTTGTAAGGACAATATATCTGAGCAGTTCACAAAATGTTCTGTTCCTCTTTATTAGGCATCTAAATAATTTTTTTAAAATATAAACCCAGCTAGTTAGGAAGACATGAAGCCAGGTAGCCCTAAGTATACACCAGACTGTGTTTTCAGACAAGTCAGTTAGAAGCATAAGGCTGTGAATAATCTGATCCCAACTATCCCAACAAACTAATAATGAAAATAATTAAACCAAAGGGGAGAGGGAAAGAATTCAAACAAGCAGTGTATGTACAATAACAACAGTGCTGGAGCATCACTGTAGTGTAGCCAGGCTGCGGCAGGAGATAACATTCACTCCCCAGAGAAACCTTCAGGTTTGTGACAAATCAAGGATGATGCTTAACAGGCATTTGATGAGCTCTGCAACAGGTGCTGAGGTCTGTGTGCCACTGCAACACAGCTGGAAATGCACAGTGCCACAGCATTAACTAGATAATGACTCAGGCCTTGCCAAGCAGAGTATCAGTAACTTTTTCTGATGAGTTATTTGTGTCCGTAATCAGCCATGAAACTCTTTAGGAAAGATGTTCTCTGAAAAAGAGGATTTATCTGCAAAGCAAGCCACTGTTGTTAATAAAGTTGTCTGGCCTCAAAGCCTCAACAAACCAGACTTAAAACCATGTTGCAGGCTTAGGGCAATTAAATGTTTTCCCAGTGTTGGAAATTTAAGAAGTATTTAAAAGACAGAAAGCATTGTAAATGAATGAATTGATGGACCTTTGTCTATGAAATGGAAGATGTTCTCGGGGAACAGAGTAACTACAATGCACCCATCACAGTAGGATCGAAGGTGAAAAATTTTGCATCACTGGAGGGCCATTTTTGACTTGGAAAAAAGTCCTAATATTGCAATCACTTACATCTTGATTGTAAGACATCATGTGCTCTGATAAAGGCTGGCACCAGCTTTCCCAGTGAGCAGAATCCAGGGAACAAACTGTGGCACAGGCAGTTCTAGTTAACTGAGTCTTGCCACAGAAAAGCTGTATCCACTTCACTGCAAGAAACGCTAAGCATCAGGCTGTGTGCAGCCACCCTACAGGGGAAACAAGGGGCAGAACTAAGGTTGCTGCTTCCCTTCACTCTGTCATGGTGAAATGAATCAGTGTAGGAGGAAATATGGTGGACAACACAGTGGGGGATTAGACTCTACTGCCCTGTGTACAGGGACGGGTCAGGCTAACCCTGCTCTTCTAGTTTGGCTTTCTTGTGCATAGTACAAGAAAATCCCTGGCACAGCTGTTAGCCATAGGATTTCTCCTTTCACTGAGTGATTGCTCTGGCCAGTTACAGGAGCATCTCTCAGCTTGAACAGCACCGCAGTTGTCATCACCATTCCTATAACCAGAATCATCATCTGCAGCTGCCATGTTCTTGGTGAGCCCGTGAATCACTGCCCACAAAGAGGAGACAAGGAAGGGTATGGCAGGTGAAGATGCAGAAGGAAGGCAGGGGGTGCATTCCTGCCTTTGCCTAAGTATATAAAAAATCAGCCTCAGTCCAGACTTAAGACATTCACACATTGCCACACTGACCAGTCTTTTCCCATCCCTCACAGGTCAAAGGCATCTGCCTTAAAGAATGTAAATTAAACAACAATCATTGCCTTCTCCTTTATTATACTAATGCCTACAGCATGGAAAAGGGGGCAGGGAGATCCTAGCAGAGTCTTATTTTGATTTACATCAAATGGCATTTGTACTTTTCACCGGCTGCCTGAGGGGGAGGAAATCCACAGAATGAGTATGGGGGATCTTTGTCATCACCAAAAGAAAAGAAGTGCAAGAAAAGAGCAGATGGGAGAGGATGAAAAGAGGAAAAGGAAGTATTTCAGAGAAGTGAGTTTATACCTGTTGTTTCTTCAGCATTTCACAGGTTCAGATTGAGCACATGCTGAGGAAGGAGAGGAGGTTTCTACAGCCAACAGCAGAGACTGTGCTACTTACCCAGAGGTTTTTACTACTTGGAAGATGAGTCTAGGAGCTGTTCCATAATAGACTTTCAGACTTTTTGGGATGACAGCAATGAGAGCACTGGTTTTGCAAGCATTAGAGGAAAAGGACTAATTTTAATGGATCTCAGCATGTTTGACATGTACTGAGGGCAGGGACAGCCCACACAGCCCACAAAGACAAACAGAGCATTCAGATGGCTGTTCATGAAGCTGTATCAGTGAATATCTGAAAGAGCCTGTGGGTGCAGAAGGTCCCCCAACAGGAGCTATAATGCTGAGAAAAGCTGTATTCCCCATATTTTCCTTGGACAACCTGGTAACAACTGCACAGACCACAAACTCCTCTTACTCTCCTGACATGACAACACAGGTGTGTCTCACTGAGCACTCATGGAGACCGTGGGAATCAAGCAGAACAAAAAAACATCCAGCCTGGCTGGACTGTCTCAAGCAGTCTCAGTGGTAATCAGGCCTTTTATTCCCTTGTGCATGTGACCCATCAGGAGAAACCATCATTGTCAATGCTCAATTTTATCTCAAATCTTGCACTGGCCGGTCATTTCTTTAAAACACTGGTTTCTATAGTTACACAAAAATGAGTGCTGTTCCTGGTTCCTAAGGAACTGAGACCAAACTTGCAGTATGACTTTCTCCCCACTAACCTGAGAACTCATGGACCAGTTTTTATCCAGAGAAGAGCAGAGCAGAGGCTTCCAGGATAAGTAAGTTCTCACAGATTTTATTATCTCAAGCTCTGGAGAGGATATAACTCCAGGAAAGGCTGAAATGGGAACTCAGGCTGAGGAAGACACAGCTCTGCCTGGCTACAGAAGCAAAACAAACAAACAAAATTCAGCCACGTTAATTTCAGAGAAATTACCTTTCCTGAACATAAGGTTTAAAAACCATTTGTTTCAAAGGATCATTGAATTAATAATCATGAAAACCAATGGTTTTCCCAAAAACTTTCTTTTTCCATTATTCATTCAGCTTCTTGGAACTGCTAAAGATATGTGCACATGAATGGCAAACTGAATGTGTCCTACAAGGGCTAAATCAAGATGATGCTATGGAAAGGCACTACAGTACCCTTTGTTCCCTCACTAAATCTGCCCTGGGGATGAGTCCAACCCATACCTATGGGGATTTAGCCAAAACCCACTGCAGACCACAGCAGAGATAAAGCTGGCATTTCTGGTATTACCTTAACTAGGGCAGTTTAAGATGCCAGTATTTCAGGCTTCCTGAGCAGGTCTACCATTCAGCTTTTATTTACATTGTCACTGATGGAGGGGGCACCCACAGAGAATTAGAGCTCTGAAAATATCTCCGTGCAGACAGGGCCAAAGAGGCCTCCTCCTCATGGTGATTTACTTCATGGCTGCAATGAAAATTCCTGTCTGGAGCCAAGTGCCTGACTGCAAACTTATCACAGCTCCAGGGCTAGCAGAGTCAAAAAGGTCACATTATTTATTTGTTGCACTTCCAAGATCACTTTCCCATGAACTAGATGGATTCTCAAATGCCTTCTATTTCGTAGAAGATTGTGATTAATCTAAGTCTTGGTTCAATTTGGGACAAGAAATGTATTCTTCAAAAAACTCTGTCTTAAATTCACTCCTTGGATTCTTAGTAGTTTTAAAATTGGACAATTAGTTTTAAACTAGAATATATAAGGATCTTCTTTTGCTAAGCAAGTGTAATGACTGCATAAAATAAATTGCTCTAATTCTTAATGTAATTCTTTGCCCAGCAGAGGAAGAATGTTCAGGATCTTTTTCCCTCTCTGTGTTAAGACATGGAAGAAGTCTGTTCTGCTCCCAGTCCTGCTACCAACCCTGAGTGCTGTTGAATGTAAAACTCAAATTTCATGTGTGTTTTCTCAGCTAATAAAAGTGCTTCTCTGTCTCTGAAGTATGGTATTATTTAATTTTTACATAATATATTACAGCATGATTTTATATGATCTTTCGTAACTTTCTCTTCTTCACAAAGCTGCAGTTCCTGGAGCCGTGTTGCTACACAAGTTTCTCATTACACCAAATTTTTTTAAGAAGTAAAACAAAGGGGGAAAAAAAAGAAGAAGCTTTTAGTGTTTATGGTAAGAAAGAGGAGATTGCAAAGGTGAAAATACCATAGGTTCAAAAACCAGAAGAGCCCTAGCAAATCATGTTATAGCAGTTTAAGACACCACCATCCCCAGATGTCTGCCTCAACTATTTGCTACAGGTTTCCATTGCTTGAGGCAATGGGCAGAGCAGAACATGTGTATGCACTTAAGCACAACAGCTTAGAGACAGAGATCTCTGCAGGGCCATCAGCCTCAGGTTTGAGCAAAAGGGGAGGTTTTGCACAGAGCTGGAGGCAGCACAACCTTTATCTGCCTTTCTGCCTACTCTGCTGTGAAACAGGGCCCTGACAGGCTAGGCTCGGCAGACAGCTGAGCCACACCTGTGGCTCCAGGTTCATCCACCCTCGTTTTGTACCCCAGCATTTCACACAAGCTGTTTTGGAAGCAGCAATGCTAATGCTGCCATGGGATCCAGGTCAGGTTGGCTTTTCTGCTCAGTCACCACATAAAACCAGCTCTTCAATGTTCTCTGTAATCCCACCCTGGCCTTGCACCATCCCTCTTCCAAATCTCCTGACATCCCCTCATGGCACTCATGACAGACTGTCCCACACCCCCAGCCAGGACATGGCTTTCTTCCCACAGAGCCTGGCATGTGGAGCTGAATGCTGCCCATCGCTGAGCTGACAGCCCAGCCCAGTCACCCACCGGGGCACTAAGGTGTCTGCTTCTCTCTGGAGGCATTGATTTGGCTCCCTGTCCTCCACCCAGCTATAGCATTTTCACTTGCCAGTCACAGGAATGTTTCTTACCCCTTTCCAGAGGAGTATCTCTGCATCAGGAGCCATGAACAGGAGTGATCAGGTGATCCAACTGCTCTGCAAAATGAGCCTGGGGATACAGATGTTGGCTACACATGACTTAGCCATGGTTTAAACTCTTGACCTAGGAGGTTTACTCCTCCCAAATACAACACTTAATTCTGAGATTGCCTTTTCACCCCAAACACTCATCAAAACATTACTAAGGCATGAGGTCTTATATACTAAAATGGGCACATCCCCACTGGGAAAACAGCCATCGCAGAAGTCTCAAGCCTGGCAGGAAACTGGCTTTCCAAGAGCCTGGAGTTATGTGGGACAAACTAAATGATGCTACTCAGCAACTGTTTCCCAGAGAAATACAGCAAGGGCCATGACAAGGCCAACAAAGACTAAAAATATCCCAGAGTTTAGCCCACGCTCTACATGTTGTTCAATTTAATGTGCCATAATTAAGGCTTTCTGTCCACATAGAGAGAAGTACGAAGTGCAACACCATCACACAACTGGGAACAGCGATGCCTAAGAGACTCAAAGACAAGGGGATAGTGCTGCTGTTCAGCACAGAAGACACCAGAGTCTCAGGGTTAACAGCAAATCGAGGGGAATGTCTCAGAAGGAAAAGAACTCTTCACAGGGTAATGGGAAGCTGGAGCAAAAATTCAGCAGTTTAGGTGGATCCCAGCAATTTGGTGAGTGTAACTGCCCTCAACATTTAAATTTCTCTGAGTTATGTCTATAAATTGTACTTATCTGAGACTGCAAAGCATCTGTTTAAAGCAGCCTCTAATTTGAGACATTTTCCCCTTCGATAATATGACTGCATCAAATTCCAAAGTACTAAAAATCAGACAAAAATCAAGAGCTGAGTTGCTGCAAGATGTGACATTTTTCATATAACAGCAAGCCAGTCTGACACTCTCATGGATCCCAGCATGCTGTTAATACGTGAAGCTCTAGTGCCATTGTTAATAGTTAAAGGATGGCAGTTATGATTCAGGAGACAAAAATAATTTTAAAACTTTGAAGTGCCTTTAAACAAACGTTACTGAAACCTCTCCTTGTGGTCCTTGAATTCCCATAGTGTAGACACTATACCCTTCATGTAACCCCTGGCTGCTGATTAATGAAAATCGGCAAAGGGTAGCAAAGCGATGCCAAAGGCAGCAGAAAACCCCAAACTTCTTCAAATCCCAGGGGTGAAAATGCACAGACAACAACAGCACCCTCCAATCATTTCCTGACTTCACTAAATCAGAAGTTTGAGATAAGAGTGCTCAAATAGGCAGTGCTTTTCCCTCTGTGTTCCTGACAATGGCTCCACATTCAAAGCAATCACAGCCATCTCCTGTGTACAATTACAGCCTTTTACAGTCTCACCTTGTCTTACTCCCCACCACGGACCACAGGTCTAGTAAGATACTGCGTGCATTTGCAGCGAGTTTTCATGTAGTTAGTTGCCTGGATCTCTGGCTTCAGTAGGAACTCTGTTGTCTGCAAAGTTAACAGGCATTAAAAAGTTGAATACAATCCTCACATAAGCTAAAACGAAGCTTTTTGGATCATTAACATTCATAGCACCTAATCATGCTACTGAAAGAATAACTAACCCTTTATGTTCTGCAGGTACTAGCCTGAGCTGCAAAGGCTGAACATCCAGACTGGCTGTGTGTTCATGTTCTACATCACATCTCAGTTTGTCTGCTTTGTTTTATTTATGACTAAAAAGCAATAATCCATGCCTTGTGGTCAGATAATCCATACTCTGGTTTGCTCGCTCTGCAGCAAGATTCAAAAGACAATATTCAGCAAGCAGCAGCACCCCAGCTTCTTGAGTACAAACCAGCAGCTCAGGACCACTGGTGCACAGATAGGTCAGAGCAACACACTGCAGTAATAGACATAGCCAAGGTGACTAGTCCATGTCCCAGGTCTCCCCTGGAACAAGAAGGAATGCCTGTTCAGCCACAGCACTGCAGCACTCAAGATACCCCCACATACCCTGAGCAGCAGAGAAGGTAGAAGAGCCATGTCGGGGAGGGAATGTAACTCGCTGCCCGCAGCCAAGGGCAGAGACAGCCCTGGCTTGCTCCTGCACTGTGGCAGTGTCGCCAGAGATGCAAAGCCAGGAAAACCCATCGAGACAAGCCTGCACACAGCCTGACAAGTCGGTGCTAAAAATGACCCATGCAGATTTCCTACCCTGTGCAAAGCCACTATTCTTAGATCAGTTCTTAGATCAATGGGGTTTGAGGGCAAATGGCTTGCTACATTACAGCAATTAACTTTTATGCTGTTTGGCCATTTGTAGACACAAATCCTTTCAAGCAGGAATCTTGGATGCAAGTAATGGATTTTTTTTAGTCAACTAAGGGACATTTCACAAAATGTATCCTACATGTCATACATCATTGTATGTACCACATGTAATCATAAATCCATGCTTCTCTCAAAGCTGCACCTCAGTCCTACCGCTCAAAATTTGTCAACTCTCCATGCCTGGTGGCAGTTTCCACTGCATGTGGTAGAGGGTAAGTGGTGTGCATGCACTGAGGCCTCAGAAAATCTGCTGAAGACATTCCAACAACATGTCTGGAGGCAGCAGTGAAAAAATCCCAATCTCAGTTCTGCTTTTGATTTCCTCCTGTGACCCTGGTTAAGCATCTGTGTGCCAGCTTTCCCACCTGTGCAAGACCCAAGTTCCTGGGGTTCTTGTGAAGATTACCTTCTGTAAGGCTCTTAAGAGAATTAAAATAAAATCTTCTTCTTGTGGTTGCACAGATGTCCATATGGAAGAGTCCTGGGATTCTCAACATAAAAGCAACTAAGAGCTTCTGTAGCACTGCAACCATGTTCTACAGAAAGGACCAAATACTGAATTTAAAGAGAAGAACTAAAGACTTCTGGGAATAATTTTTAGCCAGCACCTAGGATGCTGCTTATTGGAGCTTGTGCTCTGCAGAACTTTACAGGATGATTTAAGAATACTCAAAATTCCATTTTCCTGTATAAATGAGTGAGACTAGGAAAGCTAAAAAAAGAAGACTGGGATGACAAAATGCAGAGAGAAAATATCAGACAGGGAAAATGCAAGGAGTTAAATGTGTAGGGAAGGCAGGGCAAGATACAAAACAATAACCCAGGTATGAAAACCACAAAAAGCCAGGCTGTAAGAAATCTTTATATATCAGTGAGTGAGCAGTAGCTCCTCCGGGAAAAGGTCTGAAGGAATTAATTCAACAGTGAAGTGGGGAAAGATAATGAAGAAAGCACTGGTGTAACACAGACTGCTGGAAGTCATGGTGAAGGTGCTAATGAAGTGCACATTGTTATTTGCCACTGAGCAAACCTGCCACCACGCCAGGGTGCAGCATCACAGAGCCTGAGCAGATGGGTTTGCTGACCATTCCATCACAAGCCACGGTTGAACATCAGAGAATTCACAGGGACTCACAGACCAGGTGATGGCAAAAGGTTGGGGCTGGGTGATGGGAAGAGAAAGAGGGATCTGTACATCCTCTTTTCTCCCCACTGTCCTTGCCACAGCAACTCCATGGCTACCACTGCACCAGGCTAAAACGCAGCAGCACAGACCCCGGTGCCACATCCAGACCCACTGTTTCTTGGTTGTTACATAGTCAGCACCTGGGCATGGCAGGAACCTGGTCATGCAGTACCACACAGACCCAGCACCTTGTGGCCAAATCTCAGGAAACACTGATCATTCAGATGGCTAGATAACAATACCTGTGATTACCAAAGCACTTTGTGAGTATGAACGCAACCTCTGTCACTAGGAGACAAATTAATATTTGTCCTCATTATACAGGAATGAACTGAGACACAGAAAGGTTATGTGATTTGTTCTACACAGCAAAAGTGAACAGCAGAGCAAGGAAGATGATGACTGACAGACAGTCACCAAATTTCCTCCACACTCCCTGTTTTTCCTCTGCTCCTGGCTGTGACAGACTGCAATACATTTGTACTGGAAGCTACGGGGATAATAAAACACAGAGCTGGGACTGGCATTCATATTGGTAACAAGTCTATCCAGCTTTGAGATGGCAAACTGTAGATGGGGAGAGGCACAAGCTTTTTCAAAATGCTGCCCATTTCAGAGCCAGTCCCTGGATATTAGGAGATGGGATAAGACATTCACAAAGAACCATTTATTGCATGAACATACCCCAAAAAGCAGTCAATTTTTACCACTGTTAGACCCAACAGATGCACAGCTCAAGGAGGAATCCAAATCTGGGCAGATTTTCCTAAAATTCCCACCAAAATCAGAAGGGAGACCTAAGTGCTGAGTGGACTTATTACTAGCTGATATATATGAAGAGGGAACTTGAAACAATTCAGTTCCTGGCTGACATATCCTGCTTAGGGGCTATTTTCAAACCAGCAACAAAAAGAGAATAAAAATATTTCCTCCATGGATCTGGACTTCTCTCCCTTCCTGTAATACTTTTGCTGTGCTTGCCAGATTGAAACTGCTTCTGGCCAAAATGTCCCCACCAGGAACAGAACAGAAATTGAGGTGTCTGCTAATAAATATCACCTAATAACAGAAAAAATAGTTATTTCACTTGCAGTCCATGCTGGTATCTCTGACAGACCCAGAGAGCCATGCATCCAGAAGGTGAATTCATAAACCCTGGTTTGAACTTTTGACATCTCCTTCACTGCTGAGCATCAGCCTCACTGTGGGCTGACACTGAATGCCTCATTCACCTTGGCTTTATACCCTGTGAATTCACTAAGCCTGTGGTGCCTACAGGCAGCTTCTGGGCTGCACACTGGGAAGTATTTCAAGCCCAGCCCCCAGGCTGAGCCGGTTACAGTGCCAGCAGTGCAGCAGGTACAAGCATAAGTCACTGCTGCAGGAGAAGTGAGCTGATCGTCACTCATTTCTCACCCTGAAACCCCTTTGCATGCCCAGTCCAGCCTCCTCCTGCAGTGGAATGTCACACCTCTGCAGATCTTGTCTCTTCTCCCATCTCTGAATTAGGCTCAGCTCCCCCTCCAGCTCCCCAAGGCATGCTGTGTTTCATGGCCTTCAGCCACATGGAGAATTTAGACTGTCCAGGACTTGTAGGGTCAGGAATCTTGGCCACCTCTATGTACAGCTAATGAAAAGGAAAGAAGTAACGCTGGGTCTGGAGACAGCTGCACTGCTCTGGAAGGGAACTACTCAGAAGTACAGCTGCTCCTTCCCCACGTGGCAGTGGGAGCAGGCAGACACCTACAGCCCCCTCAGGCTGCCCATTTTGATCTGCTCACACTCCATATAACTTACTGCAGAAAGCAAGCAGCAAAAGATCCCAACCTGACAGATAAAGATTTCAATGAAAGAAGGTAACAAATGTCAGGGTGCATATTAGGGGACAGAGAAGCACTCACACAGGTGGCTACTATGTTAAAAGTCAGCATTTGCAAACTCAGGGTGGCTGAGTTTACTTGCTGTCTCTCCTGTTCCCGTCCCACACTTGATGGGAGAGCGTGACAACCTATAAAATCCAAATGACAAGAAAAAACAGTTTTGTAATCATTTGTGCAAGTCAGGCTTACGGTGCTGGACAGGAGGAACTCCCAGAGAACCTGAGAAGCAAAAATGTGTCAACCTTCACATCTGGAGCAAGCACCAGAAAATTCACAGGAATTTCCCTTACTGAAAACCAGCCCCTAGTACCAGGATCCCACAGGGCAGCTTCTCCAGCCTCCAGCCCTCCTTGTGGTCCCCCACAAAGGGAAGGAAACCTCAGGGAAATACCAGTGGGCCAGCTCAGAGTGCGGAGGCAGCCCCGTGAAAATCAGCAGGGAAGGAGCTCTGCAGCTGCTGCTGGGGTTTTGCTCACCATGGTCCCCAGGGCAGAGGGAGAAGCTGTGGGAAGGACACCCCCAAGGATGGTTGGGAAGAAAAGTTCCCTGATGGTTAATGTGTCTCCAAGCAAGACAAAATCTACCTCCTTCCATGGAGTAAAGGTGAAATGTGGGCTCCTTGCAGCCTCATGGCAGTGAGAATGCTGCCTCAGCATGGACACTTTGACCTTTCTTCCAAGCATATGAAAACGATTGCGCCTTATCGGCTCTCCTCTGCTGGAAACCTCCCGCAGTCCCATGCTGGGGACTTAGAAAGAGGTCAGGGAGGGAGAATTTTACATGCTGAATCATTCCCAGACAAATCGTTTCCTTATTATACATGGCAGCCTCCCACGGACAGACTGCCAGAGGGGTCTCTGAAATCGTATTAGGTGCCTTTCCCTTGCTTCTCTTTATCCCCCCGTCATCCTTCTCTCACTTGAAACGTTATACAGCTTGCAGTCCCACTGGAGAGGGTCTGGGGGTCATGAGCACACAAACAGTCCAAGGGGCCCAAGGAAGGGAACAGCACAAGGGCCTGCTGTGAACTGTTCCAGGCTCAGCCACTCCTGCACAGGGCGGCCGCGCTCCCAGATCACGCTCACGGATCATACTTGCAGCTCGCTCTCCCAGCTCACTCTCCCAGCCTTTTGCAGGATTTGCAGCCAGATGTCAGGATGCAGCGAGCCTGGCAGCAGAGGCGCCCTTCAGCCACACAAGGCCTTTGCTGTGGCGCGCTACCCATCACGCCTGCAGGTCAGGTGTGTGTGCTCTTACCGGGTCTACCCACACCCCGGGCTCTCTGGATACAGACCAGGAGCCACAGAACTGTATTTCAGAGAGCATCAAAGAAGAGTTTGTTAATAAGTCCCGAAGAGTAGCTCTGTGCCACGCCAAGGCTCCGGTTGCAGCCTCCGGGCTGGAGCTGACTTGCACCCAGCCAGCCAGAAGTGTGGAGCGATGGGGGTAATTCCCCGAACCAAACCGCACGCACGGCGTGGGGGATGCCTTGTGCTGGGAGGCGCAGGGCTCCTTGCTGCAAGGGCTGCGTGCCCGCGGCTCCCGTGCTGCGGCTGCCTGAGAGGGGAGGACGGGCAGCCGAGGAGCACAGCTGCGGCTCCGAGCCCCTCCGTGAGACCTGGGGAGGGGGGTAAATTATTCCTTATGTAACTTTTATTAACGTGAGACCTGGGGAGGGGGGTAAATTATTCCTTATGTAACTTTTATTAACGTAGCAACTTCCCTTGTAAATCACACTGCTCGGGCCCCAGTCAATGCAGGGACATTGTCAATCGAGGCTATGACAGAAGTAATGCCAGATCCGAATCAAACACACAAACTCTTCTGAGGTTATTCAAAACATGCTCAAGAGCTTTTCAACCAGACTGGGTCTGCAGGCTCACAACACGTGCTTGGGCCACTCCTGGTTTGTTACTCGGATTCCTCTGCAGAGGAGGGCTTGGGCTGTCCCGTAGCATTACAAGGTTTCCATTTATTCCCACAGAACTGAATAGAGGTTCTCATGCTTCCTCTCTGCTCAAATGCTTTAGAACCACAAGAATCAGGAGCCACACCTCAGGAAAAACAGAAATCTTCTCTATACAACTGGCCAGTAGCCATCTCTGTTGTTTGCTTTCTCCTACCCTCTGTGCTCTGCCTTATACTGGGGAACAGCTGCCCTGCAGAGCTCTCTTCTGTTTCAGGAAGGTTCAACAGTGAGTTACGGACAGCCCCACAGTGCCGTAACAGGTACAACATGGTGCTAGGGTGACCTAGCACCACGAAGCCATTTAAAATGCAGCCACTGGGATTTGTGGAGAACTGTTTCAAGTTCCAGCTGGGAAGTCACCATAAGAACTCAGTCTCTTGGTGTCATTCCCAGCATGAGGCTGAACTCAAATGGTGTCTGTCCAACAGAGTTACAAATCCCATTTTAGCCTCTAGGTTTCTCTGAACCTTAACAGATGTGCTGTGGACCCCAGGTAAGTAAAGCAAGTCCCAGGACTGGGAAATGAAACAAAAACTGCAAGTAGAATTTTATTGCTTAAAAACTGCTCTGGAATCTGGACCCACAGGAATTTGCCCAGCACACACACAGTTTCTCCTATCAGCTTATCCCTTGTGACTGATGTGGCACTGCAGCCTCACAGAGTCCTCATCTCCAGCACACTCAACACAGAGACATTCAGCACAACTATGAGAGTTCTCCCCAGAGAGACATTCCCGCAGGCACCTTTGAGGCACAGTTCTCACAAATCTGGCAAGCACCAGCTCTCCACCCTCTGATTCCATCTGTCCAAGGCCGGAATCAGCTCAGGGTGGGCTGGGTTTTTGTTCTATTTTTTGTGGAGCCCACGGAGCACTACTGTCCCATTACAGCATTAGGCAAAAGTAACTGAGACCACAATTGCCCTGAGCAGCTCATATGCAAGACAAGAAAGGAAAAGGCTGGGGAAGGATCATCCCTACAACTGCAGTACTGAAAGGACATGGAGATTAACCAGTTTGCTTGGGCAAACAGTCTGTGGCAAAGGCAAGAATTAAACCAGAATCCTCAAAGTCCTGTGTTAGTGCCCTTACCATAGGCCTTTTCTCTCTGCCTCTAATGAGTGTCTTCACCTTTCAAGGGCAAAGCAGGGAAAGTGGCAGTGCTGCTTTGTTCTCTTCCCCCAGCACAAGCAGAAAATGAGAGTTATAGCACAGCCAGGTGGGACTGGAAACAGAGCACTTGGAGCAGCACTGTCAAGTGGGTAAACTTTTTTGACAATTAATGAAGATGTGCTACAGCCAAAGACCTCCTTTCCCCAGCTGCAAGCTGCTTCCAGCTCCTGAAGTGTTTGGATCACTTCCTCATTCCCTCTCTGTAGCATATCTGGCAGAGTTATGGAGATGTGGACATTTAAGCAAGCAGAGCTGATTTACCTTCACTTGCTTTGCTTCTCACCAGTGCCTGTATCCCCTCAGAACATCTGCTTTGTGTTTTATAGCAGTTTTAATTGGGAGCAATGCTGAATGCTTAGTAACTGGCTTTTTCTTTGAGTTCCACAGTCAGGCTCCAACACTATTTTTTATTTCTTACTGAACAACTCTGCCAGGGCAAACCTGAAAGCACAACTGAGACAAGTGACTGCTGACACTCTGCAAGTGTCTTGAGAGAGGGTGCCCACACAATCCTTTTCTTCTAAGTATTTTCCTGGAGCAGTGGGAGAGAAGAAGATGCATTTGATCTTTCAAAATTGTGAGGCTATGGTGATTTGTGACTGTATCTCTTCTTCAGCAGAATGGGCCAACCATATTTTTAAAATCAGTCTTGAAACATCAAATTAAGAAAATCAAGTCATATAATCCAAGCAGAGACTGACCTATGCATCCCTGAGTAATTTTTGTCAGTGCCAGAAATTTCAGATGACCACTATTCACTCTCTCTGGTGATAGAATTAAGCTGCCATATTTCTCTGCCATGTTTCTCAGATGTAAGCCTCAATCAAAATTACATGAACAAGTCAACCTTAACAGTCTGGAAATGAAGTTTCTATGATTTCTGATATGATTTACATCCTGAATTATAAATAAAGGGGACTGATAGACCAGTGCAGGCTTGGCACAGGTCAATCATAATGTTCATTTCAGAATCCTGAAAGCCCTGATAAGAAAATAAATAAGCCAATTTCTCTGTGAAGTGGTAGAGAAACAAAGCAATTGGCATCCGGCATTCTCCACCCAGCCTCAGACAGCCTTTCTACAGAAAATAGGTTGTTTCCAAACAAAACACTTTCCAAGCCTGCCATAACAGCCCTGCTTCATGCTTTAAAAGATTTCTGCATGCATTCAAGCCTCCCTATGCATTTTGGTGGAAATCCTATGCTCTCCATGACATAAACTGAACTTGAAGCCAATCAAGTTTTCAAACTTTGAGATCTCAGCTTCATACAATACCAAGGCTCCAGGCAACCCCCCCCCCCAGGTGTAAGCCAGACAAATGTAAGACTGGTTATGACCCTTTATACAAGCCCAAGCACAGCAGAAACAATGAGCTTTGATATAAAAACAGGGAAACAATCATGGCAGTGAACATCTGAAATGCCATCAGAGTCATCCCTACAGTTTTTCATAAATCACTATGCCATTACATCACAGTTTGGTGGACAGGAGATGACCAAGTCTAATTCCAGTCTTAACATTCTCTCTTTGGACTTTATTCAGTCTTCATTTAATGAGCTGCAGTTTTAATGATTTACTTCCAAGTACACCAAGTCTCTACTTGGTTTTTTATGTGGCTTGAGGCATATGTTAAATAGGATCATAATATTTACTTATCTCACCAATGTGGTGGGAGATTTAATGCACCAACTTGCACTTTAATGCAATACAAAAAGATAGTGTCTGAAGCATTTTGAGGCACTATCCCAACACCCCCCTCCATTCCCGTTTTAAAGGTTAAAAAAATAATGTATTTTTGTGATGTTCTTTCTATCTTGTTCTGTGCAGAAATGTAAGGAACTAAAGGTAAAAGCATTAGAATACAAACAGCCCCAATTTCCAATACTGCAAATTCACAGCAAAAGCAGGCTGGAGGGAATGCAGATAACTTTTTGTTGTTGTTGTTGTTTTGTGATTCAAGCCAGTTAATTATTAAAAAAAAAAAAGAAAATTAAAACTTTGTCAATCACAACTTTAACCAGAAAAAGAAGACAAAAAAGAAATTAATGGAACTTTCCTTTCCTTGTTCTATGAGCAGCATTTATTACAGTACTCAGGTAGGGTTTTTAAGAAAGTCAGTTGAAAATAAAAAAAGGCAAAACTGATTTCTTGGTTGACAACTCTTCAATTGTGTTTGCAATGCATTTTGAAGATGTAAATGGTTATTGTAAGTGTTAAAACATTATTCCTGACTTTACTGGGAGAGAGCTTCAGCACAGGTGAACCACTGGAGAGGAACAAAACAAACTGGCTGGCGGTTCTGAAAAACTGTAACCCAAGAAGTGCCCACTACAAGCTCTGACCCTGCACACAGGTGGATCTTTTATGGAGATTGCATGATTTCAAGTAGTAAACTTAAGGCACAGCTAGGAAGTAGGCTTAACTCTTACACAGCCATTTTCATCCTCATACTTAAAAGCAGTATTTACCCAGAACTCTGCATTACTTGATCTGTTTTCCATGATGGGACATGGATGGGGAGCACACAAGAGTTAAGGCTGTAACTGGGTGACTCAAGGTAACTGTTGTGGGCCCATCCCTGTGCTGCCCATCCTGGTCACTCCAGGGAGTGCAAACGTGCAGGAATGCCTGGTCAAATCACTTAATGAGATCGAGCTCTACAGAAAAAGCGAAGGAAGTGCCGTCTGCTCAACAAGGAGACAAGACTAGGAGGACCATGCCTCATTAACCACTTTGACTTGGATGGGAAAGAAGTGTCTTATTCTGTCTGGACCAATCCCTCTCTGAGCGTTATGAATCCTTTCACCTACATCCACCCATCTCAGCTGTTTGCCTATTCTTTAATATCTTCAGTAAAACATTAACAGAGGAACACTCAGAACAGAAGTCAATCAAACCGGAAGCATTCACTTCTCTCCCTGCCTTCCCAAATAGAAACAGCTTTTTTCCCAGTGCTCAATCAACATCCCAAACACTCCTCCCTTACTTTGGGAAACACCTGAGCAAACAGGTGTGTCTAACAGACTGCTCTTAAGTTCAGCAAATGCCCTGGGAAGTAGCTCATGGTTAAGCTGTCCTGTCTATGTCTAAGAGTCAATCCTTTTTTCAATTCTTGGGTGAAGACAGGACTCATGGGAGACCCTGCAGGTAGTGCTGTGTAGACCAGAAGCTCTGGTTTCTTTTTCAGATCTGGGTTGTTGACCTGTGGTTCACTGACACAGGTCTGTCAGCCTCTGCCTCCCAAAGTGCATCCACTATTTAAACAGCAAGCCCTTGGGAGAGATATCGCTGCTGTCTAAATGAGGGAGGACAGGCTGTGACTATATCAGGCAATTTAGGAATGGTGTTCAAGTGCAGGAAGGCTGGGAGAGCTAGCAATGCCTTCTTAGCTTTTTCCCATCCTGGAAAATCTGCAATAATCTGAAGCTATCTCCCAGGACATGTTTGTAGCTGCCTATTGTAACAGATCCCTGGCTTCTGCCAGACCTTCCTGGGCGTTAACCAAAACAGCATAAATAGAAGGCTGAGAGCTGTCTCAAAAGACCAGATAATTTCCATCTGTAACTCAACAGAGTATTTGAACCCAAGGCTATTGAAATGAATGGCTGATATCAGACATCCGCTACATGACCTGCATCACTCTCCCACACCGCTTTGACCTCAGCTGAAATAATTTGCAATTTTACTTCTTCCAGAGTGGCAGGGATTAATGATTGATCATGGACCTTCACCATGAATCTCCCGGCTTCTGTCAGCCAGTGTCACAAACTTAACATTATCTAATTGTAAGTTTTCCCATTTAATTGCAATATACACCTGCTCAATGTCCCTCTGTGTGTGAAAAAGCATCATACTTCATTTAAACAGCCCTCATTTAAATTCAACAGCTAGCTGCACAGATTTAAACATTAAACTGATTTATGTTGCATAAAAGATCAAACCAGATCGCACCTTGTGGCCAAATAACCATAAAAGGTTTCTGTAAAGATCATTAATTCACCTCCCTGGGCAGTTAGTTTAGCAGTAAATATGACTTAGATTACTTTATCCAGTTAACCTTAATCAATTTTTTATTATGATTAGTCACCCTAAATAACAGAAATGTGAGAGGGGAAGGTGCTACAGTTCAGACCCTGGTCAAGAACAGGCTGCTAGTGTGCTGACCCCAGATTCCCACACTCCCAGGAAACAGAAATCCATCCTTTGCCTGCACCTCAGGGGACCTCAGCCAACCTGTGCTGGGGAGAGCATCTCAGAGACTGGGCTTTCCCTGATCCTTTTCAGTGGCCTGCAGGTGGGCAGCTACCACCATTGCAAGTCAAGAAAGAGAAGAAGGGGCAGAGGGGGACAGAAGGCAAGAACAGCCCATTTGCCTCATGCTATGAGGAAAGCTGGCCCAGTCGTCCACGTACCAGCTTGAAACCTGGCAAGGTTTAATTTGGCAGACCTTGCTCTGTCACAGATTTCCACAGTGACCTTGGCCAAGGTATTTCATCTTAATGTATCTCAACTCCCCAGCTGCTAGGCAGAGATGACAGTGCTTCCATCTCTCACAGGAGTGGTCTTTAAGTTTGTGAGGCATTCAAACATCACAGCTCTGGGAGCCATAAAATCTTGTTAAGTAGGTAGATCCATCACTCTGGATGCTCCGTCTCCTCTCACCCTGTATGGCTTCATTGACTTCAACCCATTTAACCTGTCATGGAGGATGTGAATTCAGATTCAGGCCCTTGATCTGGCAAAGGGATTGCCTCTTCCTCAGAGCCAGTGTAATAACCAGCAGAATTGGACCCAGTGGTGTCTATAGCAATGTAAGTGATCGTTAGTACTAAAGGAAATAGGTCCATATCTTGGCCACCAAAGTTATTCACACCTGAGCAAAGCACATTATACTGACAGTCCAGCACTCCCTATGTAAACTGCTGGTATCAATTGACTGCCTTTTACACCAGTTTGGAAATAAAGGGAAGACGAGAAGGGGCTTAAATCATAACACTCATACTGGTATGTGTCAGCAGTAAATTCATGCAGTCAGTGGAACAATATTGGTGTTCCAATAAGGAAGAAAACAGGAATAAGGAAGAAAATAAGGAAGTAATAAGGAAGAAAACAGGACTTGAGGTATTTGGGTGTCTGCCCCCAGCCTCCCATGGGGCAGAGCCTTGCTCTGTCACAGCTGCACTTGGTATGCAGTCAGCACATCAGTAAATCATCACTCCCCGCATGAAAGGGCTCATTCTGTCTGTGTGCATTTCTGTCTGTGTTTGCTCTCATCAGTGCAAGGAAAGCACTTTATCCTTCATTTTTATGCTCAGCCATGTGCTTTTCCATCCTTCCCATGTTGTGTACACAAATAAGAATGGAAAACACTTCTCTTTGCAATATCCACAGATCTCCACCTCCCAGAGAAAGGACTCCAAACTCACACCTGTATTCTGCATGAAGTGCTGGACACTTTCTCATAAACTCAGTTCCTACTTCAGTGGTTGGTCTGAACAGAAAACAAGGCTATCATCAAAACCAGTCATTAAGGACGTTTTTACTGACCCCAGCAGGCTTTGGTTGAGATTCTCTGTGTTAAATTATTTCAGTTATTATCACTAAAGAAGAGGCTCAATCATACCTGCAACCTTCAAAGGTGCTAATGTGGAACACAAGACATGAGAACAGACAATGTAATTCATTTGGGAAATGCAACATGCTAATAGAGATCCCTTCCTCCAATGTCAAGGATTTTTTCCATTAACTTGGTTGCATGATCATCTGTTCTTGGATGTAAGTTTAGCTTGCTACAAAAGAAGAGGGATTATGGATTTGCACAGCATACAGGAAATCTCTGTTCCTATGAAAATTGTTTGTACTCTTTGGATGTGGCTGCAGGACGGTGGCCAAACCAGTACTGTGGAAACTATATAGTCTATCCCCATTTTTAGGGACATTTCCAAATTCACAGAAATTAGGGCACCACTAAAGTCTAAAAATGAAATCTGATAGAATTTAAGAAAAATTAGGCCTCACTTTTAAGCATTTAAGAAGCATTTACTTAAAATTCAGCATATGTCTAGGGGTCATCGATTTCAGTGGCACTTATTTGTGGGTCCAAGTTCTGTCTTGATCTGGGATCTGAAAGCTTCAACATTAGAAAGAAAATGCACAGATGACGTCTCATTTTTATGATTTAAAGGCATATCACATCAATCTCATATCAACAAGGAATCTTTATTTATAGAATACTAGATTAAATCTGGATTCCTTTCAAATACTGAGAGCATTTTGTTACACTATGCATCCAGGTGCTACATGTGACTTTGACAGACAGGCTCATCTGAGAGGTGCCAATTAACAAACACTCTTGGAAGCAGAACGTGACAAAAGTCACAACATCATCAGAGAAGGAATGTGTTTTCTCTCACAGAAGACACCAGTGAGGAAAAACTTCATTCATCTCCTCTAACAATATATGAAGAGTTCCCTTCAATTACCCCATTACTCCTTTACTGACTATAAAGAGACATCATGAAGAAATGAATATATTACATTTCTATTTAACATAATACATCTCCATCATTACAAACGAGTCAGAGAGAGTTAAAACTCATTGAAAAGGTTGTTGATTTTTTATCATCATGTTTGCTTTTAAACTTGCTGGAGTGCTTAAGCAAGCCTGTGAGTTCCACATTTGTTCCTAATTTGCTCTGAAGGCAGGGGGCCAGCAGCAGGGCAAAACAGGCAGTGTCTGGCACTTCTGCATATTTTCAGATGGAGTTTAAGGCAGGAGTCCAGGCCTGGAGGGTGTTTTAAAATACTGATTTTGAATTTCTACAGTACTTTCCTTGGGAGGATATAATGGTGTCTAATACACTATGGCCACAATTCTACACTGAATTTATTCAGGCTTCATGTATGAAAAGGAGGATTGAGGAGGATTGGAGCTAGAGATCACTGTGGCCACTGCTTAATGAACACTTGCTGTTAAACGGTACAGAGAAGAAAATCCTACATGAATTCTTATTCTATTATATCTGCCAAGAAATAACCATGCAAAATGGAACAAGGACCTCTTCACTTTTGAAAAATGCTAAGTGATAATTAATTATTTCAAATGTCAGAAACTTTATTTAATATCTTTTTAGGAGGACTAGTGACACCATGCCTAACCAATTCATCAGGAGCCACTTTCTCATCCATGTCATCATCTGCCAACACCTTTAAAGAGTCTTTCTTTAGGACCAGACCTGTTCAAATATAATTTCCTATACAAGATCTGGCAAGGGCACAACATGCCTGAGGCTGTGACTACTCACTGCTGAGAGGTGGGGCTTTCTGTCCTGATGGTAAATTAAAAGGGCCCTCCAGTCACATCTTTTAGACAAGACCTGTTGCTGACTCACATCCTGCCAAAGAAGTAACAATCACACAAGAACCACCTCTGACCCTGAAGTTGCTTCCTACTGGGTGACTATAACCCAAACCTCACCTGCAGCATGAAGTAGGGAGGTGCTTGTTTATGCTACTCAACTCACTAAGCAAGAAGCTTGGCAATGCAAGCTTGATTTTTCATATTTTGTCTATACCTTAATGTAATGCAAGGGCAAGATTTTTAGCAATAAAGTCATCAATGTGTTTTCAAGTTACTTGTAGAAGCCCCTTGATGGTTAATTTTTCTTGTGATCTCAAGTGAATTGCCTTTAAAACTTTTCTTCTTCTGAGAGAAAGTAAAAGATCCCATTTTGCTGGGCAACAACTTTAATCCTTGTTTTGTCAACCTCAGACAAGGGTAGCAGGTTAATTGCTGTTTTTATTAGTAAAATGAATGCCAATTATAAGGTGTGTTTTAAATTCCTGTGTTCTAGCTATGTGGAAAAAAACCAGATCACATATCATATATACCTTCTACATGCTGCTATCCAAAGTAACAGGAAGTTGGTAACAGGTAACGGAAAACAACAACAAGAACAAGATAATGAAAATCATAGACACCTAACTGTTGTCATGGATCCTGCACAGCCAGCTCTGAGACAAAGTTGAAAAGCTCTGCCTGATCTGCAACAGCTCCCCAGGTCTCATTGGGCTGAGCTTACATGCTCAGTCTCCACAGAGGTCCTTTACAAGCAAATCCTATGTGTAAGCAAATCCTTCTGGACCCGAGGGCCATAAGGGCTGCAGCCACAGAGCTTTCTGTGCTCTGATGGTTTGGACCCAGCCCCAGCCATGTTTACTAGTTCCAGCTGTGCCAGAAGCATTCCTGACTCCCTGTTCAGTGTGGTGGTTTCAGCACAGGTTCTCCCCTCTCCCACGGGAAACACAAGTGTCTTGTGGGCCACCCTGACCACACCTGTAACATGATTATGGCCTAAAAGAGTTCACAGAGCTACATGCTAGTTTAAGAAGCTTACTACTAATGGACTTGGCAGACAAGAAAAAGTGTAGGATTTAACATTTTTCTTCTTTCTTTCAATGTGGAAAGGCTTTGCAGATGCAATTAACCTTGTGTGGTCATCTCTTTCCACCACTTTGGGTAGCCACATAACATTCTCATTCAAATTGTTCCTTTGGTGTAAAGTTTCTCTTCAGAGAGTTTTTTTCCAATTTTTCCTCCGTCTCAAGTGGTCTTAAAGAAATGACTTGGTCAGCTAGACTTCAAATGACCCTTGAATGCTGTGCTTACTTTCACAGCAGGATGCTTCTTCACCTGCTTCATCAAATAAGTCTCAAGCTGACAGGTTTGTTGATTGGGAAAGCAAAGTCTCAAACTGAGGGTAAAGGGTATGTCACAATTATTAGTGTAGGTAGTGAAGATCCTATATCCTTGCATAGAACAGTGTTTGCCCTAGGCTAAAGTCTGTGCTAATATTTTGAATTTATATCACATCTTCTCAGCTGATCTTACGGGAAAAAGGCCAATTGTATTTCATAGCTCAACAGCTAATAGGATTCTACAGGATTTGATAAAGAAAGAAACTGCTGTTACAGGTTTAAATATCCTGTAACAAGGAATATAGAGCTGTGTTAAATTTCAATATTTTATAAAATATTTGCACTGAAAATAGAGCTGCAAATCCATGTTATGTGTTAATAGTTTAAAATTAAATACCTGGATACCTATCTGCTGCTGAACCTCATACTGAGAAAAATAAGTTATCCTATGATTTTATAGCCTGAATCTCTGACATCTGCAGTATCTTCCACTCCAGGTGTTCCTTTTGCTTTGGAAATTTGGATTCAGAGAAAGAAAACTGGGACTCCGCAAAAGCTTAATCCAGAACCAAGGTGGATCAAAATGAATTCAGGCACTGCTGCTTACAGAAATATCCACTGTAGTGTATGGCACATTAATGGACCCTGGGCTGATAGCACCAGTTCTTTCCTCTCCTGAGGGAGAGCAATGTCTGGGCTCCCCCAGACATGTGTAAGCCTCCTTTTTTAGCACCATTGGTGCCTGCAGACCGGGTTATGGCAGCCTGAGCTTTTCCTCCAACACAGAGAGCTCCCAGGGGCAGTCAGCACTGCAGCTGGCCAGAGGCAAGTGCTAACACCACAAGATACTCTTGAGCTTGTTGTTTTTACCAGACTGGCTTTGAGGAGAACTGAACTGAACTAGCAGAGAAGAAAAGAATCATTAAAAATTTGTATGCAGGCCTAAGGGTGGAATTGACTAAGAAGGAAGCAAAATCTTGAAGGAAGCATGTGAGGGACCTCAAAGTCCCAGGTGGACAATCCAGTGAAGCATGGATTGAGCCCAGCTGATATTGACAGCTGTCTACAAACACAACATATAAGAAGGTAGGTCGCTCTGATGAGCTGACTGGGACATAAAGAGCTGCCCTGCAAACTGGACCTTGCCAGAGAAGAGCCAAATAAGTGTATGACAAAGACCATACCTGATCCTGGAGAGAAGATCTGACAAGTTAGACTCAGGAACCAAAAGCCATTTAGGGTGGCAGCAAAAAAATAAACTCTCAACTATAACCTTGGAAGCAACAGGTTTGCTCAGCCAAGCATCATCTCCTAGATAACAATCTAATGAGAAATCTCTCCCCAGCTCCCTTTCTCCCTCCCTCCTCTATGTGTACATCCCTTTGATGTACAGCTGCAAGGAATGGCCAGGTGCAATCTGTTTGAGTGAGTAATATGCATATAGCTTTATAAAGTATTTTTAAGGCTTCATGTGAGCTCGGGTTCAATGTTTTATGTCTGTAAGTGTCCTGATAGCTCCTGATAGGGAAGTTCAGCAGCTGCTGGCTGAGTACATCTCCTCACTTGGAAGGCACTGTACCTCCCCTCTCCAGCTTGCAGGCATCTGAGTGAAGAAGCTGAGATGCAGGACAACCCTGCATTTTCCTACAAGAAAAGGCTGAGCAGGCAGCTGGCTCTTGGGGAGGGAAAGGTAGTTGAAGGTGAGTTTGTAAGGGATTCAATCATTTGAAGTCTCGCTGAATCTCCAGGGTTCTGTCTGTGAACTGAGGACTGAGGAAAGGGAAGGGGCTGGTGATTTTTCATGTGTTTGCTTCTATAAACTGGGCCACCAGGCATGCATGTACTTCTCCATTACTCAGCTTCCAAGTGAGGCCAAATTATTCATCTTGGCTGTGACTCCTTTGCACAAGTCCAGCCACACAGCGTGAAGCTGGTTTGGATGATTCCCTTCTCTTCACCATGCGAAGATGAGTCTGTTTAAACCTGCCTCCATCCTCAAGAGTAGGTGTGTAGAGTGCACTGCTGGGCAGACACCCAAGACAGCTCTGGACAAACTACACTGAGCCTTGAGAGAAACATAATCACTTTCTGTTTGGCACCTGGGAGCAATGGAGCCACACTGCCAAGCTGACGCAACCTGCTTCCAAGGAAGACTAATTAACCCAAAAAGGCATTACCCTGCTGTCATCACCTGGCTCTGGATTGCTAAACAGGCACCTCCCAGGCTCACCTGGGCATTTCTGAGAAATGCTGCTCTGCCTGACGTGAGCTGTGCTCTGTGGAAAACCATCTGCTGCTGCTGCCCATAGCTGGAACTCCTGCCTGACAGAGGGACATGCTCCCCACCTGCCCTGAGGCACACACCCATCGAGGAGAGAGGCTGCATCCAACAGACACTGAGTGAGTGCAGCGTGGACACAGCAGAAAGGTAACAGTAAGACAGGTGTCACAGGGTGTCATTTGAACGCACCCTGTTGCTCAGTGCTCATGACTGTCCTGCTCACTGGAGCTATTCTCCTGTATCAACACATGCCACTCCCCTGACTCTCAGTAAGTGCAGACAGAAGTGTCCGAGCTCAAAGCCAAGTGCCAGCCCCACACAGCATGTGCAAAGGTTCAAGAAACCTCCATTCCCTTCTTCCTCTGCCACAGAACCAGTGGATGCTGGATTCCATGTACAGGTTTTTGCCTCTCACCACGCAGACAACGAGCAACTTCCAATATACACGCTCATTACGCTCCAGCAGAGCAGACAATAAAGGGAAGGTGAGCAGCAGCCAGAGGACTGTCTGCACACAGCAGCCAATGATGGGGAAGCTTTCCTCATCTTGCAAAATTGACTCAGACACTTCCAGAAATTCACATCAGATATCCAGCTTCTCTGAACAGATAATAAATATGTCTGACCCAATAATCCAAGTGTTATCTGTGTTTCAACTACCAAATCAAACAATACAGCTACACACCTGATGTAATTTTAATAACATAACACCACAAAGAGCAATGGAGCACAATAGTGAAAGCAGACAAGGGAACATTGATTTTCAGATTGCATTCCACTACAAACATCAAACTGCTGGTGGTTTATCTGAAATATAAGCAGACCTAAGCAGAGAAAAAGAGGCTGAAGTTCATGCATTTAGGCTGAAGAGTGCTTAATGTGCCAACCCAGTGGATCCTGCAGGCAAGCTGCTTCTGCCAGCCATAAACAGGAATTTTTCATTCAGGATCAATTCAACTTCAGCTACAGTTGTACTAATTGTAGTAGCTGGATATTGACAATGTTCATGTACGTGTTATGCATTACAGCTTCCTGCCTACAGGGGAAGAATTTAAACTTCTTTGAGCACAGATGATTATACCTTACCTTAAAGCCTTCACGGAACTCCTTATGCTCATGATACGTAAGTTTTAACACCCTGAATGCATTCAGTTCTCACTGACTGCCTGTAGTCCCATGAAGTTTTCCAAGTACAGCCTCTGGGGAACCTATCCATAGCAGAAGGAGGCTCAATGCTAGCTTTTGCTGTCATTTACTTGGTTATCAACCAAGTATAACTTCCCTGACATCAGAGGAATTATTCCTTTGTACAACCAGGAAAAAAAAGCAAAATTTTGTATGCTGTACTTTGCCTTTAATTACAGATAAGGGATCTGAGTTTCCTTTCAGAACCTACTTTCCACCTTTAAATATATATGTGAGCACACATATTATCTTTCTTTGGCAAAACCTTAATCCCTTAATGCCTCAATCCGTCTCCTCATCCAGAAGACAAAAGCTTCCAAGACATACACCAAATGGCACACTTTAGACAAAAGGGACTTAAAACTTTAACCACCATATCTACAGGTGGGTTGAACAAACCTGTATTCCTAAATCTAATACTGGCATGAGTTAGGAAATGTGGATTTATCTTCTGGTGAAGATGAGCTCAAACAATATAACTTAAAAAAGGATTAAGGTAGGAGCACTAAAGAAGACATCACCCCTGGATGCAGGGAGAGCTTTCTAGGGATGCATTCTCTATACACTGAGGAAGTGCATGCTGCATAGATTCTGTCCTGAGCAGCTGCAGCTGGCTGCTGTCAGAGGCAAACACCTGGAGAAATGGGGCTTTGGAGTGCCATGTCTACTGAATGACCTAGATGAAAACTTCTAAACTCTGATGGTTTTGATGGCTGTCAGTTTTGATCCTGTGCTACTGCAACCAAGAGGCAACATTTTTTCTTTACTGGAACACTGAACAAACATCAAGGGGCCTCCTTCTGTGTGAGCCAGTAAAATCTGCAACCAGATCTCAGCAAAAAATCAATACTTACTTATAGTACAGTATTACTTTAATGCTTGGATTTCCCAAGAAGTGCAGTTGTCACAGAATGGAGATGTCTGGATTGAGCAGGTACAGCCTCCAAGGAGATGACAGTGGTTGCATACTCTCTTCCTTCCATGGGAGTCAGAGGAGGACTCCCTACTGATTTCATGAGCAACAAGATCATTAAAACAGATGATTCGCTTACCTAGCTGATAAAAACATCATATTGGCATTCATACCACACTGGTCCAACCATAACACTTTCTGATTCTTTCAGAGCTTTTCAAGCACCACAGAGGCTCAGTGAACATTACTTCACCGTAACTGCCTCTCTGAAATATGTACCAGTATGCAAATACTTAAAATTGTGAATTTACACAATGGAAGATGCTTATGTCAGTTTTTCTTTGGCAGAAATACAGAGCTGGTCACATTTTGGAAGGTATTTAAAGCCTGATATTTTTCAAAGAACAAGAGCCTCTATGACATAAATAAAGCACGGAGCTTGATTCTCTGCTGGACAACTCCAATTTTCCACTGGTGCAACAGTATCAAACAAATGGCCAAGAATGGCTTCTGATCTGGAAAACATGTTTTTCTGTGGGAGATTTAGAGAATTCAATCATGTTAGCTTATCAAAGAGCAGGTTAAGAGAAGATTTGATCACAGTCTGTAAGTACCTGCACAGTATCTGGTCCTAGGCAGTTCTTTAATCTAGCACATCAAAGCACTAAAAGGTGAAATTAGACAAACAAACTGGAAAAAGCAAACATTTTACTCTTTACCTACTCCTTCAACACAGGATGCCAAAGACTGTCAATTTCTTAGATGTAAAAGTTTTAATTTCTCCCTGGTAGAGTTATGTTCTAACACAGTCATATATTATTGGATTAAATTCCAGCATTAGCACGTGAAATTCTATGTTCTGAAGTTTTACAGAAAACCAGACTAGACAATCAGAGACACAAATGCACAATAGAGTTATGAAAATGATATTAAATAAAGTTACAAAAACTTGCAATATAGCAACAACACTGTCAGATTACTTTTTTACATTTAGAATACATCTTTGCAAAAAAAAAAAAACAAACAACAAACAAAAAACCTCCAAAAAACTATGTTGATTAGGAAATTTCAGGTTAAAACATTTTCCAATTATTTGTAAGGAAGTTGGGTCCCTTGCTCCTTATGCTCATGCAATTTGTTTTGAGGTAAAGTGATGAGATTTGGGCTTTTTTGGGTGGATTTCTTGGTAATTTCTCCCCTATAAAATTAATATAGAGGCATCATCACAATTCCCACACATGGAAAAAGAACATTCATAATCATGAAGATCATCAGTTTTCAGCCTGGAATGCAGCTGACCTTTCCTTTTTCAGACATTGCAGTTTCTTAGCTTTCACAAATGGATATTTACTCTTCTTTATTTCCTTTTTTTTTGTTTGTTTTGTTTTTTGTGTTCTGTGGTTTTTGGTTTTTGGGTTTTTTTGCTTGTTTTTTTGTTTTGTTTTGTTTTTTGAAAATGTTCCTTTCACAGTGTGCTAGGGGATTTCACTCAAAGTAACACATGCTCCACAGATTAGCAGGCTCTTAAAAATATGCTTGTCTTCTCTTTATGGGCCTGGTCTATTAAAAAGAAGTTAACGGAAGGACACCCATTACTTCTGTGGGTATTGGATTGGGGCCTAAATTATTGCTCGTGCAGAACATGCACAGTCAGAAGGCATTTCAGAAAACACGTGCTTTTGAGTATAAAGCGGATTTCTCTGAGATCCTTTCCAAACTCCACTGACTAGTTCTGGAGAAGACATCTGCTCTCCCATGGAGCTTCTCCCTCTAATGATGGGCAGGATCAGGCAATCCCTGAGTTCTAAATGAGTGAGGTTTTATATCACGTGTCTTGGGCTTTTTGCCCTCCACACTCACCACAGCTCTTTTATACACCAGGTTCTCCACTTCCCATCCTACCCTGGCAGCTTGTCCTCTCTAGTCCATCCATGGGAATAGTGCGGGCAGCTCACAAAACCTGAATTGTTAGTGAAACATCAATTTTGATGTTGTCACATTCTCCTGTGGCTGCACCATGCCCCATATACATACCATCTGTATATGTGCACTAAATGCATCTTGTGACCCAAGGAGAAATGTGTCAATGGAATCAACTATTGCATGTGATGTACAAAGGATGTTTTGCAGAGTCCTAAAGATTTCCCTGGCAAGACCATCAGTGGGCTCACCAGTTCATTACAGAATGCTATTTACATCCCATCAAGTTCCCTGAAACTACTCAGCAGCACTAAGTTAAGTATGCTTCCATGAGAAACACCAGAAAGCTAAACCTCTCCACAGTTGACTTAAAAAAGATTAGTTTACAGAGACGTCTGCTCCTTGTCAAAAAATTCCTTCCATTTCTTTCTTTCATGTTATACACACACAGATCATTATTGGCTTGAAATTGCAGAATCCTTTTCTTCCCCTTAAGAAAATCCATGGTAATTCTTACTGGTTAAACCAGTAATTTAAAAAACTAAATTAAAACAGGCAGAAACAGGTTTCTGAAGATAAACATAGGTTTAAAAAATAGTTTTAGTTTTAAATGGAAGCAGAAGTGCATGCATAGGGAGCTGATTTTTTTTTCCTAAGTGAAACCAGAATTCGAAATCCAGTTGTGAGCAATCTGGACTGCTCAGCCACTCCCACTTACTCCAGTTACCTCTCCATTTCCCTGCTACTATAAAGATCACTTATTGCCTCTTGTCTTTAACTAGGCATCCATCCCAAAAACTGTTTATGGCAGCAGTGTCCCTTTAACTACAACAGGGCCTGGGGTGTACTGAGCTGCACAGAACACTTGTCCCTCTGTTCAGGGATTGGTTTGACTTACATTGACTGTTTCCCATATGCTGAAGACCCAGTCCTAACAGAGATCCCTCAGGCAAGAAAGAACAGGAGCTTGCTTAGATATTAGTACAAAAATTTAAAATTCCAGATTGTTTTCTAGCACCAGGCTGTTTCTTTATTATTACAGCTCTCCCATTACTTTCCTTAACTGGTTTTAAAACTCTCCAGAAGGAGATTAGTCTTTATTTACAAACAGGGAAACTGTACAGGAAAAACTGATAGCAGAGTCAGAATCAGAACCTCAACTCCCCAGTCCTAGGCCAGCACCAAACACACCAAGTTACACTTACCTTTCAGCTGGTACAATCAACTCCTTTAACTGTTGCATTAACACTTCTGCATGCGCAGGGATAATTTTAAATGCCTTCTACCTAGGGAGACAGAGCAAGCTAGCTGGTGTATAAAATATGCATTTCTGACTTGATGTCTGCAGTATCCTGTGTTTTTACACTAAAGCAGAAGAAAAAGCTTCAGGATACTATCTGCTTCCACCACACTGCTGAAATGGCAGAGTATAAAGACATGCATGGGGAAGTCAGGAATTGATTCACACATATGTCCTTTCTGTTCCAGTTCTGGCTGCATTAACAGCGAGGCTCCTGTGAGTTGTCTCTGCTGAGTATGCTCAATGTCAGTTTAGGGAAGGGAAAACTATTCACGTCCAGCTCCTAGAGAAGCTCCTGCCTTACCAACAGTGTTGTGGCACTGCTGAAAATGCCAGACACAGTGGAGCTACAGAGTTTAAAGCTAAACTTATCAATATGGAGAGGGGAGACAGACATCTCTCAAATCTGCACACTCACCAGGTCTCTTTTTCCCTGACAGTTTTGCTGCAGCCCATCTCAAAGGTGCACTCTTGAGCACTGCAGAATTTGAGCTCTGCCCTCCTCACAGTATGTGAGCTCTCTGACCCATGGCCCTGAGGTGATAGGAGTGACAAGTGACATCCGACAGAGTGACAAGAGAAAACGCTTGCAGAGCTAAGATATGCTAAAGAGGACCATGGAACATGGAGCTGGGCTCTTAGCTGGAATAGTAACACTTGGGTCCACAGGTATTAACTGTTCGAATTTGGTCATACCCTCAATTCTTGAGGAACCGACTGTGACCAAAGCCAAAAAAAGGGGCCTGGCTAAGGAATGCAAAGAAAGTAGGAGCTGCCTTTAACAAGGGATGTATTCAGTTGGTCCTCACAGTCCAGGTGTGTACAATATGCTCCAGATTTCTTTATATTCTGGTTTATTTAAAAAAAAAAAAAAAAAGAAAAAGAAAAAAAAAGTTAATTTAGTCAAAATTTTGGGGAAAGGATCATTAATCTAGAGACAAGAATGCATCCCGGAAAGCTACAGAACTGCTTGCATGGCTACTGCTTTCCAGGAAAGGAGTCAGGAAGTCAGAACAAACAAGGAACTCAACATGAGCTCCCATGGCAGTGGGATCAGCAAAGCCATACATGAAAAACAAATGAAGAGCTGAAGCAGAGAGGTCGTTTAACTTGAGTTGAAACAGTATATATCCTACCCCAGCTCATCTGCACCAAAACAGCGGGGAGTATTTGCACCACCAAATGAGCAGCTGACCTAAGAGGGCAGTAACACCAGCACAGCTGGAGCCTGAAGAGAGCATAGGAACCATAGGAACACAGATTTGACATTTAAAAGCTGGAGAAAACAGAGTGAAAATGGTGAAGACAGCTCTGTATTTTCTGAACTGTCTCAGGAGGGTGGGAGATGGGAAGCAGCAATACCGTGGGAATGTCCTCTACATTTCTGAGCAATTTGAGAAAAAGTGCTTCGAACTTTAGCACTTGCACACTCCTTGTTTTCTCTCCTCCAGCAATTAACACAGAGGATATGCCTGACACAAAGGATCACACAACAGGAAACAGCTCTGGAGACCTTTAGGAAGTGCACACCCATGATGGGGAGAAATGCTGTGCTGGCCCTGTTCTCCAAGCACAGGCCCTTGGCGAGCTGAAGGACACACTGAAGCTGCACCTCCAACAGGGACTCGCCAAATGGGACAGAGGTCCCAGCACTCCCCAGCAAATGGATGACAGATGACTCTCAGGGATTAAGAGAGCTCTCTGTAGTTGTGCAGCCAGTACAGATGTGACCAGTACATGACCATGCTCCTCACTGCTCAAAGTATTTTCTCACATGACACCAAAAATTTTCATGTCTCTGACTCAGCAATGGTTAAACAAATACATCCAAGTACCTGCTATAAAGCAGAAATACTATCAGCTTTCTTTCAACATTTCAATCAAGGGATGGAGCCATCCCTCTGTGGCCTAGAAAACCCACAGTGATGGCACAAAATAAAAAACTGCCAGAACCTACTCGATGCAAGCACGTGCAAATGCATCCAGGATCCACACATATTCCATGGCAGGGGAGGGCAGGCTAAGCCACCCTTGCAGTGTGTGCATCCCAAGTGGAGGCTCCTCAGTGCCACCAAAGAGAACACATGAGGTGTCTCTTTGCCCAGACAAACACAATAGTCAGATTCAAGTATTCTTTGTGCATGGCTCAGAAACAAAATGCTAACACACTAAACAGCATTTTAATGAGAAGGTCCCATCCCTGAAGACCTGATAGTTTCATTTCTATGGGACAATCTTGTCTGCATAACTGGAAAAAAGGATGGCGTACCTAAAATGTTCAGAATTGCCAAAATATGATTTCATTTGCCATATGACTTTCCTTGTCCTTCTCCTTTGCTTGACTTTGGTCTGTTGTCTGATAATACAGAAGGTGAAAGAGGAATTTCTATTGGAAGCCTCCAACATACCATATTCTAAAAACATTCCAGGTAAATGAGAGAGAAAAAAACCTTTTCTTAAAAATGTTGTTTTCTCCACACTCAGAAGACATGAGAGCCCATTGAGGCTAGAGGAAGCTATTAATTTAAAATGCAGCTCAGTGACCTAAGTGGTGGTGCCTAGAATTAAATACTGCAACACAGACAATCCAGGGTCCATACTGGTGACTGACCCCTGCTCAGTCCCTCAGACACAGCTGCAGCCCTGGTTATCCTGCTTATCATCTTAAAAATGGATTTCAAAAATGGAGCTCTAAGTAGGCAATGTGATTGGTGCCTGTGCTACAGCTAGTTGAAAAGAAACCAGCATTTTTGGGCAACTATAGCAATACAACTCTGTGGATCTCACTTGAGATTCAACATTTTTTGCTAGACTAACAAGAATAAGTTAAGACAGCCACTCCCCTGGTAGTGTCAACTAAAAACCTGTTGAAGTATAAAAACTTGTCCCACAGTCATAGATTTAGGATCCAACATTTCAGCTAGGACTCATCTGTAGTTTAAATCACCAATGAAGAAAATTCCTCATTTGATTGAAACCACTCCTGCACAGAGCTCTCCTTACTGATCGAAGAAAAGTGATTATCTGCTTTTTTTCTTTGAGAAGGAAAATGACTGTTCCTAAAAAAAAGCTCGCAAATGCCAATGTCCATTTTCTATAGAGTTCTGAATTACATTTCACAGCTCCAGATAAAAATTAATGACCTCTGCAGTGTGGAGAATGCTCCAACTGGGATCACTTTTTCTTTTATTCCTAATGCCTTACAGCACAAACACTGAGCAAAATGTCCTTACAGATATAATTGTGTTATATCACGATACTAGACAGGCACGGTGCTGAGACCAGACAGTAATTTACTCACTGAGGCTCTGATCCAGTTTCATTGAAATCAATGTAAAGGTTTCCTCCGACTTGAATGGCTATTGACTGGATCAATCTTTTTCTCTTCATAGCTGAAAACAGCAATTTCCCATTATTGTTCTGTGACCTTGCTTTCTCATTAAACTTCACTCAAGGGATTCATAAGATACAGAGTACTGCATATGGAAGATAACTCAAGAGATTTATTCTACCTGATCACGTTTAAATTGTGACAAGCAGGAGAACATACTTCTTTTCCTACCATGCAGTCTGCTGGCCATCATGAGAATGTCAAGTTTTACTTTAAAGGTAAGGTAAAATCTTAAACATAATATCCAGACCTCCCCCTCTACAAAGACATGGAAATATATGCAGTGGGGTAAGCTAAGGACGAGTTGAACTGCAGTGTTGTTGGGGTTTCTTAGAATCAGACACTTCAATGCCTGTAACAAAAGTTTGGCTGTTTGTGCTCCTTTATTGAACCCTGCTGGGTCATCCAGTCTCTCGCTCTTGCACACAACCACACTATTGATCCTTTTCATAAACAACCATGATCCCCACTAAACACACTCTCCCTTTCAGAAGCGGCGACAGAAAACTGCCTCTCACTTCTCTAGTGGCCAGAACATTACAGTTCCCAGGCTGAACTCACAACCAATGGATACACACCAAATCCTGTGCCAGCCTAGTACTCTAGATTAAACTGTGTTTTCCTTCCCTGGTATTAACATTTGTGATATATTTATGAACACGAATACCCCCTTTCCACCTCAGCTCTGCTGGGCTAAGCAAGCCAGGCTGTTTTCATTTCCTCTGTAATGATGGCTCTTTACTGTTTAGAATACTTTGTACCTTGCAGTACTTTAAAATACTGGCACAAGTTCAGACAAATTATTGTCTTTTACAGACAGATTAAGATATGATGACCTTCTGAATTACTCAGGATAGAGAACATCACCTGTAATTCCTGCTTTTTGGACATAATTTAAGGTTAAACTAGGTCATATATATTTAATAAGCGAAGAAAAAATACATAATACTCTAATGCATCAGGTACTCTAATGTGCTCAGGTACCAAAATAGTCAGAAACTCAGTGAAGGGCATTCAGAGGACAGAGCAGTAAAAACCAGGGGCCATGAAAAATGCTGCATTGTTTTAACAAATACATGTTCTATGATACGCTGAGCATCACAAAGTGCTTTCAAATTTAAACTTGTTATTTATCCTACAATTTTAACAATATCAAGCTTTTCTTTACAAGGGAAAGAAACTCTTAGAAACAGTTCCACCTGTTTTTATTTCTGTGCAAATATTTAAAATCATTCCAGGTGTACAGAGGGAAGACACTAACAAAGAAAACAGAGCTGGAAAGGGAAATTTATTAAAGATAAAAGTCAAACTGGCTTTGAGGTTTTGCTCCAAACCAAAAAACATATGGAAAACATAATGGCAACATTGGGTCTTGCATTCTGTTTTGAAAACAATAATGTAATGCAACTAAAGGTCTTCGTGCAACAGAATATGTTCATCCCTTAGAATAGATTCAGATGGTGCGGATGTGCAGCATGGAGAGATATCCTATCAGGGTCCTCGACATCCTGGGACTGACCCTTCCAAAAAGAGCTGAGGCATCCCTGGGTATCTCACCCTCCTTTATTTCAGTGACTCCAGTCATCTGGCCCTAGGGCTCCCTCCTACAGCAAAGTGACTCCTTCGATTTGGGCTTGCTCTGAAGCAAGTGGAACTACTTGCAGATGAGGTACTAATTTTGCATGAGCAAACACAGCAACTCCTGGCTTAGCTTTAAGAGGTCCTGAGCCCCCACAGCTTCCATTGGCTGCCTCTGAAGCTCAGAGTCTTCAAAAGCAGAGCCAGCATATCCTCAGGGCCTGATATTTCCCCAGCCTCAGAAGCACTGAAAACTAAAGTACAAAGGTTATCAAAGGAGTGTGTGAAAATGTACTAGATTGTATACTGTACATTAATACTAAATGTGTATCTGTCTAGTGCTCCCTGAAGCTGGTCTGCCAGTGAGACACCCACCAGGACAGTTCCACGATTGGAAAAGCAGATGGGCTGTGATATTTCCATTACAAAGAAGCAAATAAGGTCTTGCTGCCCACAGGTCCATGGACATATGCTTCCCAGGACTGATGATTTATGAGCTAAAAAATGGCAAGGCACTGCATAAATCTGTGAAGGTGTTCAAGTCCAAAAAAGATCTGTGAACACTGAGGTTTTTCCATCACTGGCCATGTAAACACTGCTGCAGTAAGGAATATGAGTATTGTTAAGTCTGTATCTACAGCTTTCCTGTGATGTCTGGATTTAATTTCCAATAAGCTTGCACTTTACAAGAACATATTTTTTTTCCCAGTTTTCTTTGGCTCTGTTTTCCAGGGCCTTGTGTTTTGTTACAAGGGAAAGAAAGCGCTCCATAAAATGTTTTAAAAACAGTATATCCTATGGATATAGGGCAATATATGCCTTTAAAAATATGAACCAAACCATCACGTCTTCCTCTGCACCTTCAAAGGCTTTTGCAAATGTTGCAGTTATTGCCCTATCTTTATTTCTGAAAACAATTGTACTTTAAGATCTGGCCATCCCTTCTTGCTATCAGCTTCATTAAAAGCTCCATTAAATGAACTGCTTCACTTTGTACTGAAACAAATTAGGAATACTTACGTGATCAGTCAGCTGAGCAGCAGATAATGAACAGCTGAGAGACAGTAACAGTCTAAATCAGTACAGCTGTTCAAAACGTTTGGACATGACAATCTTCCAAAATTTCCCATATCCTGGTGAAATAGATGAATGCTCTAATAGACATACTCCTTCCACACCTAGATTTCCTAATTACCCTTGTGTGGTCTGTTGTAACCATACGGGATCCAGGACAGAAGTGAGGGTAAAAATCAGTTTACCCTTACTGTGCCCACTTCTCAGCTGGTCTCCAGGTGTTGGCAGTAGCACTGGCAGGTCCCCTTTTTATCTGAACTCCCTCTGGTAAATTCCTCTTAACCAGCACTGCAAACGTGTTGTAGTCTACAAACAGCTCTAAGGCTGATTTTATTGTAGTCCATAAAGCATTTGCAATTGCACAAAAAATACAGAAAAAAACCACAAACACACACACACACAAAAGAATTTAGACAAAGAGCTACCACTGAGGAAGTCCTGGCAGTTTCATGAATGCTCCTGTAAATATGCTTTGGCATGAACATCTGCAAAACTGACTCATTTAAGCCCCCCATTTTTAGTGAACACTTCTCCCATTCACTCAGACTGATGACAGATTCACATGTGGCTGGCGTACATTACATTACACCAGTGGCCACCAACAAATGAGAGCCATGCAAAACCACAATGGGCTACTCTCAAGCAACTCTAAAATGGAGATTTGTCTCCATAAAAGCCTATATGGACACTTAGTTTAAGTAACAAACAAATTTATCAAGTTGCAAATCTCTGTGTGAAGACAAAAACCAGAGCTATGCTTGCTGAAAGCAGTTGCTGTGATTTAGATAAGGGATCTCCAATCACAGAGAAGCTCCCTGTTTAGCACAAGCCACTGATTTACAGATGCAGTGGCCTAAGCAACACATTGCATTTTCTAAAAGGGTCATGGCACCCACAGCACTACCAAAGCAGGCAATATAAGCTCTCATCACACACAAAAACAGATTCTCTGTACGTGCACACAGATTCATATGATAATCTTTAACACAAATCCACCCCAGAGACACAGGTGAATACGAAAAAGTCTGAAACAAACTCCTACTTATTTCTAATCCAGGAAATCAGACTAAAATTCCTCAATGGGGTTTGGGTATTCTATTTGCTTTATTTTGTTTTGCAGAAGGATAAAATCCCTACTCCGTACTCCCAGGATGAGGAGTTGCTGTATGCCAAATGTCAGCATGGAGCACATTTTTACAGTCAGCTTCTAAACCCATGAATAAAGAAAAGGGCTTAGTGGAAATACTGACAGAAGTTTAACCACAGTGGGCCAAAGTTAGCCCTATGTAGGTGCAGGCAGCTCCACTGATGTTAATGGACTTACACCAAGGCTGGAGTTGGCCCAATGCCTCCAGCTGGCACTGCTAAAATCTGCAGGCATGATACAGAAAGACGACAGCCTGGAAGGACTGGATGCTTCCCTCTGAACCTGGCAGGATTCATGTTCATCAGAATGGATTGCATCAATTCCTTCATGAATGAGCACCTGCAGATTCACCCACCATCAGCTCTAAGGAAACTCAATGATGCCAGTTTTTCATGGGGCAGTGATTATGAATTACAGTGCTCCCAGTAAACTGTAAAGCCTGAGGGATGATAATGTGCCCCTCACTGGCAGAAACCTTCATCAGGCCTCCTTTTGCACACAGTGCTGTGCTTTGTTTTTTTCCCTAAGAGAAAGACCACACAGGGATTTTGACATCCTGTAAATAGAAAGCGGTAGATGGTTTCTAAACGTGATGAATCCAATCCTGAGGGCCTTAGCTTCAGCAGGGAATGAATGAGCAAGATCAGGAAAAACAATGGTGCATTATCAAATTAATTTCACAGCACAGATCACGTGAGATTCCCCGGAGTCCCTCCAATGCCAAAACACAATCCAATTGTGTAGATCAGCGGCATAACTGCTGTCATCAAGGGTAAATTAACTGGCCAGACTCATCCTCTGGTGTAACCTCACTTGAATTACTGAATAGGACAGTGGGATCCTGCAATAGAAAATTTTAATACGGAATTTGGCCAATTTCAGGTTTTACCAGTAAACAGAATTTCCAGTCTTTATATTAGCAGATTTAGTAATATTGCATAAATCCTGCTTTATTGAAGAGCACCATGTAGGGCATAAATTTTGTCCATTTGGAGTTGCATTGCTTTGAAGTAAATCATGCTTGCTCTAGCTTCATTAATGGAATGACAGTGGGTCACAGCAGGTGACCTCCAAATCGTACACACACAGGGAAGCATAAATGCCCTTACACAGCCTGACATAGATTGGATCTGTATCACAATCAAACTGAAAGTGATTTAGGCTACAGTTCTGCAAAGAATTCTGCATGAGCACATCTAGAAATGTATCTTGCTGAAAAGCTGCCCTGAGCAAAGCAGCTTTGCTTTAGCATATGCTGAGTACCTTGAAGTGTGCACACACTGAAATAGTCCAGCACAGCACAAGATCTTACAACACTGTGGAAACCAACATGACAGGTACATTGGGGATTTAACTGTAGACATTCAGAGTGAAGTTATCTGCCACCATGAAAGATGAAAATTTTTTGACTGCAGCTTCTGTAGCTTCATTACAGACTAAGAACCTGTAGATGAGGCAGACACTCAGCAAGAGCTACTTGCAGCCCCAGTTCTATATCTCATGTGCTCTTAATTCAGCAATGTGTTCTCAAGAAAGGTGATGCTGATCTACAGTTCAAAAAATATAGTGATACAGCAGAGAACAGTGATATCATACATGACATAAGAGGTATGAATCAAGAAGTTAAATAAAGCAAAGGACAAGATTGGGTACTTAAAAACCAGCAAGAATATTGTGGATATAACTGGCTAGAAAGAGAAAGACCTGTGTTTATAAGTGCATTCACAAGCCACCTGAGCCATTACTGGGGCATAGCTGTTAAAAAGACAAATGAAGCTACATCATTGTAGTAAAAAACAGTTTTCTAGCAGAGGTGAAAAAGCATTATTAGAGCTATTCAATACAGTTCTATCTTGTACCCAAAGCAGAGGAATTCAAACTTGAGTAGGTCCAGAGAAAAACTATTCATGCTTTCAGACACTTTATGGATCTCATGAGCTTGACTGGTTTAGGAAAACAAAAGCTGAGAAGGGAGAAGATTACTAACTATAAATATGTCAGTATAAAATAGATATTTAGGTTGAAAGTGTTCATACAAGAAAGGAAATTATATAAGCTGTCTCTGAATAGTATTAGCTTACACCTCCGAAAATATTTCTGGCTATCAAAAGGCTGAATTTCTTTCATAATGTTCCAGTGAGAATAGTGGGAACAACTATTAAAAGTGGGTCTTGCTGGGACTGAACAACATACCACCTATCAAGAGCATGGAGCAGGGTCAGTAGTCTGGAGATGTCATCCCACCCTTGCTTCTCTGTAGGGTACTTGAGACTCCCCAGCCTTGGTGAGAAACAAAAGTCCCACTATACATACGCTTATTACAAAATGATGGACTCTTACTATACCATAGCTTTCCTGTGTCTTTTCTTACCTGATTGATTCAAAATGTATCCTACTTAAAAACTAATAAAACAATTTAAGGGAAGATTACAAGATTTGAGGGCAGAATGATTGGAGAGGAGTAGCAGCTGAGAAAGAAAAGACTTCAACAACAGGGGTGTTAATAAAAAGGTAAATAAAAATATGCAACAACTACAATCTAAGCAATAGCTATGCCTAGACAATAAAGAAACAGTAAATCTTGTGGTAGCATGTTACCACTTGTCAGATGAACATAAAAAATTGACTCAGTGAGTGCTCCTAGCCCATTGCAAATGAGTGAAACATGTTAACCAAAATAAATAACCTCTACCAAGATTTTGGAGATGAGCAGCTGGAGTGATAACATCTTATTCTAGATTGACTCCAACTATAACACATTTGATGGCAGACTCCACTGTGCAGAGCCATCAAAGAGTAGCTCATTACACTGTGGCTATGATGTAAGTAGTCACACCAGTGTACTGCAGGCAGCTGCAGCAATAAGCCTTCCCTGACACTTATAAATTCTATATGATTTATGTATTTGGAGGTGTAAAGCATAATTTGCATGACGTATTTAGAAAGCTTTAATTAATTTTGTGATTGATGCTCTAAAACTACTGAGTGAAGTTAAGACTTTTTAAAATTGTTAAATTATATTTGGGAATTAACACGAGCAGAGCTGAGTAATCACCACTTCATGTTCATGTATAGTTCATTCAGTTCAATTAAGTTCTGGTATATAATGAAGAAGAGAAAGCAGCCAAACAAAATGCTATTTCAAGAATCTGGGTGACAACCAGTACAGTTTACAAAATATTAAGAAAAATAGTAGATTTTCTTTAATCCATTAAAAGAAAACAAGTCTAAGAATTATTAAGAAGGCAGGATATATACTATTCATGGTAGCATTATCTCACGCTCAGAGTGATGAAGTATTTTACGAACTATCCTTAGAAGATATTCCATCCTGACCAGCAATACGGTTACAGGTATCTGTTTAACTGTATATCATAAAGATGCACAAATATTTTAGGAGAAAAGAGAAAGAATACCATAACCAGTTGAAATGCAATGGAGAATTGCAAACAGACTCAAATACAGAATATCTTCCTTGTTGTAGGGAGCACCTGGAATGCTTCCTCTTGGAGAAGAGGCTTAAAGTATTCCTCGAATCTCTTCTGGTTTTACCTTACTAACTACCAGTATGGTAGAAGAGAATCTGAAAAAATTATAGCAATATCACTGGTATCAAGGATTAAAAGAGATCAGCTGAATTTTTAGGGAAAAAAACATATTATTTTTTGCTGTGTCTCACAAGCTGGTTGGTAAGCTTACTTGTAACAAATCTGAGGAGGGTAACTTAAAAGAGAGGAGTTGGTTGATAGACCAACCGTGAATATGAATCCAGATTATCCAAACTCATCAATCTTAATTCTTTGTATGGAGAAATTTCTGCACAGCCCTTCTCTCTTGGTGTAAAAGCTCAAGAAAATCAATCAATATATTATTTTTTTTATTTGCCACACGCACTCCACCCCACTTGCGCCTGCCCTGGTCCCCTTGGTGACGTTGCTTAGTTTCTATTCACACACAAGCCCAACAAACATTTCTCTGGAGATTTATTCTCCTCTGTATCTCACCATGGCACCAAGAATATAAATTGATCCAATTTGCCACCTGTCAGGACTCAGGGACTCAAAAGCAAAGAGCGCTGAGGTATGAAATGGACGGATACTGACCGTGATAAAACAGTTCAGATTATCAGAATTACTTCATCCCTTATAGATAATGACTCCAGCAACATCCTAGCCTTTGGCAGAGGAACTCAACACATGAATAATAATTACCACCCTCAGTTCTGCACTGAATATCTGGTTGTATCTGACTCTTCTCAACTTGTGAGAGCCCAGACAATCCCACCCCAGGTAGAGATCTGCAGAATGCCACTCACGTCCTCTTTGTGCTGTGACAGAACAAGCCACTGCTTGTTTGCTGAGCTATCAGCAGAGGTGCTGGTACCATGAATCCCTAGCACCTCTGGTTTCTCTGTACCTGTGCTGACAGATGCAACTGCTGTTGATCTATCAGTGAGTTCTCCACCTTCAAGAAGCCCACATCAGAAAGACAAAACATTTTACACATCCATCTTTCTCAATTTGCCAGGCACACCAAGAGGAGAGCACGAAGCAGTGCTAACTGACTGGAGAGCAGATGAACACTCTAACATTGTGCTGCACAGGCAGCACAGTCAATTCCTGCAGCAGACACTCATTTGATCAAAAGTGCTTCTGCTGGCAATTTACTTTTCTTGATCCCACTGAAAAGAGTTTTAATCTCTGTTTTAAACTTGACTTCTCCTTGCTGCCCTGAGGAAAATCAAGGCCAGATAAATGATTTTCAAAGACAAGACAGTTTCTTTTCTTCCAGATTCAGAAAATGATTTTGTCTTGATGAATAATACAGGCTTTAGTCGTTTAACTTAACTCTGAGCTACAAAGCACCTCTGCTCTCTCCAGGTAACCAAGGACACATGCATTTTTAACACACCTGTCTCAAAATGAGTTTGCAGGGCAGGCAATCAAAAATCTACCCTGTAACCTGGATAATGAGATATAGAGCCATTTGAAACCACTCAACATGCAGCCCCATTCTGTCACTTCTCAGATTCATTTTATTAAGGATGGCTACATTGTACAGACTTTCTCGGGGGTGGGGGGGGGAGGGGGAAGGGAGGGAAAGAAAAGAAGTTTGGCAAAACCAGTATTTTTTGTAGCTAAGTGTACTTCCAGAGCTTCACAGAAACCTGAAACGTCACCAGAAAACAGAGAAAAAGACCAATGCTTATTCCACAACATTAGAGCACAGATAATTTCAACAGAGAAAAGAGTTTCCTCTGAATTTGCTGGACCTAACATCAATATTGTCTTGACATGTCCTTTTCTTTCTCATTTCTAATTCCCTTCTTGCATCCACACACCAAACTTCTCCTCTCTCCATTCTAACCACTTGTGCTTTTGACACAACATCCCAGCGTGTTTCTACATCATCCAACATCTCCACCACTTGGTTCCTGAGCAAGGCAAATAATCCAGCCCTACATCAAAACAACAGGTAGGAGCAATCTGAAAACTTCACAGGTTTCTGTAATGGAAGACAGCAAGGAACAAGAAAAGTCTTATTGCCAAACAGCAAGGAAAATTAACGAGGCTTTCAAATGCCCAACTGGCAGTGATAGTGCGTTAAAAGAATGTAAAAGAGGGGAAAGGACCATCTGCCTGCCAACTATGAGCACTCTCTGGCTGGTGCTAAAAATTCCACTGACTGCTGGGCTTGAAATTCAGGTATTAAAAGTTTAAGAGATATGTTCAAGACTTTTATGAAATGAATGTGATTTACACCAAAAGACACAGCCAGTGATGCTTCTTATCATCTCTTACATTTACTGGTCTTTTTCCTCTAAACAGATTTTCTGGATCTTCAACCACCAGTAAAATTTCAGGCTTCCAATAAGGGATTCTTTTTAAATTACAGTGAATCATAAAATCTATGAAACAGGGGTTGATATGTAATTCCGGATTGCTTGGTTGTTGAGCTGAAATAAAAGAAAATGGTGGCCTAATCCTCTGAAACCTTTCAGATTCAGATCTGATGAAGACAAAAGGAAAGGCTTCTCTAGGATTTGGTGGTAGCCGAGCCTGTCTTGAAGATAAGGAACTATTTGACACAATAGGGATTAATATTTGGTTTGTGAAGTTTTACAGTAGTCCCTGCAACTGACATTACTCTTAACTCAGAGCTGGGAAGACTGAAGTACCTCAGTTACATTTGCACCCATGTATCACACACACATGACCAGACACAGCTTGGGGACAGCAATCTGTACTAATCATGCACAAGCCACCATTCAAAAGCTGTCCTGACTTATCAAGCAAAAACACTTTCCTAGGGCAATGAAATAAACAGGTGTTCACATATCAAAAAAGGGGGTTAGTGGCTTTCCACTGCATGGACTCATCTTGTTCCAAGCCTGTAGTGCCACATTTTCAAAGGTATCCAAAACAACAGATTTATGCAGAGACCATAAGATGCACAAGTTGGTTTAACAAAGGACAGTCTGGAGTTTGAGCTGAGCATTTAGTGGTGGCACTGGAAGATGTACATCTCCATAGTGAAACTTGTAGTAGTCTTAAACAGCAATTTTTAAGCATGAAGCTTACTGATCACTCACGTAAAGTAAGGTAACAACAGAGCCATCTACAAATACTGGAAAAGTGTAAAAATCTAGAAAGAGTTAACTGGGGGAATGGGCAAAAAAAAAAAAAGGGAAGTTTAGGCTGGTAGACAGAGCTCACTACTGGTCAATGATATGCCTTCCCCAGGGAAGCAATAGGTGCTTAGTTATTTAAAGCCAACAGGAGAGAATGCATTGTAGGCAACAATCCCACATTAGTAAGAGATAAAGTGGATAGGCTGCCAGCCTGCCAGCCTTTTCCAATTCTAGTTAGCTTTTGATTTACTAATAATTCTTCTTTGAGTTAAAAGGTTAAGATTCCCACTATTCTTACCGGTCTCCATAAATGCATGTTCCCAACAGAGAGAGTAAAAGTTCTCCCTGTACAATGTGCTGTACTGTCACCTTGCAACTACTGAAATATCATGCAGTGAAGCCTTTTCACCACAGAGATTTCACTTGCCAAATGATGGTGAGGAGCCCTTTAACTAGACTTCCTTGCACTTTGCAAAACAACAGAGCCGTTGCACCTTGTCTCTCTGAGTCTGAGTGTGCCTGAAGTTATGCCTGGATGAAGGAAACAGGTTGTGATTAAGATCTACTAAGATACCTGGAGCAATTCCAGCTCTGGTTACAAACACTGCCTGCATTCCTAGCAGCTGTAATGCACTTTCAGCTCTGGCTCCAAACTTCAACACACTTTGCATCAGCCCTAGACTAGGTGGACTAAGAGCCCACGCACATCTCACACTGCTCCTGGAAGATGACACCACACAAACAAAAGACAAAGTGAGCAGCTTTGTGTACAGAGAGGACAAAAGACGTACTAAGAGCTTTAAGTGCTGGAAAAGCCAGTTATTTCAGGTAAGCAGCAAGAAGAAGCATTTGGAAAAGGAAGTTTCCCCATCTGTGGAAAACAAAGAAACTTATTGTCAGTCTAGAATTAAAAGCCCGTGTGGGTTACCAGAGATGAAGGAAACAATGTCAGGAGAAAGAAATAAAAGGAGGAGGTTTAGCAATGATTCAACTATCGGCCATGAATTGCCATGTTCAAAGGGAGACTCTGGGATTCAGAAGAGAAGCCAAGCCAAGAAAGGAGCAGAGATTGTATAAGGACACTTTTTATTGTCCCTGATTTTCTGATGCCTATTCTGCATGAAAGGACAGAGCTAGTGGCTTAGGAATTCTCTGCAAATCCTGTTTCTCTTATCTATCACACATACCTGGAGAGACAAATTGTTTTCCAGAATGAGCTAGAAATACAAAGATACAGAACTGAAAAAGAGCATAGAGAAACCAAGTTTTACTCCCTGCTCATGTATGATGGTGGTTAAAAGCACAAAATTAAACTGCCTGTGGTAACACATTCCTGGCTTAGCCAGGCTGAGGTGAGGCCTCCCGACTAGGAAGAGCTGCAGGGCACACAAAAGCACCAGATGTTTGCCTGCTGAATGACTAATCGTGCCCTCACCCTCAGAAAAGTGTTCGAGTGGCATGAAGAGACACATTCTTGGCTTCATAAACAGCTAACGTTAGCAATCAGGAGAAAATGTCATTAAAAGTCTGTACTTCAGCCCAAGGTTGGAGTAGCTGAAAACTCGTCACTCCCTTACCACCCCGACCAGCCCCCCAGACAGATAGGGAGGCTTTCTGGTGAAACACAAACAGCTGTAATCACTGGATTAGGTACAGTTCTGAGGATGAAAGCAAAGGACAACATCCAAGCACTGCAGGCTGCAGGGACTGGGCAGAGGAGGGAAGGGCCTTGCCCTGTCGGAAGAGCAGCAATCCTGTCGGCAGCAGACAGGAGCCTGCCCATTTCTGACAATGCAGATGGGAACTGGGAAAGGAACAGAGGTTACAGCATGAGAAAGGTTGGAGCTCAGCCCATTTGCATCCAAAAGAGCCACATAATTTAAAGAGCCGGTAAGAGAGGCAATTCAACTGAAGTTTGCTCTTGCTCTTGGGGGGATTTCTGGTATTAAAACGACAGAGACCTGCACTCCTGTATTCAGCAGAATGGATCCACAACCTCTAAGGAGAAGCTAACACAGCAACACTTCCATGTATCAGGAACTCTAGGCTGAGAAACACTATCCTCAAACCCCTGACCAAAGAGGTCAGCCAAAGCCAAAAGGCTCTATCTGAGAAGCAGTGACTGGGATTATCCTTCTCAGACAGGTTTTGACCAACATCAATACCCTAGAATTCCTTCTCTCTCCAACAGATATAACACCCCTAGCAGAAGAGGACAAGCACAAGGATCTGCTGTTACATGAGTCCTTCCTGATGGGAACATGATGCCAACCAAGCATGCTTTAGATTTTTTTACTAAAACTACCTGTCACACATCCAAAGGTATTAAATAACAAATCTGCTTATTTTCAACCACGACCACAGTTCAGTGCAGCCAAGTGAAAACAGTCCCTCGCAGGTGGACAGCATATAAAGTGCTACACCCAGGCCCTGGAGAGGACACCCTGCCCTTAATTATGTGTATTCCAGCTGTACTGCACAGATGTACAGTCCCTGTTCCAATTTAAAAAATACTGACTTTGGTAGACTCACTAGTTTAAAGGTAAAATATGTTATTGGCTCTAACTTCAATTGTACAACATTGATTTATTCTACCTTCTATTAAAATACAATCTTGGTAGCCATCCATGTCAGATGCAGTAATGAGAACCAACCTGCTTCTACAGACCACAAGCCATTCTAAATGAGAGGAACTGTTAACTGGGCATGAATGAAGGAGTGAAATGAAAAAACTCTGAAACAGTAAAGACACGCACAGTCCTCAAGAATACTCGGTTCATGGTAGAAGACAAGTATCTTCAAAAGACAGCCTGACCCAAAGACTGTGGAAGGAATTTTAAGACACTCTCTTTTATGTCAGTGGTCTTTGGATCAGGTCCATAGCTGGAAGTTCATAGCCAATCCATAGGTTTTAAATTCAGGAGGAACAAACACAGAAACTCTTGAGTAACTTTTAGATGGATAGTCCATAAAGATAATTTGGTCTCAGCATTTCAGAACACATCAGAGCTGGTGCCAACTAATCAAGCTGATGGAAACTTCAGTGGCCATTGGATGTATATTTGGAGAGGAGAGAATGGGGAGCATCTTCATTTGCAGCCCACTTCAAAGTGAAGTTATCTAGGGAATCATAGGAACATGGAATACAGACAAGAGAGCTTTGGCAGCTCCTCAGTAATCTCTTGGTCCTGAAAGGAAGTTCAACAATTAAAGCTAGCCTGCAAGCTTTAATGCACCAGAGAGGTCTGGCTTTCAATTTGAATGCTGAGGTTTGGAGACTCATCACCAGCAGCAGCCACAGAGTCAGCAGCTTGTTTCCAGTTCATGAACTCCATGTGCAAGCTGGATTTCCACTTTGGGAAGAGGTGAAGGGAAATAATTCAAGTTATCATGCCTTTAGGGTCTATGTTTTTTCAATTTCTTTTTTTTTTTTTTTTTTCACCCAGGCTGGCACATGTCACTAGGAGCAAAGCCAACATTAGACACTCAGTGTGTCAAAGTGACTCACTGCTGATCACTGCTTGTTACTGGGAGCATAGATGTGGAGCAATCTAAGAACTGGAAATGCAAACTTCTTGCATCAAAGGAAGTAAGGGTGGCTAAGACCAACTGTTCTGCAAATAATTTGGGGAATTAAGTGAAAGGGTTAGCAGCAGCTAAGTGGTGGGAATCTACTTTTTCTGAAAGCACTGCTCCAGCAGGGCGGGTTTCAGAGATAATGCTGCCAGTTTGAACTAGAACATCTTGTTTTTAATAGCACATATCTGTCCTCTCTGCTGTTTTGATGAAAGAAAGGGTCATTTCAAGTGGAAATCACCAAATGGGAGCTGTGCTTCAGATTGATTATTTCCTAGGCATATAACTAATATGCAGGGACTAGAAACCATTTTAAATACATAGCACTTTTCGGGTAATCCTCTAAGACAATCTTTGATTAATTCTTACAACTCTAGAAAATGCTGTCTGTCTTCTTTTTTTTTTTTCCCCTTAAGCATTATTACTTCAACAGAGAAACCTGATACTGACTTCCCAGTGTTTGCCCAAGGCATTGAGTGAGCTGCTGGTAGAGATGAGTTTAGAAGTTAAAACTCACCAATCCCCAGGATTTTTATTTAAGCAATCACAGCACACCTCTCTCTTTCTCAGTCAATTCAAGCCCCTTTCTAAACTGTTACCACAGACCAAAGCAGGTGACATTTATACAGAATTACCTGAACACAAATATTAATACTAGCGATTCTATAGCTGGCCCAGACTAAGTGTTCCCAGAGCTTTACAAATCCCAGATACTAAAGCCTTACAACATCCCTGTGAAGTACTACTTGCTTTTTAGGGGGCCTGAGTAACGAACCATGGAGTGTTCATGGGACACACTTATATTCACAGAGTAAGCATGTGACAGGACTTGATGCTAGCCATGAAATCCAGGTCATTCCCAGGTGTTTCAAATGTTCTCTGAGTCTTCAACCAATGTTCAGCTCAAGAGTCCATTTTGCCCTTCCTTCAGTCAGTTCTCAGCCAGAAATATTCTCCATAAGAGGCACAGAGGAGATGTAAGAAGACCATGTGTTCTCAAACAACCTCATTAAGGACAGACATCCACATACAGAAATTTTGTAGGGTGAAGGGACCAGTCACAAGAGACTATTGTTTTGTTCTCTAAACAAATTTTGGGGCTGTGTGCAGTGTAACGTACATACAATTTAACCTTTTAACACTGTTAGTTGTAGGTGCCAATAAACTCAACAAGGGAACATTTGAAATCAGTCTCACCTAACTGTAAAATCGATGCTACCTGTCACAGCACAGTAAAATGCTACAGCTCCAGCTGTACTGTATTGTTGCACGCCCCCCATTTCATGAAAACCCTCACAATGCTCTCTATGACGCAGCAGTCCTGTTAAAACAATTTTCATTAAATGCCTCAAAGAGCTAAAGAGATTGCTATCTGAAAACACAGAGAAAGCAAGTAAACCACAAGGTGATTTGATTTCAGAAGGATTCCCACTGCTATGTGAGTTAGCGTCAGGCAGAGGTTTCACATGAGTGGCACTGCACAAGTTGCTATCCATGCCATCCTATCCCCCAAGAATTTTTTATCTCTTTGAATAAAACAGATTAAATGTACTCTTAGTGCTCATTCATGGTGGAAAGTTGAGTCAGAGAGCACTCACCAGACATCCTCCTGGAGCTGGTCTAAACTTCCGGTCACAGCATTATCTGACCTCTACACCAATTAGAACTTCCTGAAAAAAGGAAATTATTGCCCAATAATCTAGAATGTAAATCTAAATTGCAATAGGCAATTGCTATTAATTCCCTGAGTGGATATTGTATTGCATAGTCAGAGCACCTTCTTGAGGCTGAGAGGATTACATTAAACCACATAAAGGCACTTTTTAGTTACCATTCCACCTCAGGCAGGAGATGCAACCACTGCACAGGTAGGCACACCTGTGATAGCTGAGAAGGCACAGGCTGCATTAGCACTACCAACACCCAGGTACTTACTTGGGCACTTGACACCTTTGCTGTCAAACTAGAGCCCTCATGGGCCATGAAGGAACAGTGAGCTTTCGGAGCTAATGTGCACAGATAAATAAAACTCTAAACCTAAAGATGCTAGGGAGGTTTGTTTTTTGTTTTTTTGTTTTTTTAAGTGACGTATTTGTTCCTTCACAGTCCATCATCTGACCCGGTTCAGTGACATCTAAAAGCTGCAGTGAGGAAAAAACAAAACAGAAACTGTCAGTTTTGTAAGTAGATGTGTGAGTGATGATGGTTTTATGACTTTAACCCATCCAAAGACAAGTAGGTGCCAAGAACTCTTCCCAATAACACGGTATCATGCAGCACCTCACTGCCCCTCTCAGCTCTGATATTCCAAAGCCTCCTCCAAATGCTTACTCCATTCCCTGCAATCCTGAAAAAAAAGCTATGTATGAAGAGGCTCAGTACATGTGACATGCTGCACTCAAACAGCAGAAAGGGTGTTTTGGCTGCAGACTCCACAGTAAACCTTATTTTCATTAAGGACATATCCAAACAACATTTTACTGGCAGACACAGTCTTCTGCTCAGACTCAAGACTGAGTTATTTACAAGCCTTGTTCACCTGCATCCTTAATTGGGGATCTCATTTGGCTATGGCCTCTTACCTCTCTTTCCTACATAAGAAACTCCAGCTCAGGAGAGGAAGTGCTTAAACCCTGGTTAATTAAGTCAGCAAGAAAAAAGTCAGAGCTCAAAATCTACCCTGCCCTATCAGAAACTCCTCACCCTGCAGTTAAGAAACATGAAGATGCTGACAATTCTTAAACACTCCTCCCACAGGAAATATATTTCTCCCATAACTTCTGGGGAATTACTCCAACACAGTCTCAGCATAAAAAAAATTCTGGGAAACAGTGACACCCACACGCAGACACACCTTCCCAGAGGCAAGCACAGAGGCACTGAGGACAGGCACATGGCTTTGCTGTCGTACTACTCACACAGAGGTTTAAACCTCCTAGATGAGTTGTGCAGTGAAGACAAGGGTATGCATTTTGGACTAAATTGTCCTGTTCTGATACAGCATGTCCAGGAAACTGGAACCTGCACCTGTCTCTCAGTTCTGCCACTGACTGCACACCCCAGTCATAAGCCATTGAGCCCTAGCAGCCAAATCTGACAGTGAGGTGCCCTGCTGCAGAGGCATGGTTCTGAGATCCCTAGTGTGTCTAACTCCCCATGATTTGAGCTTTTCAGACCCTGGGACCAGAAATGCACTACCAGATATCAAAAAAAAGAGGCTGTACCTCATTAGGCTGTATGAAAATCCATGTCCTCTTCTGTTCTACACAAGTAGCACACAGACACATACATTTTAGTACAGCTACCTCTATTAATGCAACATGGGGATGTTGCATATGTGCCTTAGTCTCTCTCTCTCTTTCCCTAAAATAGAAATAAATAATACCCAAAAAGCATGGCAAAGCACCCTGTAATCCCCAAGTGATGAGTTCTGTAGGTGTGAAGTATTCATAAGAAGTATTTCTTTTCAAACTGCAAAAAAGCTGGTTGTTGTGTTTCCCTGGCTGTGTTTAGAAGACCTCTCTGCTGTGCATATCTGAAGCACACATCAGGGAATGAAATGCTGTGATAATCGACTCCAAATCCCACAATCTATTTGTTCTAGTAATTAAAGAAATATTTACTTAGGAAGCAGGTTTACACAGGACAAATAATTTCTAAGAACAAATATGATTTAATTATATGTAAGTGCAAGAAGCATGCTACCTATTAAGTAGATTAATTTATGCTCACCAAAAATACAGACAAAATTGGTGATTGGCTATAATTTTCTATGTTGAAGAAAAGAAATGGTAAGGAAGTGTTCAGAGTTGTCTGCTTTAGAAGCTTGTTTGAGTGTGATCAGTACTTTTTCAGAAAGAATTAGAATAAGTCCTCTGCATAAGATATCTTCATTTACTCACCACATTTTATAAATAAATTGTATTCTGAATTGTCAGAATTGTTCATTTAATGACACTGAGGATAAAAAAAACCTTTATTTTTAAGACTTACCATAAGTATTCATAACATATTCTTCAACAGCATTCGGCCTTGCTTTATAAGAAAAAATAATTTCCCAGAATGTACAGGGACTATTTCAAGGCCCTTCTTTAACATAAAGAATCCATCATATTTCTGCTGTCAACCAAGAAAAAATGTTTGTGGCTGCAGGACTGCCTTTCACTGCCAGCCTCTATGAGCTTAGACAAGAGACTTGGCTTTTCATTGTCTCATCTTCTTCCCTGGTAAAAAAATCACTTTGTTCATTTAAGACTCGTAAAGGACAATGAAATGGGCGTGTTATATTACAGCTGGATAAGGCACAAAATAATAATGATAACTGTTTTTGTAAATTCTTCTTCCTGTCCTCTGCATATGCTACTAAATATAGTGGAGCAAGACAGTTCTACTTGATTCTTGTCTTTGTTCTTAAGGCTGCCTTTCATTTTCTGCACAAGCTTCCTCTCTTTTCAACATCCTTGAAAACCAAGAAGAATTTATTAGCATCCCACCACAGTTCAATGTGCTGTTACCACCTGGTTTTATCCCAACCAGAAAGATGACTTTTCACATTTGCTCCCATGTTTGCTAATAAGCAGAAGACTTCAATTTTCAAAGATACAGACTTTAACCTACAAGTAAAGTTTTTAGCAGTCTTGATGAAATGGAATATCACTAGCCTTATGTGTGCAAATTCAGAAATCAATACATTTTAAGGGCATTTCCAGATCTTACCATGGTTTAGCTACTGCTGAGTTCAGCTGAGCATGTGTTCAGCTAAATGGTGGAGGTTTGGTCAATGTTGTTTGAGCTGGGGGAATGGAGTAGACAATGTATTATGGTCTGTTCTATGAAAGTCTGGTCACCAATATATTAAATTAGTGTCTGACGTTATCAGACGCAGCTCAGTATTTACTTACAGTCTTTAAATCTTAACCTTTAAAAAATAGGAAAAAGAAATTTAGAAGGATATAGGAGAAACACAACCTTTGAACTCCAGTGTGAAATGGAGGGGCCAGTAAAATAAAAAGAGCTTTGTAGTACTTTAGAAATTAACAGCAGACCATTTCTATCAAATAAATGCTGTTGTAGCTGAAACAACACAGATTGCAGACACATTTGCAGATTTCTGTTTTACAGAGAAGCTGAAGTTTTTGGTGAAAGATCTTCCTACATCAATCTGCTTTGAAGTGCTTCCTACAATCATGATAATCTGTTCCAGAAACCGGCCATAACAGAAAACACAATTTCAATGCAGTCTACAAAGCACATTCCTAAAAATGCTTTCAGTTACACCTTAATTGTAAATATGCCACCAAGCCACTCACTTCTTCACTGGGGAGAGTTGGCTGTGGTAAGCTCACATTTCCTGATCTCCTGCCTTCTAATCATGTCTATCAAGTCTTTGTGACTGACAGACATGCTAGCTCTGCTATTCAAAACAAATAAGAGACGCCAAAATTATACTGCTGTATTTTAATGAGCTACTGTCAGGTTGAAAACAAGGGCCTGACTCAGGTAGCATACCAGTTTCAAAACCAAATATTCATTGGATTAGAAGTGCAAAATGTGAACCTTTGGGGGGATTTTTAAGATGAAAAATCCAATTTTAACTTGCAAAAATTGAACTCTTCCTACTGATGTCCCTTGCAGCAGGGTCAGGCTCTTGTCTCTTCAACAAATATCTTAGACCATAAGAACTATATGTATCAGATTGTTTCCAATTCTTTAAACTATTAATTTAAACCCCTGTTACTATCAGGTGGAAGTCGGCCATGGAAATAATCCCACTGGCTTCAATGCTGTTGTGGTAACTTCACTGAAGCACTTCAGTAGTTCATTTGGTTTATTTGTGAAGAGAAGTCTTACTCATCTCAAGTTAAATCTTCAGAAATTTGGGGTTTTTTTTTCCGTTCTGCAGTTGAATCAGTTTGGGAAAGGGGAAAAAAAGCAAGCCTCATTATTTTCCTCCTGTTTCTAACCAATTACTTCTGCATCTTATGCTCAAACATGTGGAAGCCTAAAATTCAGCAGAAATAGAGAGCATGTTTTTTCAAGTTTTTGTTTTCATTAAAACTAAAAATGCTTCTAGTGGTGCTGGGTTTTGCAACAGCATAATCTGGCAGACCTCATTTTGGAGAGTGCCTCCAGACCAATATCATCCCTGTGCAATCTGGTTCCATAGGTACAAACTCATCTTTGATTTTTTTGGGCTCACATTACAGTCCTCAGCCAAGCACAACCGCAGCTCTTCACTGAGGCTGCACTCATCTATCTATGAATAGAATTGGGCTCTTGAACTTTTCGTGGATGTCCAAGCCCTCTGAGAGCTTTGTAAATGGATAGCAGAGTAGGCTGCCAGAAAACAAAGGGTTTTCATTAAATGATAACATCTTTCCAAACTAAAATCAGAAATTGTACTACATATGGGAAGATTCTAGCCCTCTCAAACCACAAGCACCACAGTTAAGGTTAGTGCAACCCAACCCAATACTACTACAACTTTTGCAAATAATTTCACTTTTTGCCTTGTGTTAGCAATCAAAAACTCAGGCCAATAAACTCTCATCCACAGGTCATTCTACTGAAATTAGTAACACCCTGAATTTGTACAGATTGCAAAAGTGAGTTTGATCCTGCAGACTCAGATCTTACACTTGCAAGAATGGAATGCTTTCCTCACCAGAAATTCTGCCTGAACTCTGCCCTCAGTTAGTTTAAAGTATCTCTTTTCACCTTTCCTGCATCGCAGTGCTCCTGAATGAGTCTGGTTATGCCCAGGCAAAGTGCAGACAGATGTCTTGACATTTCCCTGCAGAGAGTTCACCTGATAGAATACTGCTCTGATTTATGAGCAGTGCTGCTGCTGCAGTCCCCACCCAGCTCCAAGCCATCCTCCTCTGCCAGTAAAAACCTGCTGTTGCCTTTAACCACTGCAGCCACTGCAGTTCTTCACCAGGCATGTAACACACCAGGCTCCTCAAGCCAAGAGGTTCCTACACCATTACCTTTTTTTTCTGTGTTCCAACTTCACATTCCTTATCTTCTGCCATCTATCTGCTCAGTTCTGCTCTACAATCTCTGCTGTTTCCGTTCTCCCAAACCTTTGTAGCTGTCAGTACTACTGTCTTCTGCTACTTCTTCTGCTCAGTAGCATCCTTAGAAAGTTCAGGGAACAGCCATCAAGCAATAAGGATTGAAATAACATTGGAAAATCCAGTATCATACTGAAATATCGCAAAAAAAATAAGAGATTAGTTGACTACAAATCAAAGTACTTTCACAGCAGGAAAATGTGATGTTCTCCTCTTTGGATAAGAGCATATTAGGACCAAGAGCCTAGCAACTAAGGGGCAACAATTGCAAGAGTTGCTAAATTTTGAACACTTAACCAAGAATTGCAGGATGTTCTCTCCCTTCATACATATTTAAATCAAAATTGGGTATTCATTTAGAACAATTGACCAACTTGAACAAGAATTGGCTTGGGGAAGTTCTGCACCTTCAGGGAAGGCAGAAAAAAGACTGGAAGCACCTTTCTGGAGTCCATCACTGTGGGAAGAAGGACCAGATGGCGAAGAATCTCAGGAATAAAAGTAAAATGCAGACTAAAGGCTAAAATGCTGAAAACCCTGTTCACTTGTGTTCTCTCACAGGTCAGTGAACTCCATTTGAATAAAGACCAAATGACCAAAGACTGCTTGCCCAAAGCACATCATCCTCAAATCTGCCCATGAGTTTTCAATGCAAAATTAAATTTAGACTTGTCAGCCTTGATGTGCTTTGTTTTGATGAAACCAGGAATGAAATATAGCACTGGCAGTAATCTTATCCAGTCATCTTAACTAATTTAGCATTTTGGATGCCTTAGCTTAAGAACTGTGCTGAGAAATTTTTGGCAAAAAAGGATGGCATTGTTACTTCAGCCTTCTTAAAATTAACTCACAACAGCTATTCTCAGTAGTACAATCATTATCGGTGAAACTGTGCTCAAATGAAGAATCAATAAATAAATATGAAGAAGAAATGTGGGGGGAAAATAAAGTGCTATTAGCATTCCAAGAGTATAATAAACTCATAATTCTCTGAGGCAAAACAGTGAAGCCTGGATTTGCAAAGCTACCATAGACAAGGAGGTGTGCAAAACTCATTCCAAATATAAGCTGGTTTAATATTTCAAAGACTCATTAGAGGAAACACATAGCATTAGCAAAATCATGGTTTGTATTGCTGATGTATGGTCCTAGACAAATACAGAATCTAGTAAATTACTCTCTTGGGAACAATTTCTGTTGGTTAAGGTGGGGAAATGTTAAATTTAAAAGATGTTAATCACTTGTTTTTGTTTTATTTCAACATGTATGTATAGATGCATGTCTGGTATGCATTTGAAAATGCAAAATGCAGGAATAGCTCATCTTGAAAATGATGGGACTGGTAGTGCACTTACAAGCAGGGTACTTATTTTCTCCAACCACAGCCACACTAACTTACACTGAACTGTTTAGATGAGTAAAGGATTTGCATAATCAAGTTACATACTGGCAGTGCTGAGCATGGAGGTAAATGCATAGTCTTGTAAGGCACGAGTTCAGGGCTTTGATGCAGGAAAGCAACGAGATGAAACATTTCATAAGAGTTAACTACACTTATATAATTAAGTAATTGAATAAGTGTTTTCAGGTCTTGTAACCTTGCCTCTGCCACTAACACAGTCTGTGAGCTTGAGCAAGTCCCATTAGACCAGCTTTTCACAGACTTAAAAGTTTAATTTGTACATATTTCAGTTGCTGGCAACCCTACCTGGTGCCCATCTGCATCATTATTCATGATATCTTTAACAGATGAGCACAAAATTTCCAGGCCACAGTCCTTTTATGCCTCACTTTCTGTCTCTAATGATTATTACTTCTGACTATTAAGCATGGATGTTAAAATGGAAATAAGGCTAAGATGTACTATTATATCACTTGATTATCCTCACAAAGCAGGAACTGTGAAATTTTTCATATTATGTGTTACCTCACCTCATCCTTTGTCAGTATTGGAACAGCACACAGTTAGAGTGCATATTCCTATTTTGCTCACTTGTTGAGCAAGTATGTATCTTTATCCTACCACAAGCCACTAATGATATTCTTCCCCCTGTTGTCTTTTATTTTAAGTAGGTGGTTACAAGCTGCAATTACAACTAAGCTCTTTTAGACTGGAGGAGCACATTGGATACAGGCAAAAACTGAGTTTCAGCTTTGTGTTTCTAATGAACATGCCCTTCATATGTGGAATGGACCCCAAAAAAGGTCAGAGAGTGAAATATTAAGTGTTTTATAAATATAGACTGATTACCCTGTCCAAACAATGTGTTTGAAAATCTCTTCCTGGCAGACAATCATCTTCAATCAGGAAGGGAGAGCAGAGAAAGAAACAAGAGGCAGGGCAGGGGGATCTGTAAGCATTCTAAGAAACTTCTGAGATCTAACCAATTTTTCATTCCATGTGTTATATATATACAGGCTCCAAAAGCATCTCCTTCTGCATTCTTGAATTTACAGTATTACCCTGTTGAACTGAGTTATCCGGAGTGAACTTCCTACCCTTTCCTTTCTTGCCTTATTTTTCCCCCTATCTTTGATGTGCTGTAAATCAGCACCATAGGAGATAAATAAGCAAGCTTTAGCTGAAACAGCAGGCTAAACAACTTCCACGTGGCCAAGCAACACAGCAAAGCAATTAAACCTGCCCAACAGGCCATCTGTAGTCAAAGTCCTCTTCCCTTAAGAGGCTGGCCCAAAAGTATTCCCAGATTTAGCTCCTAATCGACCTCTGAGTTGTGCAGATGGTTCCACAGCACCTACTCAAAACCCCTTTGAAGTTACTATGAATCCATACATCTGGGTAAGCTTGTTGTCCCTAATTCTGCTGCAAGAATGAGGATGTGGCCAAGGTCTCATGGAAATTTGTTTCCTGTCCTTCAGGATCTGCTTCTTTCCCACAAAACTAGTCATAACGGTCACAGCTGTATTTTGGAACCACCAATTTGATCTCTGAGTCAGGACACTTTCATATCACATATGAAATTTTAATTCTGTTATCCTTTCAAATAGAAGTGACACTGTTTTTTCATTTTCACTCTACATCAGTAACCTGCACAGGGTTTGCATGAGGCTTGCACTTGAAATGAAAAATACTACTTTTAAAATGACAGACACTGAACACAGGACATTTGTTTCTCCAAAAAAAAAAGCTCTGTCAGTGGAAAAGCATAATTCATTCACTGATACATGCACCCACATTTTATCCATGGAGTTTCACAAATTCACATGCACTCCCAGCACTAAATTTTGCATTTCAATCTAGGCATTAGCTATAAAAGATGTGTAAAATCTTATGTAGTCAGACAGAAGGTGTTTCCTATTGGCTACATAATAAGCACCTTAGGTGGCTCCAGGGTGTAAAATTATTCTAAAAGGGGTGTGGAAAAAATTACGCTGCATAAATTGATTCCAGATCTACCTGTTCCAGGTGCCAGCAGATATTATTTTGTTAAAGCCATCTGGTTGTCTTAAAAGCTAACAGTTTTTGAAGACTATGGTACAAACAATCTGCAAAATACACAAACTTCCAAAGCCACAAACCCTTAAACTGCAAGTGGCTTATAGATCATCTAAGCAGGACTTAGCAGACGGCATCTCTGCTTAACATCTGAGATTATCTGGCATCAGGTTACATCCTCCATAGCACAGAGGCTTCAAGGCTACTGGAGGATCCCTTTGGCATCACCAGATCCTAATGTGATATTCCCAGTTACAGAATGGGTTTGCCTCATGGGTCTGAAGTTACGATGAAGCTTTTGAGTGCAGCACAATATCTGGCAGAAATAAAACTGATGACGATGACTCTTCTCTGCAGGTGGTTACATCCCGGCTGGTCACATGTTGCTGCATCATGGAGAAAATCAAACCTTTGAAACTGGCACTCTGCAATTTATTTAACTTGCAGCAACAGCCTAATAGGGAGTATGTTATCTAGACTAACAAGCCTATAAGCATTTTACCACAGAGGTCAGACACTGCTACAGTTTGTGTTTATCAGGGTCTGGATGTGCCAGGTGCTGTTTCCCGGAGACGCGTTAACGACAATGAAGAACATGCAGCACCTCGTAAGATCAAGCTCCTTCACAGCAGCTTCTGGGAAGGAAATATTCTGTGCTCTCTCCACAAATGACCCTTCTTAGAAGGCCAATGAAATTACATATATGATTTATAAACTCTCAAGGTGTTTGCAATTGATTTGGAGATAAAAACTAGTAATCAGCATGTTTACTTGTTGTCTCATTTAGAGCTCACTAAAAAGTACATAAAGACACACCAGTCCTTAACCAGCACAGTGCTTTGGTACATGTTTAATTATAAGCACATGAATAGCCCTGCCACTAATTCAGAGTCAAACTTTCTAACTTGGTAACATCCTTCACATACAAATTACCTCCCCTAGTCATTACATTCCAAAACAAAACAAACCCACTTGGTCTGTAGATACATTTTTGGTAACAGTAATACTTCTGAACTATTACTACTGATACATCTTCAGAAAAATCACCTTGAGTGATTTTTTGTGGACCTTAAAAAATTGTGCTTTATATGAATTCTGAAGCAGAGGTAACTTTGGGAGTCACAGTGCTGTAGTCAAGGAGACCCTGCATGCTGAAAGTCACAGTTGTGCTGTCAGAGCTCTGCTGCACTTTACTCACATGGTTTGAGCCTGGGGTAAGGAATAATGGCTGTCATGCAGGTGTTTTTTGTTTTGGTTTGGGGTTTTTTTTGTTTTGTTTTTGTTTTCTTTGTTTGTTTGTTTTTGTTTTTGTTTTTTTTTTAAGAAAACAATGAGAACAGCAGGGAAATAAATACTGAGGTTACCTGTGCTTGAATAATCATCTCCACCAAGCAAAGCACTGTCCACACAAGCTGCAGGCTCAAAGAGCTGTCAAAGTCTCACACTCGGCTCCCATTGAAATTAATGAAAATTGTCACCATGGACAGAGATGCCATGAGTCCTGATACTGGGCACACTGGACAGTCAGCAGTCTAACAGAAGGAGAAACAATCCCTACAACAAAACTATCTGATACAGTGCCTTCAGTAGTCGATTTTTTTTTCCTTAAGTAACAGAACAATAACAAAGGGGTGTTGACTTGATCCTCAGAAGCAAGAACACTCAGCCACAGCCCATTTCAAGGCACAGAAGGGATAGTGCAAGACGTCACAGTTTGTCTCTTGGACTAAATCACAAGGATCCAACCCAAAATTGTGGCAGTTCACCTTCACAGTATTCAGTCTGTAAAAGGTAAGTCCATCATTTAAGATTGATTTGGTGATTTCATTGTGATTTGGTACTTACACAGCTGCTACACAACAATCATGGATGAATTTTACCCCTAGAGAACTATTCTGAATTGTCTCCGCCACTCTGCAGGTAATTAAATTTCCCTTTTTCAGTTTTATACCAGAAATAATCTCGTGGGCATGATCTGCAGCAAGGCAAATCCAGTTAATGACTTCACACTGGACTGCACCTAAACTCTGAATCTCGGCACTACCCCAGCAGTGGAACATCTTTACATTACAATGACTGACTCCCTACTGCTCAGCACATCCCCTCTCTTGGGGCAGGTCTGGCCCCACTGCTGCAGCTCTTGACATGAAGGCAGTGAGCAACACTTAGGAGACCTGACAAAGCTGGAGTCCAGTGCATGGCTTTCCAATGACAGACCCTCAGTAAAATTGCTTACGTCTCCCAGTAAAAAATGAACTAATAAATGCTAATCTAATAATCCAGGCATGTAGATAAATGAAAGGTGAAAAGGCTTTTAAATGCATTCTAAAGCAAATATTTTATGAGATGGATCAATATATTTCTCTAGGCTGGAAACAAATGAGTTCTCAAATAAAGTTAAATTTAGAGAAGAAATGGTTTGGGTTTCTTACTACAGAAAACAGTGATGACAATTCCTTGGAAGGCATTTATACCAACAGCACTCCAAAGCTAGAGCTTCACCATGCTTTCCTTAAAACCAGTACAGTAAAAACAGGGTAAGATTCCTGTTATCAGCCCACTAAATGTGAACAAGCCTAGCTTTACAATCATACAGTAGCACCGTCCTTAAATTCAGATTGATCACCAGCACACGGAAGGGATGCAACCACAAAGTAAAACAAATACAGCTTTGATCTTGCATCTTTCAGACAGTCAGTTAACCTCTCCGCCGTCTTTACAAGGAATCACCTGAATATGGGCTATGAATATGAATATGGGATAACACCCTAAATTCCCAGATCCCAGTTGACAGAGCATGCACCGGCCAGCGCTGGAGTGAGGGAGGCAGCAGCTGCAGATCGCTCCCTGGCACTGTTGGATACTGCCCCCTTTTGCCGAACACCAAGGCAACAGCCTGAGCTGCACACTGAAACTTTGCCCGGCATCCATTTGTTTTCGGGAAGATATATTCATGCAGATGGTCTTATTTAACCCTAGTATGTCTGTTCGCATGATTACTCGTCCTGACTAAAATAGAAATCTATTGTTCGAGCCATGTTTAATATCAGAGAGAGCCTGCTCCCCAGGAACTTCCCCTCTAATAGGGACCTATCATGTCTCAGCCCAAGTCAAGCAGCACTTTTACAACTGACTACAAGGTAAGAATAAAAGAGTTTAGAGTTTGGGGGTATGTTCCCCCAGGTCAGCTGTTGGCCTGGAGAGTAAAGGGCAATCACAGTGGACGACAAAACCAAATTTTGTCTGGGAACTTTTTCATCGTACTGCAAAGCAACTAAAATTCCATGGCACCACTAGTATCGAGCTTCTTTTGGGCTACCCACATTCCTACTGAACCCATCCCCATGCCATCGTTTCCAGTCAATGTGAACTGACCAAGGCCAGTTTGCTAAAAGTCATTTTCTATGCAGAACCTCATCCCCCGCATCTCTCTGTTCAAGCCTTTTGTCCTCTAGGGTTGTGCTTTTTCACTTGCTGGAGTTTGCACATTTTCTCCTCCCTGGTTGCCCCAGCTTTTTGCAGGAAGGGAGGGAGGTCACAGAGGGCAGCCACTGCCAATTCCATCAGCCTAACAGGCTGGGGGGATGAACAAAGAAAATATCTATATTCTGAAGGGTGGGAGATCTCTCTCCCCCATGACTTCAGGATTAGCATGTCCCTGGCATGGAAGGACAAAAACTTGGCTTCTTTGATGAAAGAAAACAAGATAGAGAAAAAAAACAGAATAACTTGCCTAGACTTCACTGAAAATACAATGCAACATAAAACACAGACATTCCCTACTATTGCCTAGTGCCGAGTCTACATATCATCCAGTCCAATCAGAAAAGTTTTAGTACAAAAGGAGAAAAAATGAAAGATATGGATTATTCAAGTGTCTGTTTAAAAAATTAAATTTCTGTTAAAAATCTGGTGAAATATCAGCAGGTTTTTTCTTATCCACTGCCACTTTGTCTGTAGTTGACCAGTTTTCTACCTTGGGTGTTTACAAAGCAGATGTATAATCACAAGAGTACTTTTCTGTATGAATACTTTGTTCCAGCTACCCTCACTCCTCCTCCTTGCCTTTGCTCACCTGGGATCTCTACTGATCTCAAGCAGCAGTAAGAATCAAAGCCCATTACAACTTCTAGCTTAGTTGGTTTCTATTTTGTTCAGTCAGCCTGGGGTCTTAGCCTACCACTGAACCTGTCCAGAGGCAAAGACATCAAACCTCTTGCAGCTCCAACTATAATATAGGAAAAAAGTATTTTCTGAAATGAGAGGGAGCACTTGCACAACAAACAAAAAAGGAACTTGACTATGGTTCCTAACTGATATATCCATACATAAATAGTTTGAAGAAAAAAAGAAATAGGAAAACAAAGTAAATATACACCCTAACAAAAAACAGATAAATAAACTGGGGGGGGAGGGGGGAGGGGGGGAGGTGGAACCCAACAAAACAGAACCTGGCATCTACTATGTTTGGAGATCTTTTTTAAGGACAGGAAATTATTTAAGAATCTAAACTGAGCCAACAGAGGACAGTGAACCCTTAGGACATAGATACTCCACGATACTTAATGCTCCACCTAATAACCCATGAAGAGAAGAGGTTCAGGACAGACTTGGCAAGCACACCTTTTGTTTGTTTCCTCTGAGGCATAACAGTAAGTGTGCTCCTGGTGCTGACCAGGAGCAGATGGTAGTGCTGGAAAACACAGCTCTCCAGCTTTGGTGTGGATATTGAAGCTGGATGGACAAAGGTTGTTTCTGGAAATTCTACACTCCCCCCCCGCCCCCCATATACTCACTCCCCGTAAGTTTCTAACAATGCGCGGAGCTAAGGAGCAGCACAAGGATCTCTGCTTCCCTCTCCCCTTCGCTTTTGATCTCCATCAGGACGTGAGCTGAAATTTAATGGGCCGCCCCTACTACAAAGACAAACTACCATCTGAAAAACAAAAATCATTAATATCCCTTCGTCTAGGCTATCCGGCTTCCCACCACTTCACCCTTTTGCTCCCGCCACAGCCCCCCTCATCGTGTTTAGGAAGAGCTGGGAAGGTGGCAGGGAGAGGAGGGAAAAAAAACACCTCCACTGCCACCTCCGAGCCAGCGTGCTCTCCAGCGCTGCCGGACTGCGAACATCAGCGACAAAAAGAAAGCTCCTTTGGCTCTCCGGCGGGCAGGGGGACGGCGCGCCGAGCGCCTGGCACAAACACAGCCCCACGCCCCGCAGGTTGCCCCCGGCCCCCCATCACCGGGCGCTGCGCCGGGGGCGGCGGAGACGCGCAGCAGCCCGGGGGTTGCCACTTCCCCGGATCCCTTTCCCAGCGCCGCCCGCTCGCCCCGACCCCGCCAAGTTGGGAAGTTTGCGCGCCCCCCGGCTCGTCCCGCCGCCTGCCCCCCGGGCCGCCGCCGCCGCTGCGCTTACGGGGTGGCCGCCGGGCTCCCGGTGCGGGGCTCACCGGCACATCTCGTTCCGGCTGCCGCAGGAGCGGGGGCAGCCGCCGCGCGGCTTGGCTCGGCTCGGTGGGGCTGAGCTCGGCTCGGGGTGAGCAGGGCAGCGGAGCGGTGGTTCTGCCCAGCCCGGCGCTCAGGGAGTGCCGCCTCGGGCCATGCGAGCGGCGGCGGGCAGCGTCCCCGTGGTGCGGCCGGAGTTGGGACCGAAGTCCTCACGGGCGCTCCGCTGTCTCTTCCAGGCGGCTCCTATCAGCACGGCTTCAACTCTTTCCATCGGAGACCGAGGGGAGGAGGAGAAGGAGGCGGAGGAGGAGGAGGTAGGAAAGGAGGAGGGAGCTAGGGGCTGGCAGCCCCAACTCGCACTGATGTCAACTAATATATTCAAAGTTCAACGGGGCATTTCTCTAGCAAGCGAATCGCCCTCGCCGCCGTCCCCGCTGGTCGCAGCCGGCCTCACCGGGCCTGTGGGGGGTCCCGCGGACCACAGCGGCGCTCCCCGGCCAGACTCTGCCGGGGGGGGGGGAGGGAGCAGCGGGGACGGCCCGAAGAGGAGGTGGTCGGGGATGGAGGATGGCACAATTTTCAGGCGGGCAGGTTCAAGTGCCGCCGGTGTGGGGAGGGCTGGGGGTGGAGGTGAGGCACCAGACAAAAGCGAAAATAATCCACCGAGCGGCGGAGAGACGTTTGTGTTTAAATCCAGCCTCTTCCCTCCCTGCTGGAAGGGGCAGGGCCGGCTGCGTTGCTGTGGTTGTGATGGGAGAGGGGCGCGGGGAAGCGGCTGCGCTGGGGCTCGGAGTGGCGCCGCGGGGCTCCGGGCTCCCGTGCGGCCCCCGCGGCAGCGGCTATCCAGACACGCCGCCCGGCCGGGGCTTGCACCGAGCCCGGGGAGGAGCGCGGTCCCCTGCCCGTGGCTGAGCGCCTCACTCGGGCCCGGGGCTGTAGCCGCGTCTCCCCGTCGCAATGTCCCCTTGTTTGCCGGAGGCTAATGGGGTCTAGACGAACCCGGGGAAGGAAGCGACAGTTCTCTCATGCCGAAGTGCAGACAGCGGCAGAAAATCCGCGAGTAGCGTACGCTGCGCGGAGCGCACGGAAGAAGCAGCGCTGTCCCTCCCCGGCCCCACCGCTGCCCGGGGGCCGCCCGCGGGGAATCGCTGCGAGGCCGGGGGGGCTGCATCAAACGTGGTTTTGGGAAGGCTGATGTGCCGCGCTGTCCCCGCGGTGATGCACAGCGCCTGAACGCCGTTAGCGGCAACCGCGTAAAGCCATAGGATGGACCCTGCTGATGGACAAGCAGCCCGGCAGTAAAAGGAAAAAAACACATCTGGGCTGGTCTAGTGACATTTAAAAAGCGCCAGATAAGAGCCTCAGTTATTTATCAGCTGAATCCCCAGATAGAATGGCCTGCACTGATGCCGTTGCATATGTATGGGTGCATACATAATGAGGCTGGGTTTTTTTTCCTTCTGTAAACAGATCCTGTCATTCATGTTGACAGTATGGTATAGCTATATAAAAACAGTGTAATTGTATGATGGCTCATCAGTGCTATGACAGCCAATTGTGGTGGCAGTGGGTGTGCTCCCAGTTCACATCTCAGAGAAGTAACTGCATAGATCCACTGAGATGATTATTATACAACATGCAAATGTTTGCCTGTTCTTAATTTCTCAGCTCTTTCTTAATTAAGGAACTGTATCACTACATCTGCTCATGCAGTAATGCATATTTTGATACCTTGAGTGAAGCAGTCAATATATTATTTATATGCATAACATTTTTTATCTGCTTTCCATTTTAAAACTCACACTGGAAAGCACACGACAGGTAAAGGATACAAAACAATTGCAATTTAGCTATGTATTCGGCTCAAAACTCAAACTCTGGAAGAAGACTTGAGCCAGGCATAGTCTGGAAAGTTCTGACCAAACTGCCCCATTCACAGTGGAATCACATTTGTGCCTCTTTTTTCTTCTCCATCTTTCCTAAAACTGAAAAACCTTAACTGTCTAGCTGAATTTTTTTTTGTAATAGTATCTTCTTAGAATATTGTTTTAATTTACACGTGAATAGTAAGTAACTGTCCCTCGATTTCTTTAATATACAGGATGCAGGATGACATCTTTCAATTTAGAGAATTGAATTTTAAATAATCATATACAACAGCCTGGGTGGGCATAGCAGAACACAGTGACAGTTGTGCTCTATGCTGGGACACTCTTTGTCTTCTTTTTAAGTTTTACTGTAGAGTGAGTCACTTGGTTATCTACGCCTCAGGGATTGATCACCTCACCAAATGCCGCAACTACACATGTAATTTCCAGAAGACAGCTCAACTTTTCCTCCTCCTAAGACTTACAGATGCAGCACTGAGCATTGAACAATACATAGCTTAAGACCACATAAATGTCTGTCAACATTTAAAGACATAATGGATATACTTGGATATAATGGAATACTTTTCTATTAAAGAAAAATTGTTTGTCCTAAAATCTTGTAGCATTTTCCTGCTACTATTTTACTGTTTCCCCCACAAGGCTGGGAGTAGTTCTGTTGGTCGTGTGCGTGTGTATGCATTGCTCAAAAACTTACTAATAAAATGTGCACATAAATAAAGGTTTTGTAATGTTTCCATGGACAGTCAGGTCCTGACACCTTAATGCCTTTACTGAGCATGGTATCTGGGAAATCACTGTCCAGACTGAGAAAGTACTCAACTCCTTTTAGTAAAGTACTTGTGACGCAAAGCAGTACAATTACAATTCTATAAAAAGAGAGAAATGTCATGGGAAAAGTCAGGGATGTGAAGTGATCTGTATCAATTTGTTTCCAGTCTCCAAAGGAGAGGATGTACCGGGTTCCTATTCTGGGCTTGGCAGAGGCCGAGGTCATTGCAAGACTCATCACAGCTGCTCGCAGAGGTGTTGAGCTGTAACCCTGTACAGAGGCACGCCGCTGGAGAGACGCCCTTTCCGCTGGGGGAAGAGACGCGGCGGCTGCTGCTGAGGCGGAGAGGCCGCTCGGGGCGGCTGTCACCGCTAGGGGCTGCTGGTGCCTCCCGGAGCGCCGGCCCCGCTCCTGCCGCTCCCGGCGCGGAGCCGCCGGACCGCGGGGCACGCGTGAGCCGGGGACCCGCACCCCGTGAGCCGGGGACCCGCACCCCGTGAGCCGGGGATGCACCCCGTGTGGGTTCTGCAGCACTTGTGCGAGCATCCTGCCTGGGCAGCCAGGACAGCAGCGCGTCTGGCACAGGCATTCCGGGAACTCTCTATGGAGAAGGGGCTCCCACTGCTTGCAGGGAAGAGAGGTCGCCTTTGCTGCCTTCAAACTCTTCGGCGCAGAGCTCAGAGAGGGACGGAGGAGAGCTCAAGAGAGCGGAAACACGGTGCAGGGAAGAGGAACCGGGCTCGGATGGGAGCGCTTTGGGCTACAGGGCAGAAGGAGACAGGATAACCGGTATAGCTGGGCTCTGGTGGGCACGAGGACCTGCAAGTGCAGAACAGAACTCTCTGAGCAGAGACCAAACCCAGCCTTTTTGTGAGTCGGGTCATCCAAAGACAGTCCCCCAAACTGCAGATAGAATGGTATTTTTGCAGCCTAACCAGAGCAGTCTGCTAGCCTGCATTTGCACACAGGTCTGACTGTTTATGACTGAATTGACTGCACAGGGCTGCTTGAGCTTAAGCTCTTTTAGGCATTCAGATAAGCTTTCCTGGGAGATGTTTTAGAGGGTGATCTATAGGAATATCAACCTTGGCCTTATTGTCTGGAGGCTAGGCAACAACATTGACCCATACTTGATGTCTGGATCATGACTCCATACTAGTAGCAGTCTCATTAGAAAATTATTTCTGCTGTAGATACCCAGACCATTTCACACAGACCAACAGTGCATATATCAGTGGCAAAAATTTTGAACTATGCTGGGATTTAGAGCTGGACACATATGTTCAAACAATCATTGGCCTACTACAAGTTTTTACTTCCTCATAGCACTGCAAGGGAAGAAACAGAGTTGCCAAGAAAAGAAACAGTCAAAATATATGCAGCCGACTATCTCTATGCTGATTCAAATGCCTGACCCTGAGTGGAGCCCAAATGCCCTTCTAGTGCAGTTTCCTCAAAAGAGAAAAAATACATTTCTAAACACAGTATCAGCAAATACTCAGAAACAATGGCATACAGCAATAGCAATAGTGAGCATTATCCTGAATAATAAGATCTCAATCTGAAACCAAATGGCAATTAGCCATAAAATATTTAGGTATATGGCTTTTCCCCTGAATTTAAAATAGACTGCTAAACAGCCACAGTTGTGGTTTCTGAGCTCAGTCTGGTGGTGACAGTAACTTTTTAATTTTTACTAAAGTTAAGTCAAATTTAAATCCGTGACACTAAATAAAAGTCAGATTACCTTAACGCAAGAGAATACAAATGAGCTCCCTGGAGAAAAGACACTGTGATGAAACAAACAGAACATTATATAGGGATGACTTGACACTGTCACCAGAGTGATGGTATTTAACTTCTTTGGAAAGAAATGAAATTAGCTTAAATTGGGACAATTGCTTTATTTTCAGAGAATTGTATCTGAAGCCTATAGACAAGTGCTATACAGTTATTTCCCCCCCTAAAGCCAGGAGACATCTTCATATATCACTCAACATGACAAAGTCAGCAAATGTCATCACATTTCATAAGGGCAGGCCTGAGTAGTCCCACTGATTCTCACAAAAGTAGAAAGTTCCCTCTTTTCAGACAAAGATTTGTGAAACATAAAAGTTGTGTTAACACAATAATACACTAGGAGGAAAGGAATGTTAAACTGAGACACTTCTTGCTCAGTGAGCATCCACACTGAGGTAAGATATACAGCACCTAGCAGTCACCTATTTGTTGGCAAATAAAAAGATCAGTGAAAAATTAGTTTTTCAACAACACCATTAGGAGGTTTAACACTACATCTAAACTTGTTTTCCCCCTCCTCTAACTCAAGCTCTGAGCCTAGTGACTGTGTTTATTGTATATTACTTTTGCCTTGAAACTGGAAGCGTAAAACCTAGTGCTGAACACCTTTATGGTGCTCCTAGACACATATTATCTGAGGGACTGAAAAATTCCTTGGTAAATACAAGTGGGATTTTTATTTTTTTTTCCTGGAAGTAGAGGTACCTTTTCAATTAGTCTTAACCTTTATTTAAATTGAAGTTGTTTAGCACATCAGACATCTCACTAAACACTTTCTAGAAAAAACACTTTCACTGGAAGGTGAATTCAGGACTGTTGACAGCTTATCTGCTGACTTCATATCCCACCTTAGGCAATTCAGCTGAAAGATGAGCTCAACACTGCAAGTTCCCATTACAGCCTTTGCAGTATCTTGTCCTATTTTAATTTTCCTTTAAAAAGCTAAATTAAAAAGCTTTACAGGGACCTACTTATATAACAAACTGTTATGTCCAGCAAGCTGAAAAGTCTGAGTCAAAATATGAGTAGGTTTTGAAAGTATTAATATTCCTTCCTCCATGTGCTTACATGATGACCAATATTTTGATAATGCAACTTGCAGTTTGGTTTCAAAAATGCAGTTCTCAGTGTAGTGGGAATGTGAACATGCTGATAAAACTGAGTATCTGTTCTGCAGATTGTAGTTCTGTTGTAGTATTTGAAACTCATGGCTTGGAAAGCCATTCTGAGGATTTAAGTTCACAGCGCTCAGTTAATACAACAGCCTTCCATACTTGCATGTTTTTAATGAACTTAACCAAAAAACATACTGTACCTACTCATTCTGTGATAATCAGAAGCTTATAATTCAAATCAAAACCAACTGACTTTCAAATCTCACCCACTTTGACTGCAAGGCTGTTTAAAAAAAAATATATGAGGAAAAATATTTTTAAAATAAAACTATTTTTGGTCTTCTCAATCAAAATATAAAATGCTTTCAAACACATATTTTTATCCTTAGGCAGGGGCCAACTAGTTTAGAATAGATTCAAGCCCTCCATTTTGCAGGTTTTCAGATGAGCATTGCAAATAAGGGCTTAGAGCAGAATCTGTATTGTAGCTTCACCTACAGTGGTAGTGACGAAGTCATCAAGACTTTCACCTCTTAAGAAAGAGGCCCATTGGAACTGACGCAGACAGATCAATGATTTTTGGGAAAATGTGGTTCCAAATTTGCAGACAGGTTAGCTATAATTTCACAGGTTGAGACATTTCCCAACAACAAACCTGAAATGCCACAATAAGCTCTTCCTGCTACTTTAGAGATTGTCGGAATTCCCCATGTCTTTCTGACCTGCCTCGGCTAGCTGGGGTCAGAGAGATAGGGGATTTTTATCCAGCATGGACAAAGGCAAAAGATTAGAGGAGGCTCTCCTTCCAGGGATGATCCAAGTTTATTGTCCTGAAGAGTTCCAGGGAGAAGAGAGAGAGCATGGCAAATGCGGGGTATTTTCAATCCCAACTCAGGGGCAGAGGAACCCCTGGTCACAGCCACTCAGGGCTGGCCAGGGGGAAGGGAGGGGTTAAGGGAAGGGGAGAACCACGCTACAAATTGAAAGGGGAAACAGAACAAACCATCCTCAATGCAACACAAAACCATAAATGTGCATTAGAACAAGGTATATGTAGCGTATTGTAGCCATGCCCCTCTTAAACTGCAGTGTCCCCTTTTGTGACTTGGCAATGCAGTGGAATGCCCTGCATTAGGGAAGAGCTGGAAGTCTCCCACAGAAAGCCCTCTCTGCCCTTTTCACTGTCTGATTCAGTGAGGCAAGGTGGCTTCTCACCAGCACAAAGGGAAGGGTGGTGGAAGAAGTTCTGTGATGAAGGACCTAGGCTGAAAAGTAGTATGTTAAACATGATTATTTCTTGTTATTTTATAATTGGTAAACCTAATCACCAGGAAGAGGCTGGGCTGGATGTTGCTATGGTGTGTAGCCTGTTTCTGCTAGAGAAAAAAGTTGGAAGAGATAGACACCTTTTTTCTTGCAGTACCTTAGCAAAGAGATTGTGGCATACTGCAGTAACAGAAAGCCAAGCACACTGTCACATTAGGCTGCACTTCCTAACAGAGAGTGCCTGCTTCCCTCCACCAGGAATGTCAATAAAGGAAAATGATTGCAGCGCAGTGGGTTAGTGCACTGAGAGAAGCTTTCTGCTTTGTATTTTCAGTAATTAAAAACAATGTAACTTCTTCTCCAAAACATCACATCCTTCCTTCAGCTTGGCCATCACAACATATATATAGTGGTGTCATCTCAATTATAAGGCACAACACAATAGCAAGCAAGAGCTTCATAGTGCCTTCTGAAGGTATGTGGTGCAGCCACACAGATCAGGGTTGTTGGAACGGGCAGGGTCAGGTACTGAGTCAGGTAGTGAGCCCCAAGTATTAAGCATTGCACTGTTACTCTACTCAGATCATCCCAGCCACTTCCTTTCCATGTATGTAACGATATATTACTGATTATCTATTTTCCATTTATTTTCCATGTAAAGTTGTTCATCAGAAATGCCTTTACTAGACTAAAACACATTTGCATATGTATAATTAAAATACAATATCTCCCTCTCTATTATAATTAGCATAACATTAGTGTGAGGTATATTGTATACTCAGGCTAGTGTAGTGGCCAAAAATATTACAGGAATTCTGGTCAACAATTATCAAGAATTCTATTCCTGCCAGATAAGCTGAAAATTATCACTCGCTGACTAAGTCAATATGTTATCCTGCTGCGATGCCATATGGCCCTGGATGCTGAGACACAACACAACCTCATCAAGTGACACCCAAACTGGAGGAGCGGAACACTGGAGAGAACAGGGTTTCCTTTCAAAAGGACCTCAACAAACCAGAGGAGCAAGCTAGCAGGAATCTCATGAGGTTCAGCAAAGCCAAATGAAGTTGTGCACTGGGGTCAGAAGTGCCCTGTGTGCCAGGCCAGGCTGAGGACTGAGCAAACAGCCCCACAGCTGGAGTTTGGGGCTCACACAACAACAGCTGCTCACAGCCTGGAGAGACTCCAGGGAAGGGATGCTGGGACAATACAGGAACCACAGGACCGGAGGCACAAAGAGAGGAAGAGGCCACTGCCTTGCTTAGGCTGGAGACAAGAAGCCCAAGACAGGATGTAGCTAGTCTTCCACTACCTTAATCCATTGGAGAAAACAGACATAGACATTTCTCAGGGGTGCACAGCAAAACACCAAAAGGCAACAGTCACAAGCTGCAACAAGGGAAATTCTAATTGGGAAGGGGAAAAAAAATCATCTCAGTGAGACTAGTGCATCACTGAAATGGGCCCAAAGGGGCTGTTCATTCATCACCCTTGGAGATTTTCAAAACTTCTCAAGGCTTGGAGCGATTTGATCTGATTTTGAAGGTAGTCCTGCTTTGAGCAGAAGCTTGGAATACAGAACCCCAGACGTGCCTTCCACCATAAGGTTTTCTATGAATGTATCTCACAAAATGCAGTTCCATAAGATACATTATCCATAAGATAAGATTCCATAAGATAAGTTCCATAAGCATCCTTTCCACCAACCAGAGAAGGTGCTCAAGTCTTGTCAGGGGTCAACAGAAATAGCTAATTACAGCAGTGACCCATCTGAATCTCAGCTCTGATTTGATTTGGTATATAATCAGGCTAAGTGTAATCAATTATTAGATTGTCTCTATATTATATTAAGATTATTGTAACACTATGAAATATACAAACCTTGACTCTGCTCTCCTTTCCTTCAAAAATGTGAGATTCAACAGTGATAATAAAGGAAGAAAAGACAAAAGATAGAAACTGTTCTGCCCTGAACAATGTAGTGGAACTGTTACACGTCATATAAATTTTATCATGGATCTATGATACAATCATTTCTACAATCAACAGGCTCATAATATTCCTTCCTCATCAAAACACATAGGGTTACTCATACAAGTAAAGGGTTGTAGGCATGCAAATTAATTTGTAGTAAGATGGTTAAAGTTCTAAATCATGTATTAAATTACTTCTATTGTACAAGTTTAACTTCATTTTCCAAGCTAGTCACATGCAACAGAAATGCAGTAATGTAGGTATTCCAGGTGCAAAGTGATTAGATGCCAGTGCCTTCTAAAACTAGATTTGTAAGTCAGATCATTGGAAAGATCAGTGGTTTGTTTCCTGGATGTCATGAGACCAGAGAGGTGGAATATTGGCAGAAGATTAGGGTGATTTTTTTTGTTGTTTTTGTTTTTGTTTTTCTTGTGTATGTGTTTGAAATATTTAAACAGACTAGGGTAGAAGTCAACTTACAGGGTTATAAACCCTGGTCCAACAAAGCAAAAAGTCATAAGCAAGCCCATCTCAGGTGTACAAGGAGCACAAATACAGATTTATCCTTGGACAGGGGCCCAAAGTCCCATTAAAGTTCAGGGAAGGACAGTGATATTCGAGCATTTGCTTAAAGATAGGCATGTGGTTAAATTCATAATGATCTGGGGTATTTTTACTTGTATATCCCTGAGTATAAAACAGGGAGCTTCCACCATCCTTGCTAACATTGCAGGCATTTCTGCATCTCCTTGTTTCTACATAGAAATATACTGCTGGCACTTTTGATTTAGCCACAGAAGAAAAGCAGCATCCCAATATGAGTTTTCACCCTGGGTCAGATTAAATCAAAGAAGTTAGCCACCGGTTTCTGTAGGGGTCAGATTTGGCTGTAAACATTTAATGTAATGAATAAATATATTTGGACCTTTAAGATGCTTTGGTTGAAATGTAGCAACTTCTGAACAGTCTGATTGGGACCAATATATGGTCAGTCAGACTGAGATATCAGTCAGTACCTTTGCCTCCCTCAGGATCTTTTTCTCTTATTGTTTGTAGGTTTATCTGTTATTCTCATCACAGTTACATGCACTGAGTAAAGAGCTGTCATTAATCACTGCCTAAGAACACTGCATCAGGTAAGCAAATGCATCAGATGCTGAGCTGAAGCAGCAGTCCTCACTTCACACTGTCATTTGCTCCTGACATAACAAGGGAAAAGATTATCCAGCCTAAGTACCAATAATTTTCCACTGCACAATTTGAAACAAGCTTTGGAAATTGGTGCCACATTGCTACAAACAATGGTGCTGAGGGTTCATGAGGTGCAGTGGTCAGCACTGAAACACCATCCTCTATCTCACTGCATGTCCTGCTTCACACCTACTTGTACTTACCCAGAGGTGATCAGTTGATTAACCTAAATAAAAGTGTTATAATTCAGGTTCTCTCAGCTCCCAAGTTTGAAAGCTAGGTCTGAATAATCACATCTTTTGACAGAGACAGACATTTTATGAGATTTCAGATTCAATTTAATCCAGATTTTCACCTGTGTTCCCTAATTCTTCCTCTGAACAGCAAGAGGAAGCAAGACAAGATCTTTGCATAGGTGTTCAAGTACTTAGAGGTTCCGTTTCCAGACAATCACCAAATGCATTTCTCAAACTGCAATCTACTAAGACCACTGCTGCCAGAGTAGTAAAGCACCTGTCAGTCTCAGGACTGTGATGTTTTGCTGCTGCTTAGAGCTCAGGTCAAGATTCATTTAAGATTTCCAAAAGCTTTTTTAGGTTGTTTCCTTCCCGCCTCTCCCCCCCCTTTGTCCTGGAGCTTGGTGGTTTTGTTTTGTTTGGGGTTCGTTTCTTTGTTTGGGTTGTTTTTGGTTTTGCTTTTAACCAGCTAGACTCTGAAATAAGCATATTTCTTTGACATGTTTCTGTATCAGGTATCTCTGGCAAAAATCCAGCTATGAGCAAAGCTGCTGAAAACAAGAGGGCAATAAACAAGCGGAGAGGAGAGAACCAACACACTGAGTGACCTGGAGAGAAAATTATATGTCTGCATGCAACAGAAATAAAGTCCCCAGTAACAAGTGTAAATTCCTAACACTTCTGCCAAGAGAATGCTGAATGACAGGGTGCAGCAAAGCAGATGAACACCTCCTGTTGAAGGAAGCTCAGTTTCATATTGTTGCCAATAGTCACTCTAATTTTGCTTAGCTATTTTTATGGTATCTCCAGTGTATGTTAGGGAGTATTGAGAAAAAGGCTCTGACACTGAAACAAAAAGCAGAATCCATGAAAGATCTGAGGTGCAGATTGTGATGATATAGCATTTGAAAATCAGTAAATTAATGCATTACTGTTCATATTTGCCATGTGGTTTCAGCAAGGGATAATATTCTTCCCACACAATGTTCAAACTGTTCATTAGTGGATCTTGCAGCAGCTGCTGTTTTGCAGGCAAGGAATGACTGCACTTCAGTGGCAGGCAAAGGATCCCAATAGCTCCCAAAGTGCTGGGGCATTTTGCTATGTGGAGTTAAGAGTATATAAAGAAATATGTCTCTAATTTATTACCTTTTACACTGGTGTGTGCTTTATGGGAAAAGCTTGATACTACTAATGTAAATTTCACTTTAAGACACAGTAATTCTTTAAGGTCAACTTGTAGAAACCCATATTACTGCCAAACTGGGAATGGCAGCAGAGCAGCTGGTACGAATGGCACCCTTCTTCACATGCTCCCATATTATAACTTTTCTAAACTGCTATGTGAGCTGCCACAGGATTCCATGTCCCTCTTATTGTTTGCTGTGCTGATAAACTGGCACATCCAGAGGTGATTTTTCATGTGTCATCAGAAGTGTTACAAGACTGGATTGGTTTTGTAAATACAAGAGATTACCTAAGTGATGAAGGATTCTTGTCTCCTATGCATACAAGAATAAAAAGGGAGGGCAAGAGAGAGAGAACAAACCATTATGTACCAGATAAAAGAACAGGAAACCTGAATTAATTTGGGGAAGCAATAACATTTTTGTCAGTTATTCCTCCTTCCTGAAGGATGGAACCCCACTGACTGAAAGATGCTCAGGTCAGATATGTTTTCAATTGTCAGCAGACAAGTTGGCATAGCCCTTGCAAAATCCAAAATCAATCCCTTTCAGCCCTGTTGTTTTCCAGGGCTGCACAGTCTAAAGCATAGGATTTGTCATATGTTATCAACTTGGCAATCTGCTCAGATCAGTATCCTCTCTAATTGTAGTCTAAGAGGGCAGTGCCATAATCTGGTACTTTTTTTCCTGCTTTAAATCTCAAGTTAATCTCTTGAGAGACTCAATACTTCTCTGGAGCACATGCTTTAAAACCTCTCTGAAATCTGACATAAATAATGCCAAAGCTGGGCAATCTTGCTATAACATAACTGACCAAACCCTCTTCAATCTTTTTAAGGCCTTGGCCTCCTTGGTTGGTGGCTTCCCGTGACAGTATGTTCCATGCTCAGCAAAAGTGCTTATTTTTATCAGATGCTTCCTTCTGCAGAATTCTCTGCTGTTTAATTTAATTCCTCACCCAGTTGTGCAGTAGCTTCCAGCCCATTGCCAGGGCTCTGAGTGCACTTTTAGACCTGAATGCCTTGATGGGCCCTGGAGCCCTCAGTTCCTGCCCAGGACGATGCAGCAGCACCAGGCGTGCTGTGGGGTCACCAGCTCCCACAGTTCTGTCCATGGGTCCTGTCGAGCTGATCCCTATTCCCAGGGATCAATGTCGGGAGCTGGAGCTGGAGCTGCCCCTCATCCCCCACTGCTCTGATCCCTGGAAAGGGATGTCCTGCCACCTGCAGAACCCAGGGAGCTTCCAGTTCTTACGGCTCCCTGACATATGTTCCCTGTGAAACAGCACAACAAAGTTTGTGTTCTCCTTCCCCTCCCCGAATATTTGTAATGAATTCACAGAGAAACCTACTATGAGTAAAACTCCCAGCCCCTGGGACATTCCCAGTGCCCTCAGGACCCCTGGACTGCAGGGGCTCCCTTCAGACCTTCCAGCAGCACCTTTCCCAAAACCATTCTGTCCCTTCACAACTGAGGAGATCACCTCTGGCTCGGGCGAGCAGTGACATGGACTCGATGGCCACCCGGGGACCTCCTGTCACAGTCAGGAGGGACAGTCTAAGGTTTCCCCCGAAAAACCCAGGAAATCCTCTCATAGGTTCTCTAAATCGGTTATAAATGAGAATGTGGAGCTCTGAACACGGTGATCTGCCATCGGCCCAAAGATGACAGACCCACACCTCTAGCCTTACCTCCTCCTGGGGGACAGGAGAGCTCCGGAGACGGCAGCAGGACCCGGCTCCGCCTCCGTGCACGCCGGGCATCGTGAGGGCAGCGCCGCAGCCCTGAGGGCAGGGGAATGGCGGGCACGGCTGTGCGGGGAACAGCCACCGCCCAGGGAGCCCGCCGGGGCCACCGGGGCCAACGGGGGCAACGGGGCCAACGGGGCCACCGGGGCCAACGGGGGCAACGGGGCCAGACTCCTCCGGAGGGGCAGCTCCGCTCCGGCCAGGTGTGCTCCTGTGCTCTGTGGACACAGACAGCAGCATCTCTGCGTCCTTCCCTTCAGCATTTTAGCCGCGTTTTGGCTGAGGTGCCTGAGGACCTGGGAGAATGCTGGGATTGTCCTTCACTCAGAAGAATGGCTTTTGCTCTCCAAAGCCCAGGTATGGTCTCAAATGGCAGCACATCGCGTCTTCATGGACGGTTTTTGTGGTGCAGAATGTTAAAAATTGATTTATTTTACTCAGGGAGCAGACCCACAGAGAGGGGAGATGTTCATGTCACAAGACATGAATCCAGCCCTTCCCAGTCATGCACAAAAGCCATAGCTACAAGCTCATCCTTACTCTTTGGTGACAGTTCCCTAGCTAAATGTGTTTTCTCTGGTCTAATCCACTACATTGTGCTCTGCACCGAGGTTGTCAGCTCATTGTAACAGCTCCGGTTCAGGTTTTGTTCTCTTTTTAAATAACAGTGAAACAAATTCGTCTGCGAGCTATGGATTAATAGCTGGCATGGATTTGGGCCAAATCCAAAGTACTTGAATGCATTCATGAAATTTCACTTCATCCCTGGTGTCTTTTCCTCAAGAATAATTTAAATTTTCAATTCTTTCTTTTATCTTAGTTGTGTTTCACTTGCTTGTAAATACACATAATACATCCTGATTTTGTTTGCATATTGTTTGTCTTTCTTGGGAAAATAGATAAATAATTAATTGGTGAATAAGAGGCAAACTGGTGTTGGAGTTACGCCAAATCTAACCTTGGGTCTTCTCTGTTTCTTTATTGTCTTTGAGGGAAAGAGAAATGAAACAAAGAAACAAGAACACTTAAAGCCTGTGATAAATTACTAGCTGTAAAGAAGAGCATTTAGGAGAATTTCCTTTCCAAGAGCATCTTTGGCTTATTTGATACAGTGTTGTTGTCAGGTGTATTGGGGTTGTTTTGAATGGAGAATGATAAACAAATGTTGTTTGTATCATAATTAAATGCAGCTGTCTACAGCTACCAGTCAGGATCGAGTTCAGAAATTTTAGCAGCAAAAGCACAAATTCCTAAACTGAGGGAGGAACTCCTTCATCTAGATATGAGTAACAGGCTATTATAGTCTCTGCAGCCAGCTGTAAAAGGGAAACATTCAGTACACTGCAGTTATGCCATGCATCATAACCTCTACAGTTATGTGCAGAGTAAATGTAGATTGATCATTATTAACTTCCAATTTTTCTGAATAATCAGCCCAAGTACCTCACATAAAAGAAAATAAACTCATTAGAAGATGATGAAATATGAAAAAAGTCTAGGTTTCTCTTTCTTCCCTTAAGTGGGTCTCCTCTATTGTTGTGGATCCTTGGTTAGTGCCGCCTGGAAAATGGGCAGTTAAGGAGACCTTGTTTTATACACACTAGCCTGAAATGGCAGGGAAAAAGAAAAATATTTTGCTTCCTAAACATAGCTGCTCTGCCTCCTGGGAACTGTAGTCCAGGTGTTGCAAAATTATATTCTTCATTGTAGGTCAGGTTCCTGGTAATAAATAAGTAGATCAACATACCCTCCTCTTCCACTTTATTTGTACAGGGAAATGGTGCATCACAGCAGCCCACAACACACCAAAGGGATAACAGAGACTAAAGAGAACAGTATAAGGCAATCAAATATATGAAAGACTCAGTAATGCTACAAAATTGTAAAAGTAGAATTATTATCATTGCTTCAGCTGCATTTTTTCTGCAGAGAACAAGCATCATTGACCAGAAGCATTTTTAATTAAAATAGTTATATAAAAAGCTCAGCTCTTCACCTAAACCAGACTAGAACTGTACTACTTTTGGTCAGATTTCCTGTTGACAAATTGAGCAGACGCTGCTTCTGCCTGCTTCTTTCTCAGCCCCCTGTGAATCAGATTAAATGACAGGGGCTGCTCCCTCCAATTCTCATATATGAATTGCAGTGCTGAAATGCCTTTATAATCATGATCATGCCTTCTAGCAGAGATTGCTTCTTCAAAAGCTTGATGGAAACAGCCCTCTTAGAGAGAGAAAGCAACTTTTTCCTCAGAAAAATCTGTAGGAGAAAACAGCCTTTTAGATTCTGGTGCAGTAAGGTGAGGTATCATTTAGCAGGCATACAGAAAAAGGCATGCCTGACTGTTTTCTGACACACAAATCCCATCTTAAATAGGCATTCTGTGGAGTGGGGCTTTTTGGGGGGCTGTTGTTTCTGGAGAATTCGGTGGAACCCAGTATATATTTGTGTTGGACGTCCCAGAAACTGGCATAATACTGAAAATAAAGCAACAATAATTAATCAATTCTACTGGAAATAGCAATGTGCTAGGAGAAAGAAATGTAATCCAGTAATGATAATGCTAGCCTGTAATTTTACAGACTTCAGTATCCCGATATACCACATATTTCTTATATCTATCTTTTAAACCTGAAACTTCTAAGGGATTAACACCTGATGCTGGTTTTATCAATAACAGAAATACTTTCAAATAGTTTTGGATCCAAAATTAGAATGTACAATAGTCTTTTTATAAGTTTAGATTAGTGCAATGCTCCTAGATTGTAGATTCCTGCATCACTGTTATTTTAAATTTGATAGAATGGATGAATCTAAAGTGTGTTCACATCCAATTTTAAAAATTTAAATACGATTTGGAATTTTGAATGCAGGAATCTCAGCCTACTTAATGTCCCAGCAACAAGCAACAAGGCCTGAGACCCTGGCCAACGAATCAAAACCCTTATTAAAAAAATAAAAAAAAACCACCACCACAACCAACAACAACAAAAAAAAAAAAAAACAACACCAGCTAAAAAGAGAAAGATGCAGAAGAAATGGATATGAGAGAAAAAAGATCCAGTAAAAAAAGTAAGAGGACAGGCACTGATCTCTCCACTTTGGTGACTGGTGACAGGATCTGAGGGAAAAGCATGAAACTTTGTCCAGGAAGGTTTAGGTTGGATATTAGAAAAGAAGTTCTTCACCCAGACAGAGGTTGGGCACTGAAACAGGCTCCCCAGGGCAGTGGTGACAGCACCAATCCTGGCAGAGTTCAAGAAGTGTTTGGCCAATATTCTCAGGAACATGGTGTGACTCTTGGGGTGTCCTGTGTAGGGCCAGAATTTGTTCTTTTATGATTCTTGTGGGTCCCTTCCAACTCAGGATATTATTCTATGATTCTGTGGTTCTGTGATTCTATGATGCAGTGATTCAGTGAACAGGAACTCAGCACTTGTTTGGCTGGCAAAACTAATGAGTCACCAAGGTCTTCCTCTAGAGCCTGATCTGCTCCAGCAGAGCACTGGTGTAATTCAGCACACAGGTGATGCAGGAAGGAGCCATTAAAAAATGTCTCACTTTCTTTTCATGATCATCTTAATCCTTCTGCAGTCTTGGTTTTTTTTAATGGCCCTTCTGAAGATCTGAATAGCTGATCCCTCTATTAAAAGTAAACAGATGTGAGGTTAATGCAGCACATTCTTTTCTAGGTGTGTTTCCCTTTTCTTTACCACAAATTATTTTAGCAGTACAATTAGGCTTTTTTGTGTGGATTAATCCAAGCCTTTTCCTGCTTTTTATAAACAAATTATTGTTACCTTAAGCAACTTAGCATACTAGGCATAGGAAACAGTCACAATCATCTTTTTCATCTATGTTTGTGTGGCAGCTGATGAAATAGAGCCATGCTCCATGCTGGTGTCTCTGCAGAGCTATCGCAATGTAAATAATTAATAATAACAGTTGTTCAACACTTGGATAGGAGTATGTTGTTTGTAAACAAAGAACATTAATTTTCCCTGCATTTCTTACTACATAAAACATAAAGTTACTCCAAAGGAAGGAAGCCATCTTACTCATACACTTGGTGAAATTCCTCAGAACTCCACAACACATCAAAAGTGAAAGGTCAAATGGATTTTTAAAATTATTTAAATATTATTTAAATATTTTTACTAGTAATGTGGGCAAATAAATGTGATGTTTATGTTAACAAATTTGCCTGCCAAAATGCAATTATAAACCAAATAGGCCTTGTGGTAGTATTGTCAACATGATAAGCGAAAAACAATGAACAGATATGAAAAGAAGGAAATTTAAAAAGGCATCTTACTACAGTATGTAAATCCAATTACAAAAGCAAAACTGTATCATAAGTCAGCTGTGCTTTTTCCACACAACATGCCTTAAGAAAGGAGCCTGAGTTGGCATTGCAGAAAAATTAATTTATTTTGCTGAATCTCAGTATGTAATCTTTCTTGCATGTATTGTAGTATTTAACAGAAAAAAGCCAAAAGATTTTGATTAAAGCTGTGGGTTTTGAATTCCAGAAGATTTGAGTCATGATTTTCCATCGCATAAGGCGTATCATCCCTCTTGTGGTACAAACACTGAGTGTTTTGATTTATGTCATCCAAATATATCCATGTTCCTTATCACAGAATTACATTATCTCTATATGTCAATTAAAGAAAAGGTCTTTGCCCTTAAAATCTTCCTGTAAGCACACAATATTAAAAACAAGTTCATTCCCACTTAAAAGTTTGGCATTTATGCATACATAACCAATCAGATATTAATGTGACAGGGAAAAGCACAAACTCAAGGTAAGGAAGGTGGAAATAAGGTGGTAAGGAAGAACTCATAGATGACACATAGTTGAATATTTCCATTTCTGTCTTTTTCTGTCCACCTCAGGACTGAATGAAGAGGAAAGGGAAAATAAATATTACTGTAATTACTTGAAACACACCAGTGAAGGGCTTCTAATCAGATCAAAACACTATGGTGCAAGCTGTTACCTAGAGAAAAGGGGATTCCTCTTCCAAAGAAATGACAGCAGAATAGAATTTCTTATACCTTAGAGCTCTTGTCTTGAGGTTTGCTAGAACATAAATGTTTGGTAATTCTTCATTTAGGTAAATTTACTGAATCCCACATTCAGTGGGATGTTCTCATCATCTCCTCAGAGCAGGCTTTAAGCATAACCTACTCAAGAAAATACTTGTCCCCCTTTACTTCTGGAGACTCTGCATACCCAGTCCATCAAACCCACACCTACACAGAGGAGCTGCATCCCAGCTGCAGTGACAGTAACTCCCTGTTACTTACAGCACTAATGTACCTGTCATCCTTTTCCATGAGACTCAGAGAAACCGTATGCAAAGTGAGATAAAAGCTTACACACGGGAATTCACTGAGGAATAGATCTGCTAGTGACAGGCTTTTGGGTACTTGGCCTTTAAGGAGTATTTTGACAGTGCTGGAACAGTGTGTCCAGCTGACCTAGAGCAGGGCCTGCAAATCTGGCAACAGGACTGGCCCAGGAATTTGACAAAAATATGTGGTGTGGTTCTCTCTTCTTCACTATCCAGGTAAGACTCCATTTCTAAATGATGCTTAGTTCCTTGCGCTCTCTGTCTTCCTACAGTAACATCACAGACATGTGCCCTGTCATTGTCTCTTGTGTGAGCTGCCCAGATGTACTGCTTTCAAAAACTTGGAGAACTATGGTGCATTTCAAATCTGCAGCATTCTTCAGTGTCAGCCTGTATTTTTCAATGCAGTAGCACTTTTAGTGCTACCATTCACTGCTTGTCATTGACAAGAGCCTTCAGCAGGTGCTCACTTTTCCTGCTGGATAACTGACAAAAGTGAAAAAACCCTGTCCCTTTCAGCTAAGTTCCTCCTGCAGCATGTATGGGGATATGAGCTTGAGGTGACCCTGGCAGCCTCAGCTAAGCCTTGTTCTGTTCTTTTATACTAGTTCAGCTGGACAATGCCTTTGTGGAGACTCAGTGCTGTCCCCATCTTATATTTCACAGACGTCAATGGCTGTTTTATGACCATGCTATCCTTTCTCTTATTGTTTTTATGTATATTGCTTTTTTCTGGATTGCTGCCAAGACACGACTTGTTTAAAAAATAAACCAAACCCAGATCCTGGCTTATGTCACCCTAATAACCTCAAATCTGTGGTTTTGTCTCTAGGGTATACAGTTCATGACATCAAGCCTCTTCATAAAATTGAACTGGGTTTGATGGCTCATGGATTTTGCTCCAAAACCCCTGAAATTAACTAACTTCCCACTGACTAAAATTGTCTTCAGATTCATCCTTTGAGTTATCCTGGAGTCACTTGGTACGATCTTATAGTTCCCGTGAAAAGAAAAATGCATTAAGTCTTGTAGCAGATTTCACTAGCAGTTCTCCAAGCACTTTGCTTGCAAGGAAAAGTATCATTATCTCAGTTTTATAGGTCCTTAACACATTTTTGCATAAGCTTGACAGAATGTTTTTTGAACACATTCTTGTCTTGTCATTGCTCCTTTCCTCTAAAACTGTTTACTTAGATAAACAGGCATCTGTTAATATTTGACCATACTTTTTTTCCCCACAATGCCTTTCCTTTTTCAGTGTACAGGATAGAGGGTGTTCAGTAGGTGCACAGCTTTTCATATTTTAACTTCCATGATCCACGTGTGTCCCTTGCCTCCCTCCTTGTATGCCTCTCAGACTTCCCTTTGATGTGTTACACCTCTGTGTGTTGTTTATCATTTAAGAGCTCGGGTGCTTCACGCCTGTGATAAGCTTTTCTTTCCATTACATTGTAGAACAAAACAGGATGTCTTTCCACTTCATAGATAAGGAATATATGGCTGAGTTTCCTATTTTGAGCCTACAGCTTAGCAGTAAAAGGTCTCCTATTTCAGAATATCAGCTGTACAGAGCATTAAGTACTCACCACACTGCTTCTATTCAATTCATTTTCTCTTATGAGTGCTCAGCATTTCTACAAATCTGTTCAGATACCAAGTTGGATACTCAGAAACAGAGATATGAACATTTAAAGATAATGTGGGGAAATTTTCATTTAAGCAATTTGCCCAGTGTTACAGAGGTCACATTGCATTAACGATAAGACCATCTTCTTCCTTTCAGTTATCTCCTGCCTTTAATTATACATCTCCCAACTATTGCAACAAACAGCTTAGGCAATCTATGAGGAAAAAATAATCGTGTCATTAAAAACCCCATTCCACCAACTGTGTCCATGGGAGGCTACTACAATATTTCAAGCATTCTTAATCTAGCATCTTCTAACTTTTTGAGTGAGTGACTTTGCTCCCACTGAACAGAGTTTTGTGTGCATGTGATCTCCTAATTTTTTTTAAAGCAATTGAGACAAAAAACATTTCCGTTTTGAAGGTGATGTTCTATCTCTGACATCAGTAAAATTCCACATTGCCATCCTGGTTATTGAGAAACCAGAATTAACTAATGTGTTGAGGCACATACTGACTGAGAGCAGAAATCTGGGAATCTAATGGCTCTGGGGGAGGGTGTGCCTGCAGCTTCTGCTGTCCTGTCTGCTCCTGTCTTGTTACCGTCAGTTTCATCCACCAGCTTTGAAAATTCAGTTGTGTTTTCCTCATTCAATCCATCATTCAGTCCTAGACTCTGTTCCCAATGTCCTCATGCAATCACAGGCTCCATTAGTTTTGCCCAGCATTCCTACCTGCATCTCTACAGCCTCTCTTAGAGCTGCCCTTCACACTGGTTCCTGATCATGTTTCCTTGCTCATCCTGATCTCCAGCAGATTGATGTGAGTTCTGATCTGATTCAGGAGATACTTTTCAGCCTGTGAGCTCCCAAGAAGCCAAAACCAAAGTCAAATCAGGTGCATGCATATTTCAAGAGAAGAAAAAGAGAAAAGAAATTTCAAACTTACTGACAATTCCAGAGCTTTGTGACAGGCAACAGTCAACATTCTTTGAAACAGAATTCGTGTCTCCTAATTTTTGTTCTTGGCCTGCAAAACAATCTTGTGCCCCTAAGATCTGTGTTAAATGATTTATTCATTGCTGCAGTGGAAACAAGAGGCAAGAGTGTCTAATACTCCGACACTGAGCTCCTTCCATTCCCACTGACTTTTGCAGGAGCTTATCCCCATGCCCAAGGGGAGACCCAGGTGCACACCAGGCTCCTCCATGTACAGGAAACCTTGAGGCAGAGAACAGTTGGGAGTCGTGGTGCTCTCTATGAAGTGCTGGCTTGGTGCCCAGGGGAGCTGGGACACAGGACATGACAGGAAGCACACCAACAGGCAAATACTGTGACAGGCTCAGTCATGGTGATGAAGTTGTGCTATGTGCAACCAGCTTAAAAACCAGAAGCAAATCAGCTTCCTGCACAGTCCATTTCACAGATAATTCATTTTTTTTTTTTCCCCTCACTCCTCTCTGCTTCTGTTTTAGTGGTGTCCACTATTACTCTCCTCTGCCTCTTTTCCCTTGGCACTCTTTTACCCTTTCTGGGTTTTTTCCTTTTCTCTTCAGTACTTTTTCTTTCTGGTTCCTTTGTTTCCATGTTGATTCTCAGCTGTTTTTCCTCCTTTTTTAACTGACTTTCTTCTTTGACAGACAGGGATTGAGCCAGCACCTGCTGAAGTCAATCCATTACATTCAAAGAGTTTAGGATCAAGGTCTTATTCCCGCTTGCTTCTCTGCTTCTTCTACGATCTCTTTTCCTATGCAGCATTCTCTGTGGTGTTTTCCTTCTAAAGGATGGGTTACTCCAATATGCAGGGAAGGAAGAAGGTTTATAGAGAAAATCCTAAGGACCTAGTAAATTCTTTACAGGATTGCTAAATTGCTACTCTGAGTGCACAGCTGCAGAAAGCCAAGGGATTTGATCATAAGATTAGGGGAGTTTTTCATGCTTGCTTCATCAGAGCACAGATTCTTTCATATGGCTCTGAGTAGTGGTCTTTGCAAAGACAAGGTCTTCCAGGAAGAAAATCCCTCATTACATATTACATGTTGTCGCTGCTGACTGCATAGTCATACACTTAATTTAGTCTGCTGACCTTAAGCTCAAACAGGCAGTATTTAATCACACAAACTGACTCCAGGAATCCTGAAAATGGAGGGAAAAACCCAATATTGATTGGATATTTACTAATATACGATTATGTAAAACCACACAAGGCATCGCTAATGCATACCACACATATGTGTGCTTGTGTGTGTGTGTGTACACATGTGTAAAAAAAGTAGATATAAAGTGATCTATCTATGTATAGAGAGGGAAAAGTACTGAATAAGTGTGTATTAGATGTATTGGTTATATTCTCCTAGGATAGATGTATGAAAAATGTTTTAGTAGAACATAGTCTGCATTAAATATGTGATGATGGTTGCATGTTAATACATTTTTGGACATAATATGAAGATAGATGCTCAGCTACTCTGAATGGATACAGCTCCACTAAATACTGAGGCCAGTAGTGCAAACATTGTTTTACATCAAACAGTATTTTGATTGTATTTTTCTAGTCTTGTCTTTATATTTGGTCCTTCATCTGGATTAATATTTTGTGCACTCAGACCAGAGGCATACTAACTCTACTTGCAGGAGAAGCCCCACCTAATTCTCGGCTGCCAGCTGTTGGTGTAAGGCTACCACGATGAACATGGCAGAATCAGTCCTGTTATATTGAAGTCAAACATTTTGCCAGAAGAGTAATGACCTATATTGTTCAAAAATAACCAGACAGGCCCCTGTTACAAGAGTATGTAGGTCATCACCATCCAGGGGGTATTAGCCAAACTCCACTTATGCACCTATTTTTGATTTATAGATGGAGACGTCAGCCCCCATGGATCACATGACATGTAAATCCTCATGCAGGAAACCTGTGGTTGGACTCTGCATTGAATTCAGATCTCTGCCCTCTTCACAAGCTCATTGTTCAGCACTTTCCTGATGATACAGTAAAGGTAAAGCAGCCTAAATATTTTATAAAGCTTCTGCAAATCACTGGAAAACTCTTGACCACGGTACTTGGGGAACATGCAGCAATGCGGCAGTCAGTGCACAACAGCCAGACTCCAATGGTTGTTTTAATCTTGTTTAACTATTGTCTCAGCAGGTAACTGTAAGACATAAATTATCTACTACCTGCCAGCAAGGTGCCTCTACTATAGAAGGTTTTTATTTTACTCAGGAACATATTATATCCAGCTTTGGAGGCTCAGTCAAACGACAATGGTCTTAACAGTAGGGCCTCTTAAATGTAAAGGGGCATGCAGACCTCAGACTTAGAGAAAGCAATAAAAACTGTAATGGAAAATATCTAGGAGGAAATATCTGTACTCAACTTTTAACTGACTCCTGCAGTACCGTTTTTTGCCTCTCATGTATGAAGAACATCTGTCTACCTGTGGTCCAAAATTTATTTTATTCTAGAATGAAGGAAACAACAACCATAAAGTACAAAAGTAAAATTCCCATGAAAGCACACTGCATGCGTGTATTTTTTCCTTTGTGCTATTCAAGGTCTGTACAAAAAGTTCAGAGGCCTTCTAGATCTCCAAAATGCAAAAGGATATGATGTACCAAATGGAGGCCCAGAGTTCTAGGCTGTATAGAGCACCTTTGCAGAGCATTGCTATTGAATCATTCCAACTAAACTCCATCCCAACTTGCCTCCATGCCATTCCCATTGACCTCAGTGAGCAAACCAGGTGAGAAGCACAAATACGTCACAGCTTGAATAACAGCAGTCTCTTGAGACCCATGGTGTATTTTTAAGTAGTGTTTAAAAGAGTTCATGCAACAGTATGAAACTGGAATGTGTTGCCTAAGAAACAATCCTTTATGTAACAGCTGCACCTTTGTGTCCATGATTATGGTGTGCTAGTGGTATTCTGTGGAACTTGCTAGTTGATGTGTATGGATATGCTGCATCTGCAGCCCTACTGTCAGGTGCTGAGGAGGCTGCAGGAGTGGAAAGCTGCCTTCAGGCTCTCCCCTCTGACAGACATCAGCTGGAGAAAAGCAATGTACAGCTGTGCCTCTTCTCTGAGACCGCTCCCACGTAAAGTCCTACAGGGGCTGGTCCTGTCCCTTTTCCTTTTCATCATGTACTGAAGAGCTCTAGGAAAGGTTATGAGGAGCCCAGGGCTATGTTACCATCAATCTGTTGATGGCAACCAGCTCATATGTCTCTTTTCAGCTGATGCAATCAGTGCCACGACACAGATGTCACAAAACTTACAGGAGATAAGCCTGCAGATCAAAATCAGTTGGCTGAAGCTGAACTAAAGAAGGAAGAGATGTAGCTGGAAGGAAGGAAGGAAGAGAACTTTGTGTAGTTAAGGCAGTGAGCAAATCATGCTTCCATTCTGGGAAAATGACATGTAGTTTTGGGTCCCAGCAGAGTCTGTGTTGCCCCTGGATTCCGTATGGCTTGAAATTTGACTTATATCTTTTTCTGTCTGCTCTACTATCACTTTTTGTGGTAAAGGTGACTCATTTTACCTTTTGTGAGAAGCCGACAGAGACTTGTTCAGGTTAAAAAGAGAACAAAGAATAAAGCTTGTCAAAAAAAAAGCAGAAACATAGAAGAAATGTGGAAGGTGTAATTCCTTACAGACATTCTTACTGTCAGTCCAGTTTTGTATTTTTTTCTTGGTAAAAGAGGTGTTTGAATGTAGATAGTCAAGTAAGGATTAGTAGACCCAGTCCAAGCTTTGGAAATGAACATGATCTGAAACTGTCTGGTTTTATAGCCTTGAGCAAATAATATAATCTCTGTGCTACTGTTTTCTGATCTATAGTCCAAGGGCAGTAATGCTTTCTTCTCAGTGGTGAATAAATGACTGCTTTCATAGTGTTTTGCAGCGCCATATACAAATATTACAATTATGGAGAAGCAAGCAATATATGATATTAATGTCAAACAGATACAGGATAAACTTGGGATGCTGGATAGCAGTGCACTGAGATACATTTGTAATGAGTTCATTAGTAATGCACGACTGGATTGATTAAGTAGTTGCCACTGTGTAAAACCTTGTCTAGAGCTGATACTTGATATATTATTTTGACCTGTGACAGATGCTCAATGATCTTGTCTCTTAAGTTTTGGCAGTGCCTGTCATGTCAATACAAATTATTGAGCTGAGCTGAACGAAAGAAGCTGTAGTTGCCACGTGGATACCTTTTCTATATTCTCCTGTATATAAAAACTGCAGCTTCCCAAACTGGATTTTTTATATAACCTTTCAGAAGCTCAGTTTGAAATAGCTTGTCTTCTTTTTTTCTTTCTTCCTGAGAATGTTTCCTCTTGCTATCATGATAAAAATGTACTGCTGTGACAAAACAACCATGTTCCCATGATTTTATCCTTTCCTATCACAATGGCAGCACATCCTGTATGGTTATGACATGGCACAGAAAATTCTTCCACACTGAAGTTACTTTTACATTGCCTGATAATGGTAACTGTGATGTGAAGCGTCAGAAGATATAACATTTTTCTACACAAAAGAGTCACAGGAGGACTCAAACAGTCTTTGAGAATCTGGATATCCAGCTGAGATTAGAGGTCTGAATGTGTCAGGGTAGTTGCATGCAGAAGCTTTTCAGCTGTAGGCTGGGGATTTGAAGATGAACAGCATCTAGAAGAGGTTACCTATTCCTGGAAGTTTTGATAGCTTATTTGAACTGGGATTCAACTGGAGATCCAGACCCTTTTACTAGCAGGCTGATTATCACAGACTGGAAAGTTGGCAACAGCAGTGGTGGTAATGAGTGCACCACATCCATCTGTTCATCCATGCATCCCAGCGCAGTCAGTGAGGACTGCAGGTGAGAAGTGGCAGTGTGGATGGAATATATGTTAGGGGTACAGATATTTGACATAAAGGATGTTTTGTTTTGGGTTCAACTGTGAAGTGAAAAGATTCATGCTTTTTCCTTCCCAAAATCTCCCTTCAGCCATCCATCCCTTCTAATCACAAACTCCTTCTGATGGCTCCTGTGTGCCTCATGTGTGCTTTCACTGGCATTTTAGCGAGAGCTGAGGATTGCTAACCTTGTTTTAAGGCAGGCTAACCGAGGCCTTTTGCAGATGGGAAGCGAGGCATAGCACTGTGAAATGATTTGCTGAAGGTTATCCAGCTGTGACTGAGAAAGTGTGCTCTGGTTCTGCTGCAAAAGATGCCACAAAAGTGTAAATGTTAATAGTAATAACTTTCTCTATGTGTGTTTCTGCTTTGCAAAATTGTATCTCCACCAGGGGACTTGTTAATGTCAACGTCATTCAGTTTTCATGATCACCACTTGAAGTGATCAGTCAGCTGTGTGGATCTACAAATTGCTCCCTTGCAGCCATCCTCTTAGTCTAATGCTCGGGTGACAGTCAGCTGTAAGGATCAGGCTCCAAGATGCCTTTGATTTTCCTTTGATGTTTCTGAGCCGAGGAAGAATTTCACACAGTCACTGGGCGGTAGGTGAAGATCCCTTCTGTTTGTGGGAAGCCAATTATAACGCAGCTGACCTGCCTTGACCTTAAGATTACTGGCAGGACATTTGGGATGTCCTTGAGAGGCAGAGCTAGCTCACTGGATGTGCCAGACTCAGGGCATAGACCGATTAGTTCGTCTGGATGTAGCAACCATTCCAATACCGTGATTATAATGGAGGCTGCACAAATTGATCCTGGTCAGACTCAGTGCATATATTTATTTTCTCGCACTTTGGCATCATTGCTGACATATGAGGATAAACAAGGTTCACCTTTAGGATTTACTGAGTAGGAGCAATTTACAAGGACAACAGGTCCTAGTTTTTAATCCTACCAGTTAATGTACCAGTTAACTCTCTTTCCCCTTTCGTTATTTTTTGTTCCCTTATTCACCTTTTATTCCAGATCTAAGATCAGCTGAAGCTTTTAAAACCCCTAGCAAACAAACATCACGAAAGAGGCTCTGTGCCAGAAGCCTCTTTGGAGTAAGGTACACGCCGGGAGAGAGGCGGAGGCACAAAGAGCCCCGGACGGGAGGCCAGTGGGAAGTAAGAGAAGAGCCTGGAACTTTTTAACCTCTGCTGAAGCAAACGGGACGGTGATTGCTGCGTGACTGCCGTCAGCATTTCGGCGGGGTTTGGGCGTTGGGATGGCTGCGGGAGCTGCCCCGTCCCCCGGGGGATGAGCATCCCCGGGCGGGCCGGACTACAGCCCCCGTCATGCCGCGGCGCGAGCGGGCGTGGCGGCGAGCGCGCCTGCGCGGCCAGACGTGGCAGCAGCCGCAGCGGCGGCGGGTCCGGAGCGGGTCCGGCGGGATGGCAGTGCCGGGGCAGGGTGCGGGGGCAGCGCGGCGCCGCGGGCGGCTCCCGCCGCTCCCGCTGCTGCTGCTCGGCCTGGCGGTGAGTGGCGGCGGGGGGCGGCGGGGGTGGCGCGGGGTGTCCCCCGTCCCCGGGCCGGGGCGGGGGCGAGGCGCGGCCGGCGGAGTTGGGCGAAAGTTGGGAGCGGGACGGGCCCCCCGGGCCGGGCGCGGCTGCTCCCCCGCCGCCCGCACCGAGCGGGCTCGGCTCGGTACAGTCCGGCATGGCCGGGCTCCGGCAGCGCCGCTCCCGGGTGTCTTCCCAGCGCTCAGCCCGTGTGCTGCTCTCCTGCTTCCCCTTTCCCTTTTTCTCTGTCTCCCGAAGCACCGCCCGGAGAAAGAGCTCACCGAGCGGCTGCGAGCTGGGCCCTCGGCTGCCCCGGCCCCGGGGGCTCCGACCGGCGGCGCTTCGGTCCCAAGTTTCGTGTGAGAAGCGGTGCGGCGGCAGAGGGTTTCCAGAGGGTTTCCCCCGGCTCGGCTTTGTGCACCTGTGTGCGGCGCCCCCGCCCCGGGCGCCCCCCGCGCCCCTCGCATGTGGCGCTGTCCATCCCGGCGCGCTCCGGAGTGTCGGGGTGTGCTGCATTGACATTGCACTGAGTAGAGCGCTGCTTACCTCAGGGGGGCTCCTAGACTTCCAGAAATATTCTAAAGTCTGATTTTTCTTGATCTTTAATTTTTTTTTTAAGTCCACAGAATTTAGCATAAATAGCTCAAAAGATTGACGAAGGCACGCTTTAAAACGCTACTTTATTCACTTTATTGTCATGAACTACAGTTCATCCTTCTGCCCTGACAAATGAAGCTAATAATTAATGAAAAATTACGTTAATTTTTTTATGCATGAGTGATCTGAAATGTATTTGGAAATGCATGACCATGGAGTGTTCATCTAGTTCATACAAATCAAGTGTGGAATTGCTAATTGCCCTATGCTTATTTTGTGCTAATATTAGAATTGCCTTTGTGGGACAGAAAGATTCTGCCCTGGCAGAATCCATCTGATGTAGCCTTTTGCCCCTGGCAGAGCCATAGCTCTTGGCTCATTCAGGAGGGAGGAGAAATGCTGTGCATTCTGAAGAAATTTTGCTTTGTTTGAAGCATGGTCTAGAATCACAGACCTCTGCTATCTGCACTTTATTGATTTCAAGGGAAACTGAAATGAGGTTGAACTCTTCCCTAAATGCTGGAAAGCTCTTAGTGTGGATTTTTTTCCTCTGTGGCTCATCTTTAATATACACAGTAGTTTTCTCAGTGATATTTGTGGCAGTGCATTTCTCAGATTGAGCATATACTATGGACCAAGTGGCATTACAAGTGGACTGACTTTTCCCTCCCTTCAAAACAGCTAAGCACATTGAGTTATTTCTGGTATTTCCTACTATATCCACTGTGACTGTCAGACCTTATCTTACTATAACATTAATTCTGTGTTAATCTAAGTATTTTCCTGTGTTTTTTCTTTGTAGATTAAAAGATACTTTCCCCATCTTTCTTCATAAAAATCTGTTGTTCCTAATTGTTCTGGTTGCCCTCTTTGACCTCTTGTGTTGCAAAGTCTTTGTGACGAGCAGAGGGGGCCTGTTCTTGTCAGTGAAATTATACAAAGCCATTTTAATTTATCCACATTATTCTTTCTTACCTTTCTTAATTTGCCACAGCAGTTTATTTGCTCTGTGATGCTTCATGCTGAGCAGATGTCTTCATTGAGCTGTTGATTCAGCTAATTCTTTCCCCTTTGCTGTGTACAAGTAGTTTAAATGATTTCTTCCAATTTGCATTATCTTGCACTTGAAGGTGTGATTTTTCATCTTGAAATATGTAATTCACTGTACTCCAGCACTGAAAAACTAGCCTACAGCTGTGACATAGCAAAACCTGCTTTTATTTTTTTTTTAGTCGATGTGAGGGTGTTAAATCAGGTGGTTCTCAGTGTATAAAGCCATACAAAGGTAATACCAGCTGTTCGGTAGGTCAATGAGAAACATTTTTTCCTTCCAGCCAGTGCTTTTTCATGTACCCAAGTGTATTTTTTTCCCCCCAGTTTTTGTTTTGTTTGCTTGTTTGTTAGTTTTTCTGGAAGTGCTGACTACTTGCAGTGCACCTGGAACAGCAGCTAGAGTTGTGCATGCATAGCACTTCTGAAAAATAGGGCTCATTTTTTGACCCAAAATTGGAGGTGGTTTTTGTGAATTGAAATCCTTATCTCTGTAAGACTTCCTACATATATAAAAGGGAACCTACAAAGCTGGATGAAGAAAACATTTCGGTATCTTCTAACGTAAGCTATTGTTACCTTCAGCATCACTGTGGGCACTGTGGGTGTGTGACACACACATGAGGAAGATGGTGATCTTTGCCTGCTGTAAGGTTTTATTTCTTGACTGAGTTGGAGAGCCATGGGGAAGTTGTGGGTTCTTTCTTTGGTTTATCAAGTGGTTGACTGTATTTCATGCTCAAAGGACAGAATTTTCTGTTCAAGGCACTGGGAAGGAGTTTCACACCAAAGTGGATTAGCATTTCCTCTGATGCATCCTGTACTGTGCCTTCCTTAGTAGAAGGCAGCCACTGCTTCCAGCAGGATTACGCATCTGGGACTATTTGCTTTGCAAACACCAATGAATATTATCTTATAGGAGTGTGGCAAAGATCAGTTTGTCTTCTGAGTGTTGGCTTAAGTCTGACAGAGAAACTGAGTCAAGAGTCCAGCTGACTGAGCACCGTTGGGAAGCACACTTTGTGACCTGGTGTCACTCAAACCCAATGCCTTCAAAGAAGGGCTTGAAAGGAATATTTCAGGCTTCCAGCTCCTCAAGTACTTCCTTAATCCTTGCTGCTGGGGTCATGGGAATGCACTAGTGAGCACTGACACTGACTTGTGAATCCAGGCCTGCAGGGAGAGCTTGGGCATGATTCCCTCTGTGTTGCAGGTAGCCCTGCGGAATGGCAGCAGTGGCTTGCCTCTGGTGAGCTTGTGTGTGAGCACTGCTTCACCACTGCTGTGCTCAGGTGCTGTTTCCTGTTGTGGCATTTGGTCTTGAATTCAGGAGTGCCTCTTCCCATCTGGTTACTGTTTGTACTACAGGAGCCTCTTTGGGCAGTGTTTCCTGGCAGTCAGAGGGAGGGTATTGCAGAGACAAATTCCTTACTTGCTGTCCACCCCACTGTATTCATACTTCGTCCATTCCTTCAAAATATGGATTTGTGAAACTCTAACGTGGGCTATGCTGTGTGTCCTCAGATGCCCTTCCCAAATAAAACCTTGGCTTTGTTACTCCACTCCATGCCTTATGGAGGGATGTTTTCAGTAAATTGATTTTGATACCACAGCACCTGCTTACCTCAGAGGCCCTGGGATATTGATGCAAGCGTGGTGTGATCATCAGAACTGGTGTTTCTGCCCAGGGGTGAGCTGATGGTGTCCTGAGTAATTTGTGATGGAAGAGGTGCTTGTTCTGTTGTTGACCATTTCTTTTGCCTTTTGGTGATGGAGTTCCTTGAATTCCTCTGTTTCAGTAAAATGGAGGTATTGAGGTATTTCTTCAGACCTGTGGCTGGAAAAACTCTTGATTCTGGTTGCAAATTGCATTGCACTAATTAGCATTGCCTTAAATTTCTTGATCCAGGCAGGCTCACTTTGGAAGTAAGTTGTTGTTTACCTTTTTCCTGCCACCTTTTCAAGCTTATAAATGGCAAAAAATTGTGACACCAAAGCAAGTCTTTGGTTTTGGCACTGTGCTAGCTAGCTGTGAGTGGCTGGCAGCATTGGTGGAGGGTGCTGTGAATTGCATGCTTGTAGAGCACAGATAACAAAGGTAATTTAATTTGTGACTGTCTTGCTGATATCCTGTCCGTTGTCTTTGGGTTTAGAGTCCTATAGCCTGTTTGCTGGGTGACTGCAAATAGATTCTTTCTCTCTCCGTCCTCACTTTTCCTGGATATGGCACACCATGGCTGTGTGGTTGTGCTGCTCTAGGCTCAGCTGTGTGCTGGTTTGTTCTGGTGCTGCCTTCCTTTTGCCTCTTGCAGATCACTTCTTTTCTGTGTGAATCTTGCTCAAGCTATTGAAATCAAACTTTGTGTCCTATCACGTGGCAGAAAAATATGAGGATTAATTAGTTAACATTCGTGCAATGCTTTGAAGATAACAAGTGCCATATAAAGTGCTAGAGATTTCCAGGTGTCTTTTTTTGCCCTCTCTTCCTTATAAATTGCATTAATAGTGTTTTTTGTCTTCTTTTTATAGTACCTCCTACGTGCTTCTTGAGTAGGTGTTATTTCTTTAAATTTCTAGAAACCCGGTTTTTAGTGGGGTATTATGTGGCATATGCTTTGCTCATGCCCTTAACTTCTGTAGTCAAATGTGCTCCTTCAGAAGTGATATCTGAAATATTTCATCAACAGCTTGTTTAATATATGTATGGTCCTGTGCCTGGCTTGAAGAGAGAGAGCTTCACATTCATAATAAGGAGAAAGTTCTTTGTCAACATTAGTAATTGACCCTATTACAGTCAGTTGTTAATTAGTGAATAGTTGCACAGGTTTTCCTTCACAGAACATTTGAAACCCAGTGATAAACCATACTATTAATTTGCTAGTTGGAGCCCTTAAGAACATCCTTTAGTATAGACTATTATGCCTGTAGCTTAAACCCTACTGTTTAAGAACAATATGAACAGTAGAGTCTAGTCAAATCTTGACGTCTCCATGGTATTTTTTGCTACCTTCTATATTTGGAAAGTGAACATAGCAAGCACCACCTTAAGTGGAATGTCTTATTTGTAGCACTCTTCAGACTAAGTTAAAGAGTACCAAGATACTCTGTGTCAAGATTTTAATTTGCCTTAGTTCGAAAACAAAAGAAAATATGGCACTTGCCTCTTTGCAGATATGACACCCCCCCCCCCCCCCCCCAGTAAATTATCAGTAGTGCTTCAGTTTTTTGATTTCTGGAACGTCTTGAGGTGAGAGATTTGGATTATGTATGCAGTAGGAGTGTGCTCTTCCGCAGAGCTTGTGGGAACAAACAAAACCCAGGAAGCGTCCAGTGGGCATGACTGCAAATGTAAATCTGTTGGGCAAACCCAGGGTTTTCGAGTGCTATTCATCCTGCAGTGCAGAAGTTGTCGATTTTTCTGTGTCTCTGCTGGATTCCTCCTCACCTGGCCGTCCCATGCTGCTGTAGGTGTGCGAGTCGCTGCTGCCCACTCAGACCATAGCTGGCTTTTTGGATTGGTCACAGACATCACTGAACAGCCTTTGTGCTGGGAGTCCTCAGCAGGTTTCATTTTGTGAACCCCTGCAGAGGCAATTGGCAGAAGATGGTTTTGTGATTTCAGTGGGATTGCAGAGACTACTGCAGGGGCCACTTCAGCTGTGACCCCTGAAGTCTGAGTCCCAAGAGCTGCTACCCTTTCTCTTCCCCACTCTACAAAGTGTTTTTTTTACCAGGCTTCCTTGATGTACCTTTGGGTAACAGAGCTAACCTGTCTCCTCCCATCTGATTTGATTAAAATGTTTCTACAGCTATTTTAGATATTAATCATGAACGAATAAAGGGGACTGTCCTACTTATCACTATCCATCTTGGAAGGCATTTGTTACAAATGGCTCAGTGATCAAAGCAGCACAACCCTGAATGTAAATAGCAGCAGAGGGAGGGCTCCTGAGTGAAAAGCAAGCAATTATTGCACAAGGTCAAGAGTGGTTTGTATGATGAACAAGGAAGATAAAGCATCTGCAGTCAAACTGTGATTCTTGTAAACAAGGGGGCTTTGGATTTGAACACCTTGTATTATTCAGTGGGAAGGAACTGGGGGAAGGAAGCAGTGGGTCAGTTTCTCTCTTGTGCTTGCCTGGAGATGACTTAGATCTGGTATTGTTAGTACATGCACAGTGTCTGCACCATGGGACCTGTCTGTGTCACCAGCTGCTCTGCAGAATTACAAACCTCTGTCACCACAGTACTGAGGTGTCCCTTCAAGTCAGCCTTCTGAAATTAAGTGCACAGTCCATCACAGGGCTCATTTTGGGAGCTGAGTGGGAAAGGAGAGGTGAGATTTTTGTCTTGTTGGGATTTCTTGTCTGTTCCCCCCCACTTTGATGTATCAGACAAGACTGTTGTTCAGAATGTGAGCTACTCCCCTCTTAAAGAGGTTAATGAAATGAAATTCAGTCATCTCCATTACTGCTTGGAATTTTGAGGCAGGTTTCCTCTTAAGCTAGACTCATATAAAATGCCTTGTCAGACACAATCTGTTTCATATGCACAGGGTTGCTGATTGATCATATTTACAGTGGGTTGAGTGCTGTTGTCCCAAAATGAGAATGACACCAGTGGGTGGCTAAGCTAAAGCAGAAATCTGAGTCAATGTCTTCCTGAAAAAGTGGAGTTCAGAAATTGTGGTCGAGTGTGTAAGGCTGTGTCCCTGCCAAGCAGCAGTCCTGCTAGAGTTTGTTGTCACAGCCCCAGCTATTCTTGATGAATAGTGTGCAAATTGGCTGCCTAATTATACACGTGTTAGTGCATGCATAAAAAACGCATGTTGACATATGGATTCAGGCACCTAAGCACTGTTTCAGCTGCATATCCATTTAGACTTCTTATGCATTATTTGTGTAGGGAAGTATATATTTCGGGCTCTTGAACTGGAAATAGGAGAAATAGAGAATATTTTTTCTGTTCCGTGTACAATACTACTCTTCTGATAGAAATCAAAATTAAATAAGGAAGATCTATTTTCTTGTTTTTAAAACGGTGTGTTTTCATCACCCTTGATGTAAAATAAATACATAAGTAATTCTCCAGACATGCTGCTTATCTTTAGCAAAAGACCATGCTGTCACGAAGCTTTTGTGGGGAGCAACTTGTAAATGGAACTGGGTTCTATGGGAGCAGTAGTTAAGCATTTATCACATTTAATTTGAATAATAAATGTAAAATATGAAAATACATTCTTGTGGCTGTTTGAAAGATATTCCCTTTTTTCATTTTAAAATGAGATTCAGAGAAGAGTAAAAACTGGAGAAATAAACTCTGGTTTCTCAGATCCTTGATGATTTTGAGAAAACACGGCCTGAGGGATGACCACATTTTTCAATAGTGTCAGTCCTGGAAGTATAATTAACAAATAGTTATTTGCCTGTAACTCTTTGCCTCTGGGTTTTTGAAAGCTCAGATCTTCCCTGGGTACCAGTTCTAAGGGAGTGGGGTTGTGGACTGTTTACTGCTCTTTAACATACCCATATGTTTGGCAGCTCTGCAAGGAATTGCTAGAGAGTGGGGAAAAAAGAAAACTGAACCTTTTTGACTGGTCAGACTTCTGCCACCAAGCTTGCAAGATCATATATTTAAATACATACTTCGAAGAACAGAGACAGCTAGAACACATGTGACTTTTGTACCTTGTACTTGAACAGCCATGTCTCAGCAGTTTTGAATTGACTGTGTTGAGAATTTGGGTTCACTTACATTTTACTTGAGAGTCTTTCATGCATCTCAGACACTACGGTCACATGACTGATGTGTGACCTACACCATAAAAATTCTGTGAAAATAAATTCAGATCGCAATCTTGAGCTGGGGAAAATCTGCAGACTGGAATTGCTATGAGATTTGCATTTCATTGTCTGCCATGTGTAGTCTGTCTTTTTGTTTTTAAAGGCTCCACCAAAGTTTCCTGCATCTGAGAACCTCAGGTGACAGTCATGTCACCCAGCCAGCCATGGATGAGGAACTGTTACGATAGGCAGCTGTGCAAACACAGTATGAAATAAAATAGACCTTCCCTCAGTTTTGTTGCAGTTTCTTATTGCCATAACTGGCAGAGACGTTGCACGTGTTGGTCCTATTATGCCTTTTACCTTAGCAGGTGGGTAGCTTCTTGAGAAAAATACTTAGAGCATTTCTTAACTTTTCTGCAGTGGTGGTCATGAGAAGATTTTAAAGCTTTAGGATGCTCAAGTGACAAGAGAGTTTAGCTTGTTTCTTATTTCTAGATTTCCATATGTGTGAATGTAGCACTTCCTGACGCATATGAAAAGAGGCTTCCTGCCCAGGAGGAACTGTCACCTTTCTTGACCTCTTCTTTTTTTAATATGCGCTCATCTTCTCTTGTGCCCTGGATTTAAACAAGAAGCAGTGTGCTTGATTGGGCAGTGCCTGGCTGATGAGCTCTCCTGCAAAATGTCTGGACTAAATCTACATGAGTCATGTCTTGCAAAAAAATTCATATAGCCCAGTACATGCAAATTAGCTACATCTTTGCTTCTGCTTTACCTATGGACTGTGCAGGAGCATGAGTTTGGTTTTCTGTGGAAGAGTGTAACTGCTTCCAAAGAATTCTTTTTCCCCCATCCTCATAATTTTACATGATTGCCAGATCTAGTGGCTGTAGCCCTGGTGAGGCTGTAGCTGCTGGCAGTCATCACTGCTGTGCTTTGCAGGACAAAGCAGCACCGTGTTTGGGCCTGGCGTCTGGCAGAATTGACTCCTTGATATCCCTTGCCTTCAACAGAGCTGGTAGGGAAGGCAGAGGTTCTTCTGGAGGTTTAACCATAAACCAGCCTCTTGTTTATTCCTGGGTAGGGGCTTGATTAATTTCAGCAGGAGAAAGCTGGAGAGTGCGGAACTACTTAATTCTTATCAGTTTGCAAATATCATAAAGTACAAACATGAATTGGGGCTGGTGCATTTCTCTGCTCAGCCAATAACCTCCCAGTATTGCTGCGGCTGCCTTAGATGTGCAGGCAGGGCATTTCTCTCCAACTCTTTGGCTTGGACCTTTAGGGTTTTATAACCAGGAAAGGCTGCAACATTAATCTTAATTAAAGGGAGATGACGATTTACTCAGCTGGCCTGACAGGTATGCTTATATGCACAATGCCTTTCCCAGTGAGTTTTGGGCTAAACCATAGGAACAGAGAGCTCTACAGTGGTAAAAGTGCAGGAACATGAGTAACGTGTATTGATTCGATACCTGGAGAGGAACTGGGCAAAGAAGCAGTGGATATATGCAATGTGACATGCATCTCCCTCCTAGCGCCTGCTGTTCCACCAGCACAGCAAGTTTTCTGTTACTAGCAACACCGACAAGGCAGTAGTTAAAGCTGTCATTGTTTTCAGAATCCAATTTTCAAGAGGTTTACAGCTCTGCCATTATAAGGAAAGAAAGAAAAAAATGAAAAGAGAGAAAATTCCTGAAGTTGGCAAAACAGCCTTTCTAGCTGAAAAAGACATGGAATGACTATACTTAAAACCATAAAATGGTATGGTTTGAAAGAGAGCTCAAAGATCACCTCATTCTAACACCTTTCTTCTGGCTATTGTTAAACACTTTAAACAAAGTTTATAGTATCATTTGGTGTCATTTTGTCTTGGGGTGAAAGTGTCTGTTGTGAGGTTTTGTAGTCCAATTATTTGTTTTTGCTAGAGCTTCACAGACTGAAGTGTTCTTAATGGAGTCTAGTTTTTTCAACCAAGCAAGCAACCTCTAGTTTCACTTTTCCCCCTGTGTTTAGCCTTAGTTTCAGTTAAGGTTGTTTTTTGTCTTCTGTAACTCAAGGCATAAATAAAACTATAAGACACTTGAATAAATAATAAAATTGAAGTGAAAGGAAGAGGTTTTTTTAAAAAATACTTAGCATTAAAGAGATCTGCCCATAATATCGATTAGTTTCTCCTATGCAGCCCCTGACTGCGGTGGTTTTAGGCAGGGCTTTTCATGTCTGTGTCACCTCATTTAGCCCAACCATATTTGCCTGCTTTGATTGGCAACACCATGTATTCATCTCAGAAAATACACAAGTGATTCACATACATCAGCCTGGAGTAGGAAGGTTGAGCTCTGGACATCTGGGTTTAGAAGAACGTGAGTCTTTTGGTCGAATTAAAGCATCAAGGACATTTATGCTGAAGGTAGAGGCTGACTTGCAAATGTGCTTGCTTCCTTCTCACAATCTGACTGTCTGGTCAGCAGAGCCCAGTGGTGGGATCTCTTCCTGCGGAGTGGAGGAACTTGTTCACTCTCAGATTTTATGTTATAGGTGTATTTTCTAGTAACTTCTAAGTTCTCAAACGTTCTGGTTGTTTTGAGGATGATCTCCATCTCGGCTCAGCTTTTCTCCATTACCTTGTGTGTCCCGGGATTCCCCTCATGCCCCTCTCTTTTCCACGTATAAAGATTTCAGGCATTTATAGTTTGCTTCATAGGTGCAGGTTTTGTTTCTGAGCCTCAGTGACTGTGTTGCTTGGAAGTAGCTGAATTTGAATGAAGTGCATGCCTGGAGCTGTGTGTTCTGACTTCATTGGCTTAGTCCCTCCTTTAAATGCTGCATGATGTAACACATGGGATGCAAGAACAGCTTTTTTTACTTCACATCCACGGTGACACATTTTCCAACCTGGCTGGAGTAAGGCACGATCAAAATCAGTTCTGTAATTAAGGAAATGTTGAACCTCTTGTATGTGTTAGGCAAATGAGCTAAAGCTTTTAGCCAAGCAATTAAGTGTTAAGGTTTTACTGTAAGGTGAATGAAAACTAGATAATTTCTTCAGCTAAGCTTCCCTTAATCATTCCATTAGCATGAATTCAGTACAGTACAGAAGGGAAGCAGCATAGCCTGATGGATAAGATTGTTATTATATTATTATTGTTGAAGATACTGCAGTAAGAAAAAGCAGTAAAGGCCCCAGCTGAAGTTATGGTCATAATTTTGATAGGAGTTTTACTTTATGACAGACAAACTCTGCTCTGAATCTGTAGTGATTTAAATAGACTAAAAAACATAGTGGAAAATAACTTGTTTGCCTAGATCCGGAACTGAGATGCAGAGAGATTAAATGCTGTGTCTTCCATGTGGCCAGTGGAAGCCAAAGAAGACACTGCAGTGTGTGTGTTTGACATGGTGTGGGCACTGGGAAAAATGAGCCCTGCTCCACTTTGGAAGGGTGGGTGGGAGAGGGTTGTGCTTAGTGCTGTAATGTGGATGCTGGATTACTTGCCTTTTCTGTTCTCATTTCCTACATCTGCTCCCTGTCAGTGTGGGTTATTTTAACTTCATGGCTCTTGCTGTCTTCTGTAGGGTATCAAAGTACTGGATTGAGTTTGCAGCATGTTCAGAGATGTAGGGACAAGAGTGCTCTCAAAGTGGCAATTTGCTGCTTCTCTTGGTAAAGTATACTAAATTTACATAAGAATTGTTACCTGATTATCTGACTTGGGACCAAACTTCTAAAGGGGGTGGCATGTGTTGTGTTCATCTTTCCACTTAAGGGTACTTTTTAGGAATGTATTGGCCCAGTTTCAATAAGTCACATGCCTGGCATTTTTTCTTTTGGTTTTGCTGATCAAATCAGTGTGATAGCCTATTTAAGGCAGCATATCTCAAGATTATAAAAAACCATCATGGCAATTTGCAAAAGCAGGTTGTCTTTTTATTTGTGACTGATGTTTTTGGCTCTCTGTTTTCCTAGGCATTCTTGCCAGCGTTCGTGTACTCATTGAAGGTGTCTCCACTCATAGAAAAAATAAGTGATCACAAGGATTTTAAGAAGCTTCTCAGGACACGGAATAACATACTAGTGCTCTATTCGAAATCTGGTAAGTATTTTTTTTCTTTTTTTGTTCTTTTTTTTTTTTCATGTCACAGCTCTTTGTGCCCAGCAAGGTGTGTACCAAGGGGCTTCCATGTGACTGCGAGGGCTTCTTCGGGACTGGTGTCCTTTGTTTTAATTCAGAGGCTCCTGATGTTTCAAGACTGGAGTCATCCTAATTCAGCCTTCTAATTGCTCTGTCTCACTGGCAGAAATGTACTTTATTCTGGCTTTGTCTCCAGAACTGGCTCCCTGTAATAAGAGCTTTCTGGTGTGTTTATCACAGTAGTTTGTGAGTTTCGATTTCCTGGTGACACTGAAAGGTATAATAAATAGTTACAGTGCTGAAATCAATCCATCTTTGCTTCTGACAGTTTTGAGTGTCCCGTGGTTGTCTTTCAGCTTTAATTAACAAAATATAAAAATAAAAAAAGAACTGTTGTGTAAGATGGAAAATTACTCATTTCACATTATGCCACCTGTCCCCTTGAATCTTTTTGTTGCTCCCTCTGTCATTCAGGTTCACCTTTCTGGCTGTTTACTGACCTGTTTGCTCTTCCTTTGCTCTGTTCTGCTCCTGCTGTACCTTTTCTCCTTTCTTGTCCTGTTTTTTGTGGAGGGTGTTTTGTGTTACACCATGCAAAATCAAGAAACTGTCTTTAAACTCCATACACAAGTGCAGAATGCTTTTGTGAATGTGGAAGTCATTGAACAGCAAAAAGTAAAACGTGTCATTCAGATGACTTTCCTTAGTGCTGTATTGTTTTTGTTGTTGCTTCCTTCTTCTTCCTTTAGGAAGACAGGATAAAATAATGCCTTGTTTGGGTGTTGGGTCCTCCTTTTTTGACCTGTTGCAAGGTTCTTGTGTCAGTCAAACACAGTGATGGTAGAGTTGCTCTAGGTTTGTAGTGTGTCAAATTGGAGCAGTATATGGTGACCAATATCCTCCTTCCCCTGACCCCAGTATCAGAGAATTTTGCAGACAAATATGTGCAGGTGCTGGAGTAATTAACTTTATTTCCTAAAGATATACTTATTCTGAAACAGTTAAAATTATATACGTGGCTTATGTTTTTGTTAGAACACTTGTGTTTTGCTATAGTGGGGAACTTTGAGCGCTTGAACTTGGCAAAATGGTTTTGTAGTAACAGGTTCAAAGTGAAAATCATAAAAGAGTTTCTAATGCTTTTTGATTTTTGAAAGGAACACTTTAGATAAAAAGACATCTGTATTATTCAGCTTCTTAAAAGGAAAATTTTCTTTTTACGCTTAATATTTTAAGTGGTGGTTGCTTTCATTTTTAGCAGCACAATCAGAACACTTCAGCTGTGACAGTCATCTAATAAATGTTGCCCTACGGGCATTGTTCAAAAGCCATGTTATGGAGATTTCTCTTTTTCTGTTTTTGTTATTCAATTGGTTGGTTTTAGCAGTCTAAAGTATTGCATGCAGAGCGGACTGTGAAATTAATGTTTCTTCCTGGAACAGTGATCTTTGCACAATTAGAAATCTTCTGCTCAACAGTCACCCAGAAAGAGGGGAGGGGAAAAAAGTGATGGGAATTTGGAGCTGCAATTTCAATCCTAGATATACATCCCCCAGCTGTGATGAGATGTTGGGTGGCATCTGGTCATACTGCTGGAACAAAGGCTTTACTTCCCAGCTGAGCAGAACTAGATGTCACTTTCTATTGCAATCAGAAAATTCATTGGTTTTGGGAGGTGTCATAATTTGTAGGAGATGTTTAGTTCCCCCTACCAGCTGGGTGTCCTACCAGGGGTATTCAGCTACTGAGTTTTCTGGGACAAGTGGGTCCCTGAATGCTTATTTTTAAAAGCGTATTTGTCAAACTGTTGTACATGCAAAGAGTTCCCCCACCTAAGTCCCTATGTTGGTGAGAGGTGGCAATTGCATGTTCTGAGTATCAAGGGTTTGAGAGTTTCTTGAGAGCTGATACATGTGGGTTGGTGTGGGATGGCATCAGGCCCAAGCAAAGTCTGTCAAATACAAAGAGGATGTTTCTTGCTAAGGAGATGGTCGAGGTAAAAATTGTGAAGGTTTAGAGATTACTTTATGAGTTATCCCTACATGCTGGCTCTGCTTGTCTACTCTGACATCTACAGGCCCTCATTTCCTCAAATGCTGGAGACAAGATATTGGCCTACAGAAGCATTCTGTCTGTCCCAATATCACCATTCTTACATTCAGGTACTTGAAGTAATTGTGGAGATTTGGAAGAAGCTCTGGGTTTCTGTTTTCTGTTTACTGAAGAAGGAGATAGCTCCTGATAGATTTTTTGGGGGAATGAATGCTTATTTGTACTGCTATATTTTTCTCTCTTCTGTTTATTTTTGATACCATTTATAAGACTCCTTTGGAATGGTAGTGTTTTGCAAAATCTACACATGTGGCATGGCATTATAAAAATGTCTGTTGGGTATTTATAATACAGCCAGTACTTGGAAGGACCTTTTCCAGGTACTGCTCATGACTGTTGGTTTGGGTTATCTCCCAGGGTTATTATGAGTATAAAGTCTTTATTTTCTGTGTTTGGCTGGGGTAGAATTAGGGAGGCAGAGATGCTGAATGACTTGCCCTTACAACTGATGAAAGTCCTAAATGAAATTGCTCTAATTAGCAGGCTGTGGTAGAAACTGGTTCATGCCCAGCCACAAGGAAAAAGGCAATGTTGGGATGGAAGCTGTAGGAGAGGACACAGTATAGCTCCATAAATGTAGCTCAGGGAGCGTGTCTGGAAATACCAATTTCAGTATGTTGTTTAAGGGGGTAGAGGGAAGGAGCCACCCAGCTTCAGCCAGCTTTCCTTCTAGTTTACAGAAGATTTTACTGCTCCCTGTTATGTTGGTTTCTTCAAATGAGACAAAATGTTCTTCGAGTGCTTCAGAACATAGAAATGCAGTGTTGTGTTGTTTTGTGTGGAGTAGTAATGCTGTTCATTTAGTTTTATAATTTAATTTTGTCTTCCAGCTGCTGCTGCTGAAAGCTCACTCAGATTACTGTCCAGTGTGGCCCAGGAGGTGAAAGGACGAGGTACTATAAGCTGGATAGACTGTGGGTACGTGTCATGCTCTTTTTATTTTCCCTCTCCCCTTTTGGATTTTATTGCTATCTTAGCTTTCTTGATGCCTCTGTAACGTTTTGCCTTTAACTGGATTAACATAATTCTTTGCAGTTTCTTCTGTAGGGAGCTTATATCTTACCATCTTATCTTCCTTTGGATGAGTGGAGGGGAATAATTTTTTTCCTTATGGCAGTTGTTACTTCTCTGGCAGCATGATTTTCAGTCTGAAGCCGAGACTCCAGCTAACATTGCCTTTCACAGGGGACACACAGGGTGCAAGCTTTCTTTCCACAAGCCAGGGGAGGAGGATTCTCACATGTTGTGCCTCAGCTGGAGGGCAGTGCAATTCTGCTCTGACAGCAAATGTTGTGTGAGCAGTAAGGCTGTTTGCTTGGTTTTGAAGCATCCCCCCATTTGTGTTTCTTAATAAAATGTGCTTTCTTTTAAAGACCTTCCTCTATGCTGGCATTAGCTCCTGGCAATTTTATCGTGAAGGCAGAGAAACTTGTTTTTGTAAGTGGTTGTGTGTGTGGGGAGGAATGAACAGGTGTGTGCTTTCTGCTTTGCAGATGCGAAAATATCAGCTGTGGTTCAACTCAATAACAGTTTGCTTGTAGTTTTAGCTTGTGTGTCATAGTGCCTCTGCAGCTTTGAGAGGTTTGCCTGCAGGTGGCAAGTTCCCCTTTCTGCACTGCAGAGGAGCAGCTTGCTGCCTACCTGTGTGTTTGGGTGGATTGCCATGGTATGAACAGACTGTACACCGTGCACAAATGTAAGCCAGCTCTGCACATCATGTAGCTCCCTTAAAATTACACTTTTGAAACTAACCCTCATCCATCAAACAGTGACCCAGAATAAGTCATTGGTAAATGCAAGTTAACATGGGTTTATTATTGTTAACCTGCCCTGCTCCCACCTGCCACGAGGCAGGTATCTCTCCTGTGGAGTCCTGTGCCTCTGCCTTCTGTTTGCATTCTGCTGGGCTCGTCCAAGTGTACACACACTTTCATCTCTGCCCAACTGGTTGGGACAGAGCTCCAAGTCATCTGTCGGCAGAAAGCAGGGCAGTTCCTCAGAGACAAGTGAAGCCTGCATCTCTTGTCACCTGCTGAAAAGCCAGTGGATAAATTGTGTTGACTCTGACAAGGTGAAGTTGTAAGGAGATCTGGCATACCTCTGAAATCCATGAAAACCAGTCTCCATTTCTAACAAAAGCACTGGTAAGTAATTTTTTGCTGTCAACAATGAGGAGTTGCAAATAGGATATTGAGTCAGCCTCTTGGCTTCAGTTTCTAGTCGGCTTCAGTTTCTGGTTATGGACTGGTTGCTACCTTTCTGTGTCTTTTGTTTTAGGCTACCTCTGTTTTGGGGGACCTACTACTTACTCTCTGTGTGTGTATGTGGCATATACAAATGCTGGATGATGAGGCTGTTCAGCTGGCCCTTCAAAATGCTATTATCCAACTATATATATATATATATATATATATATATATATATATATATATATATATCCAACAATAACTCCCTTCAGGATTTATTTCAGTTCTGGGTTGGGGAAGGAAAGATTCATTGTTTAGGACTTCAGTTTGAAATCCAGTGAAGTTTTGGCACTTAGTGCAACAGGTCAGTTTCCACTCCTGAGTTTGTAAGTAATGGTGCACTCTTGAGTTTGTAAGTAATGGTGATGGGCAGGGAAATGCATTTCTTGATTTTGCTGTAAAATAAACTTCAATTAATCAAACTCTAATATACTCTCACTTTCCAAACATTGACATCCAGACCAAACTTCATTATGGAAGCTACTTGCAAGAAATGTATTTTCAAGTCTCTCCCACACAGTGCTTTGTTTTCATAGGAAGTTTGGTACTTGCAGTGCCTTTCCTCTCACCATGATGGGGAAATACTGAAAGGTGAATTAATCTCAGATAGTGAAGCAGTGTGGTGAAAGTCATGCTGTAAGGGGTTGGGAATAGATTGGTGGGTTCCCAAAATTTTCTTTGACACCAGTAATGCTACAGTCAGATTACCACCTGCTAAGTGGCTGGGAGTGACCAGGATGTTGTAACCTGGCAATAGGTGTAATTCTCTCTTTGAGGGTAAAGCAGAGCTGTCTTTCATGTCGTGTTTTGGAAGAACCTGGGTGTTTTTCAGAGATGGACTTCTATCCCTTCTGTCACTCCTGTAAGGGATACCATAACAGAGTTTGTGAACTGGCTTCGTGGGGCAAGGTGAGCTGGAAGACTGGCTTGTTGTAAAGGAGGTCTTGATGGATGTAAAAAGAAACCCTGAAGAAATAGTTTGAGCCTAAACCAAGTTTTGTGGTTGATTTTTCTTGTTAAGCTTTTGAAGTATTCTGAAATCAATCTAGTAGTGTTGAGGTAACTTTTAAACAATTTTTTTTGTAATGAAAGGTTTTTTCCTTTGCTTACTGCTTTTCAAAAATTGTATACAGTGGCTGCAAGCCACTGCCCACCTTGCTGCAGTGATAATACTGCTGCAGTTGTGCTGCCTGCCCCAGGTCACAGAGGGCCAGTTGTAAAATCCGGACAGCTGAGTCCTACCAGAGTGGCTTAAACCATTCTCCTGCAGCAAGTATGCTGGGAGGCTTATTTGCAACTCTTCATGCTGAAACAAACAGCACACAGATGCAGGGATATTTACAGCACAGGCTCAATTTGTTTTACAAATACTGACAAGAAATGTCTTGTTTGGCAGCAATACTTAACGAGAAATTTTGGCTTTGCTCTTCACATCCTGCTGTACTGGGCTTCTTTGCCTTCAGATCCAAGCGTTGGCAAGGCTGGCATACATACAGAGTTGTGGTTTGTGCCTCTGCTTCCCTTTGGCAATGACGGCAGTCTTTTTCTTTCCTTTTTCTTTATTGATGGTGCTTTTTTTGTTACTTGTCATTCTCTTTCCCCTCGTTTTCAGGAGAAGGCAAGAGCATTTTGCTGCATGGACAGAGGTCAGTGTGAATTGCTAAGTCTCAGCAGCATGTTCTGTATTTCATATGGTGGAGGAGAGTGTGCAGGTTTGCAGCTGGAAGTGTGACATTCACACTTCCTGAATGCTGGTTTGCATGGAAACCGTGCTCCTTGGCCTTGGCTTCTGGTGTATCTGTGGTATAAGGCAGAGATTAGCTTTGAGCTTTCAGTTCCAGGTTGAGTGGTCTCAGGGAGAGAGGGAAGTTAGTTTTTCAGCATGATGTAGGGAAATACTTGGTTTCTTGCTGAGACAGTGTGGAGTAGAGGAGGTTGTCACTTAGTTTGTCACTTTTAGGCAGGGTAGCAGAAATCCCGAGTGCTGGGGCTTGGGAAGTGTGTTGCTGGGAATGCCATATGCCTGCCTTTCCTGAACAGTGGGGCTCACTTGTGCCAAGTGCTGTGCTGGAGTGTGACCCCCTGTATGTGGCACTGTAGATAAGGCCCTAGTTTGGGAGAGCTCAGTCAGTTCCTGCAGAAAAATCGACGCCTCCTTCTAGAGATTAAGGGGCAGCTGGAGAATTGCTCACAGCATTGAAGTGGTCACTGTTTGCTGCTGTGTGCTGAGATGGCATATGTGGCTCTCTACACAGTTAAATATGAAGTTATTTCAATTGTGAATGAAAGACCCTACAGTGATATGACAAAAAGTATGTTTTATTTTAACCTTTACATGTCTTAATTAAGAAGTCCTTGCTGAGGCATCTGACACTGAATGAATGGTGATGTAAGAGACATGTAATTATGCCTGGTGAGATGCATGGTATTGGGGATGGAGCACAACATTGCAGATTGTTAAGTCTTCAGTGTTCCAGAGAGATGGATCAGGCACCTTGGGAGCAAGTGTTCTGGGACTGGTGTCTGGGGAGATTCCACATTAATAGGAGCTGGAAGTCACAGCTTCTGTTCCTGACTCTGCTAATGAGTCACTTCTTGTTACTTTGTGCAGTTACAAAAGGTGTATCTCTTTTCAAAGCAATTGGGTAAATATTGCCTGATATATTAGTCAATGTTTATAAAGAGTTTGGAGAACTTTAGAAGAAAAATTCTGCAGCAGCCTGAATGGGTGCTCTTTAGGGCATTCGGGTGAAATTGGAATGGGCATGTAACAAAGCAGGAGGTTGGGCTATTTATTTAATTGTTTTTTTAGTTGTAGTCTGGTAGAAATCTGGAAAATTGAAGGACATCATAGGGAATTGAAAACTTGGGATATCTGCAAAAAAGCACAGAAGGATGTGATATTTTCTGTCTTGGAGACTGACTGCTGCTAACTCTGACAGCAGGTTGGGGTTTGTGCTGCAGAGTCTCTGTGTGCCCCCGGTCTCCCAAAACCTCCATTTTTTAAGGCCTTGTACAACTGGAGGAAAGCATTGATGTGGTCAAGTAAAAGAGGAGTTTTGTTAAAAATAGAAACTCTTGTCAAATCCTTATAGTGCCAAGTAAAAAGTACAAAGTGATGTGCCTGGGAACACAGTAAGTTGGAATTATCTTTTGAGTGAAAGACAAAATTGCTGCTGCTCGTATTTAAGGCAGACAAAGCTCTAGTCTCAGTTTGTGATGTCCCAAGGTGTGGTTTTGAAGAACAGTCATTACAGAGTTATTCTCTAGCCTTGTTAAGTGGATTTTGTGATAGACCACAGTGTGGCCAAGGACTGGTGTTACTTGGAAGAGTGTAACTAGTTTGGGTGAAGTGGAAAGAAGGTAAAATGCCTTTATTGATGAGAAGAAAATGTGTTTGGCAGGTCATAAAGCACATTGTGGTCAGGTGCAGCTTTGAAGAGGTTGAAAGTAGCTCTCTCCATCATGAATATGATTTAGGGAATACTCCTGTGTTTTCCAATTACTGATTTGTCTTGAGTTTTTATTGACTATAATGCGTGCCCAATTGTGATTGGTATTTTTTAAAAAACACCCATTTCTTTGGCTCTAGGTAATTATTCTCTGCTCAAACTTGTATGGTTCCTTTTACTGTAGGTCCCAAACATAAACAAAGCTGTGTGATTTCCATCTGCTGTCATAGCGCGTGTGCTTGGCTTTAGCACATCAGACTGCTAGGAAGAGGAAATGCCATCTGGTTAAAATATCTGACTAATTTTTGTTTGGTTTTAATCCCACTTTTTCTGCTTTTGTGTGTCATTCTTTTAGTCCCTTTTGTGTGTCATGTGCATCATTCTTGTAGTCCCTATCCCCAGTAAATACTTGTTGTTGTAGCAGTCCCATGATACTTAGCATGAAGGTGAGACCATAATTTGGCTGGCAAAGCAGTGTGTTCAGACCTACAGAGCTAAACATGCTGGCTGACAAGAGAGCCAAATCTAACAAGTATTTGTCTTTTCTGGGGTTTTCTGTAATATCCCTGTTTTTCAGTCTTTTAGATGAGGTCTTCCCAAATTTCTAATTTCCTAATGCTTAGATATAGAAAGGCTTTACCTGTCCACACAGTCATAAATGAATGTGTTTAATGTCTTGACATAGCAGGGAGGAATTTCAGAAATAAGACTAGCAGTACAGATGGTGTTAGAGTAATTTTGCTCTCTAGTTTTTACCTTCATCCTGTAAAGCCACTCAGAAGTAGGATTTATTTAAGAGAGTAAGTCTACCCATCTTTCCTACTTGTAGCTGAATTTTAAAGCTGATGAAAAGCTTTGAAATTGCAAATAAAACTGACCAGACCTAACAGAGAGAGAGAGAAAAAGGAAGAAGGAGTGCTGCTCTTGCCCTGGTACAGCTCTTTCTATCCAAGCAGATTTGTGGTGTTTGGGATTTCTCCATTTTTTTACAGAAGCCTTGAAGGTGAAAGGCAGCTCAGAAAAGGATGGCTCACAGTGCCAGCAGGGGGTAGGTAGCAGGGGCTCTGTTTGCAGCTGGTCCAGGGGAGGTAAGGCAGGTGTCCCTCAGGAAGGCTTTGCAAATGAGTTATACTGCCAGTGTGGACCTTGTGTGAGTGCCATTTATAAGGGCAAACTGCACTTACAGCATAGATTTTCAGTGCCTGCCTCCTGTCTCTGTCATAACCTGTCTGTGTGGTTAATGCCCAGTCACATTAAAGCCTTTTTATTTTACTGTAAGAGTGACCATGCAGGAAGTGTTATGCCAATCTGAAAAGAATAATTTTTTTGGAAACTCTCAGTTCCTAACTTAAACCCATTCGGTTTGGAGTATTGCAATAATTCAGAAACACAGAACAATTAACTAAGTCCACAATAATAGTTGGGTCTATGAGTCTGAGCTCATGTCTGTTTCATCCTAAACTTGAGTATTCCATGAGTTTTGCCTAGAGTTGCTCATTAACCAAATCTTCGATGTTGCTGTTTTTCAGACGAAAATGAACAGTAAGAGAGCTCAAATTTAATGTAAAAGGAGTCACATCTGTTTTTCTGCACCCAGTAATTCATTTAAAACGTCCTCTAGCTGCCATCCTCTCCAGGCCCATGGTGCACCAAATGGTGATAAATGGGTGTACAGAGGGCTGCAGCATTAGTATGCCCATGGGTGACATGTTCAAAACCTGTATTTTGGGGTTCTTAGATTCATATGAACTCAGTAGTAGTCATCTGTTGGGACAGTGTTCCCCTGTGCCATTCTGTGGGATGAGGAAGTGCTGCTGCTTTGTAAAGAATTTGAGTGTTTGGTGGTTTTAGAACTTCCTGCAAAACTTTTGGTAGCTCTTATGAATGTGTTTACCTTATTTCTGTGCAGGTATGTGGGCTGCCAAGTGCCTCTTGCTAATTTATATTTTCATGGAAAGTACTGTTCTTTATAACTTCTTGACTTTCTGCAGGGGCCGGAGCTTATAATTTTCCCCTTAATTGTTTAAGCTTGACGATAGGATGTTACATGCTACCTCTTTGTCTTGGTTTTCTTTCTGCTTTTTGGCTTGCTCTTGCTTGCAATAAGAATTAATCTCATGGGTTTTAATTTTCAAAAAATACTTCCTTATAATTTTTTTCCTCTAGATCCCTGGCCTCTCTAATTGACTAATGGGCACAGGGAGTCGTTTGTATTGGGTGACAAATGGTGCTGGGTCTCCACAGCACATGGATTATTCTGTTTGCATTCCTGGCACGTTCCAGGGGAGCGTTTGGAGCAGAAGGCTGCAATCATCTGCAAGGTGATTGCAATCCCCCCTTGAAACAGGGATTTTTGCTGCATTCTAGGGGGTAAAATCAGGCCCTAAATTCACATGAGACTCTGTTCTGTTCATCTGCTAATCCTTATCTTTAATTCTTTCCAGCAGTACATTTTCTGGTTTTGGCTTTCACGCTCCCCCATCCCTTAAAAGATTCAAGCTTTTCATGTGCCGCACTGTTTGACTGGTTCGTTTGCTCTGTGCTGTGGAAACGTGTTGCTATTTTTACTTGTTCTAGAAGATCATTTCCATCAGGAACCCAGAATGGTCACAAAACGTTGCTTTGTTTTTCAAGACAAATCTTGTGTTTAAGCTTCCTGTGCTCATTACTTCTGCATCCGTTTCACCTGGGTCCTGTTCCTATTTTGGTGCCTGCAGGTCCTTAAACCCCACTCAGAAGCAGAGTATCTGAGTGCCTTTCTGCACTGATGGCTGAGTATGGGTTTTCTGTTCAAGTAGGTGCAAGCCATTACCATCCATCTCTTTGAAGAAGTGCAAGACAGCCTGATAGTTTGAGAAGTGATTTTTTTCCCTAGGATTTTTTTTGGTTTTGATTTGAGATTGGTCTTGAGAGAGTGATACAGGAAGGGGTGGGACCATTATAGAAAATGAGGAGCCTTACAAATGTGACGTACTGTTAGAAGCAGTACTTGTGGCAGCTGCTGGCCCAGGATGGGAGGGAGAAGTGAGGGTGATGGGGAGGCAAGCAGTGCCTGCAGTATTAGGAGAGTTTTGCTAGAATCAATCTGTTTTTGTTTGGTCAGTAAGGTACACAAACTACTGTACTGTAAATGTATCACAGGGTCTTTGTTGGAGGGTGGAATAGATGACTACAGGGAGCAGTCAAAATCCCATATTGTCCCCAACAATGGCTAATGAATTCCCTTTTTTATTTCAAAACCTTGTAGGAGCATATCTAACTGCAACTGACTGTTAATGACTTCCTCTTTCAGAATCAGGTTTGCAAGTGCAAATGCGTTTTATACTTTAGGAGACTTGAGGAAATTTTTGCTGCTAGCATGTCTTTTGCTGCTTTTTTGGGGTGACAAGCTCAATTAGTTGTTGGCAGGATCTCAGCTCCATGCTTTCCCAGGATGTTCATCAGTTTGTTGTCTGGAGAGTGTATTCTGTGCAAGGTATCCATAGGGTATTGCAGAGGCTGTGCACTGAGATGGGAAACCCTGTCTGATTATTCACTTCTAATAGCTGGACTGAAATTGCAGTTGAACTTCCTTGAAGTTGTAACTGGAGTTCTCTATGATGGTTTTCACTGTAACATAAAAGAATGAAAGCACCTGAACAACAGACAAGAATGAGAGAGCGTGCTGGTAACAAGATAACAGCTTTGATTGGTACCTTCCAAAGTTTTCCAGTGCTGGGAGACTTGCTTTATAGGCAGTCTTGCTTCTGCTTTGTGGTATTCCCTTGCTTTTGGAGCCTGCTCCTTCTCCTTACCTGCCCAGTTTTGTCTCTTCCAGCTGTTGGGACAGTGACAGTGTTTGTATAATCACTGATACAACAGAGCCTCCATTGCATTACAGTCTACAGGCACAACTGTGATATAAGGGACTGCTGAAGCATAATTTATGTGGATTATTGAGCCTGTTTCAGATGGCAAGATGTACAGATAAAAGAGAAAATCTGTTTAAAAATTGTGAGGTCTGTGATTTGCATGTGGTTACATCATATGCTGATGGAGGAATGAGATAGTTTTTGTGCAGGCACATTTACTGACCTGGTTACTTAAATTGGTTCTGTCAGTGTTTTTATTAATTACTTGTCTTGTGCCTGGAAACCCTGTAGGTATGGGTAAAAAAAGAAAGTTGGGTGCACTCTGCGTTGCAAAGTGTTAGGGGCTGCCAGGGTTGTGGCGTGCAAGTGATGTGGCCACACAGCATGTGCACACTCTGCTGTCACATTGGCAGCTGGAGACATGAACATTTTGGAATGGCATTTTTGTCAGTGCTGAAGAGGGGATTTGACAGTCATTCCAGATCCTTCCTTCCCAGAGATGTGGTTGTGGGGCTGTTTTCCCATCTTCATGAGAGGCCAATGAGCATAATAAAGGAAATTATTAGGAAGCTGCAAAAGATGTTATTTGTGCTCATGAAAGAGAATGGTGCTGAGGATGTTTGTCTTAATATGTTCCTTTGGGACCTGACTAGACAATATTTGAATTTGCCCCAAGGAGGAGGTTTTGCACTTCCACCTCCATACACCATTTTTTATTTGGGATCCATCAAGCTTGGACTTGTTTTAGATTTAGAAACTATGTGGACTTAACTGCAGCAAAACTCCTGGGTCTTACTTTGTATTCCTTCTGTCTAGCTTTATCTCCTCTTCTTTCTCTTTCCAAATTACCTTGACACATTGCTGCAAAATCCTTTTTCTGTGTTGCTCCTCCTGCCACTGGGGACTGCCATCAGTGTTTCTCGCTTCTTCTCCACCCTTATGGCCATGAGTGTCCAGACCTGTGGGCAGTCCTGGACAGGCAGAGCACCTTGTGCCACTGCTAAGGAGTGGCTGTGACATGTCCCCTTAAGGAGCTGGCTGCACTGGTGGTGAGCCAAAGGAGGCCAGGTCTCCTTCATGAGTCTCTCGCCGCCCTCCTGCCCTGGTAACATCTGGCTGCCTGTGCTAAGGGATTATTCATGCATGCTAGCGCTGACAAGGGACCCCGGAGGTTTACAGGGAGTGCTCCAGTTGGGCATCCTGCCAGCTCCATCTTAACCCCCAGTGACAGAAATATATCCCAGTAGAGGAGATGGGGACATGAATGGAAAGGGGTGAAGTGTACACGCAATCTTTGCAGTGCATGCTACCTTTGTTTTTATTTAGACTTCTTTCCTAGACCAGCTTGGATCATTAATTTTATTCTTCTTTTTACCAAGTGTCATCTGTCTTCACTTCTCCAACAAAGGTTTGATTTTGTGGAAGGGGAAGAATAGAGAACATGCCTGTGGGAGTGGAAGGAAACTGCCATTGTGCTACTTAAGGTTTGACCTTATTACCACATAGCTGCTGCTTAGGTCCTTGTGGTATTGAAAATAAGTAGATGTTTTGGATGATTTTCCAGGGAGATAATACTGGATTATTGTAGGACTGCCTGCAAGGGTCCCTTCAGCAGTAGCACAGCAGGTTCAAATTACTCTGGACAGAAATGGTAGGAGGCAGCCAAGGGTGGCTGCAGAGGACACATTACTGACCTCATTCTCAAGGCAGTATTTCCCGAGCCTGGTGCCTTGTCTGGAATGGCTTGGCAGAGTTGGTAGAATGCTGATTTTGGGGGTAGTTTCTGGCTTCTTAGGTTGTGGTTTGGTTTTGGTTTTCTTTTCCCCTTTTGTTTCCTGTTTTGGGTGGGGGTTTTTTTGGGTGTTTTTTTTTTTTTTTTGGTTGTTATTTTTACTTTTAGTCATTATAACAAACTCTTACACAGTCTCTTCAAGTGCTATAATTAAATTGCAAGAACTGGAGTCCTAATTACCCTCTCCCATGTGAGAGTTGAGGAGCTCATCTTCAGAGAGAGGCTGTTGGCTGAGATTCAAAAGAGACAAATCTCAGAGCAGGCTGCATCTGTGTTGATATTTACTCTCATTAAGAATAATGGTCATAACCAAGTTATATCAGAGGAGGTTGCTCTTTGCAGGTTATTTTTGTCTGGCTGTAAGTGAAGGCAGAAGGAAAAGCAGACAGGTTCATCTCTGCCATTTCTGTACATTCTGTACATTTCTGCTTTTTCCAGATAATTGTTAGCGTAGCATCGAGCTGGTGGGTCTGGCATGTGCAAAAATCTGCACTTGATGCATGAAAAAATTACTGATACATATTTAGACATTTCCTATTCTTGGAATTTGCTCCCCTTCTATCCTGTGCATCAGTGCAGATAGCTTGCATAAACAGGCTTAACTCTCAATGAAGTGGTGCAGAGAATCTGCCCTCTAAGTGGTAGGAGACATACTGGAGGAAACTGCTGCTTTCTTTCCTGTGATAATGGCTATGCATTCAGGCAGCTGTGTGAATCTCTGCAAATGGAGAAATTATGAAAGCAGGGCACCCTTAGATCCAGTGAAATAGCTTTTTAAATTTTATTTTATTGAAACTCATGCAAACACAAAATGAATTGCTAGGAGTTGAAGTGATAGGAGTGGCTAGCTACTTACTCACAGGTATAGCTCAGTAATAATGCTTTGTAGCTTTTATCCACTATAAACCTTGCAGAATATTAGTATCCATTCAGATCTCCAAATGATACATAAGGGGAAATTACACTTTCTTCCCCACATGGTTAGAAGTTGCATGAAATAGATGGTAGAACAGGCACAGGATTCTCTTGATACTCAGTTTCGTCCTCTGCTTATGCCAGAACAATGGTCTGCACATCTTGGGGGCATCACAGACCCTGTTACTGAGGTTTCAGCATTACACTTGTTCACATCATGCACCCAACATTTGTCTTGGCAAAGCTGAGATAGCCACAGATACGTCTGTACATGGGAAAGGTTTGGGAGTGTCCAGAAGAGCATTTATGGATGTTGGCTGTCATGTGGACTGACTAGTTAATTGCCTGGCACTCAGCTGCAGCAGGGCCACAAGAACTTCTCTGTGCCTCTGAATCTGTCTGGGGTAAGACAGAAGAGTCATCTGAAACTGGTGTCCTTCTCTGGAGATTCCTTGACCTTCCAGTCATTAAGGTTTTGCCCATGGAACCATTGAAGGACTGCAGGGGAGAGAAGATAGAATGTTTCTGACCTCTGGGTTTGATGTTGCTGCAGGCTATTTGTATGAACTCCATGTGGCAAACACTTTTTTCTGGCATAACTCCAAATCCAGGGCATTTGTTCCATAGTCTAGTTTTGTAACAAGGAGACGTGTCCACATTATTCAGTTCTCAAGCTGAGATGTTCAGCCTCCCAGAGAAGCAAAGAGAGTGTTTATGGGTTACAGCAATGTAAAAATGCAAAACTGACATGAATTCAGTAAGACTCTTCAGAAATACACTTCAATTGAGATTACAAGTGTTCCTTCCTGGTGCGGTAGTTGTGTGCTTTGTTAGTTCCTTAAAATGCTCATTTCAGGCTTCAGCATAATATTCTGATTTTACTGCATGTGTCCATAGCACATTCCTCCTTATTTCCATTCACTGTAAGCATTTGGGAAACTTCCACTGAATTGCATTCTCACTTGCAGCTCACTGTGAACTTGGTGTTTGTTGTTCTCCACATTTTTAGAAAGGCAGCTGGAGAACATTGGGAGAATTAGCACCAGAGCTGGCAGCAGCACTTAATTTCATGGGGCTCTTGCAAGCCTTGCGTCTTGTTGTCTCTAATCAGTTTAAACTTGATGGGTTTTCAGTGTTTTCATTTTCTAAATTGATTTATCTGCGTAAAAGGTACAAGTTGTCCTCTGCTGGGAACAAGTTTCCAAGCTGCTTAATCTTGCTGTTTGTCAATGCAGAGAACAGCCTTGTCAATGTGAATCATCCTCTTTTCTGTTTTGCTCATCTCCCCAGATCTTTGACCATCTTTCTTATTCACTTCAGCTTGAAATCTCCTTATGGCTTCACTCCTGCACTTTTTAGAGAGCAGCTAGGCAGTGAAGACCTTTTACCTGCCCACTGAAACAAATGTATTTACAGCTCTCTCCCATGACCCTTCTCTCTTTTTCAAGTCAGCCTAATCTGGTGCTAGAAGCAACTTGGTCTCATTCAATTTGAAGATCACCTCCAGCAGGTCTGTCTGCTGATACCTCCCTCCTTCTTTAAGAGATGTTTCTGCCTCTATTTTCTACGACACACGTTTCATACATTAAATGAATGGGGTTGCTGGGCTTGGGGCTCCAGAATTTCAATTGGTTTATGTTTTCTGCAGGATGTTTTTAAGGCTAAATGCTTGTGATTTGGACTTGGACATACCACGAACATGGGGTTTTTTGGCTTTTTATTATCTTCTGCCAAATGTAAAAGCTGACCTGCTCTTTCCTTTTGAATCTTCTCACAAACAGTGCCCTTTGACCACCACCCTAACAGTAGCATGGCCTTACTGAAATTTGACTTTCCTAAATTTTATGTTAATCTCATGGACAGAAGATCTGCTGAGGTCCTTGGACATGCTAGAATGAGCTGCTTCTCTGCTGGTTAGGGCTTGGCTTTGGAATGTAAATTTAACACAGTTCACCGTGTCCTGACCAAGCAAACAGAGAAATTAAATTGACTAATGGAGCTTTTCACAATGCTTGTCCCACAAACTTGGCTAAATGATTTCCAAATTACTGTTAGTTTGAATTAATTGCTGACGAGGAAGCACAGCAATGAGTTCTCAGAACTGAATGCATTTGATTTTCTTTTTTGGTAACCTTTCTTCCAATATGTGTTTTTTGCAGTGATACTGAAAGCCGAAAATTATGCAAGAAGATGAAGGTAGATCCTAATTCAAAGGAGAAGGGAGTGGATTTACTCCATTATAAGTGAGTGCTGGGCTGGGATTTGTAGTTCATAATTGTTGATGCCCCCATTAAGAGTGTTTATTCTTCTTTCAGCCCCATGCTGCTGCAGTATTAAGATGACTTATTTTTTATCCTATGAAGTTAATTGCTGTTTCTTCAGTTTGCAGGCATGTGTTATGACAGAAGTTGAGTTAAATTTAGTTTGTTGTTGAACAGAGAACACTGAAAGCACAAGCAGGGAGAGATGTCCAATGGACTAAAATTGCCCAGTGCATGGGGTTGATGCCTGAGATTTGAGTTCTCTTGATTTCTGTCACTTGCCTGCTGGCATGTGCCTTGGACAAGTTGCTTCACCTCTCTCTGTTTTTCTGACTTGAGATAGTCCTTCATAATGTGAGTGGAGACAGGCAGGTGTCGTGAGACAGCAAGAGATTTTTCTTCCTGAAAATAATAGGAGTGGGAGTACTGTTATGTACACCAAGCAGCTGCATCTCCAGAGATCATGCCTTAGTAAATATTCTTGTTAAAGTGTCAGGGAGGAAGTTGTTTACTGGGAAACTGTTTTCTTTACACTGGTTTGCACCTTCCCTTTTTCCTTCCTCTTGTTCCTCCCCACCCTCCTTAAATTACTGTACTGTAAATTCTACTTAGTTCTGTGGCTTCAGCAGGATAGTGTTCTGGTTAGCAAGAAGTCAGGAAGAGCATGAATTCCATGTATGAATTCCAGTAATGTTACTGTAAGTTAACTCTATTCCCCACTCCTCATTTAACAGGGACGGTGCATTTCATACTGCATATAACAGAGCGGTTACATTGAAGGTAAATTCAAATATTCCATTATTATTCTTTTGGTTTTGCTAGATGTGGGTGAAAAATTTGTGGATTAAAAACTGGTTTTGATATTTCTTCATGCTGAAGGCATGAAAGGGAGGGGATTAATCTTCATAAACAGCTGTCAGAATGGCCTAAAGGTTTTTGTGTGCATACATGTCAGTCAACCACAGATCCAGGAAAATTGTTTATTATTTAAAAGATTGACCCCATGTTGAACTGGAAGGTAAATTGTAAGTTAACTTACACACTGGTAACAAATAAAGATTTTCTTGTTTTGATTACAAGGTGTTCTTAATGGTAGTATAACTAAAAGTATTAGCTGATACTGCATTTTGATAAGGAGTTCTCTGAGGTTCTTTGATTGTGTGTTTATAAACGCTGAAGAGAGCTGAGTGGCCTTATCTTTTATCAGATTGTGGAACCACAACTCCTGTGAAAGTGCTTTGAATGCATCAGGTATAAAATGACCTTTCTCTTTTTCTGGCAAATCTTGACATAAAGCAATGGAAGACAACGTTCTATGGGCAAGGGAAGACAGAAGGCATAAGACATCATACAAATGTGCAGATCCAGATGATTGTGGAAATGGTGGACTAAAAGCACAGTAAGCAGGCCAAAAGTGTGCAGCTTTCCTTTGCAAAGCCCTGGTGAAATGTTGGGAGTATCCTGATGTGATGAGCTTCCAATGACTGCTTCCAGAAATCACTTCTGTCCAGCTCTGATGCCCAGTTCCTGTTTCACTTTCTCCTCCAGCAAACCTGGGCTCTGCACAGTCATTGGTCTTTCAAAGACTTAATGACATCACCCCAGGTTGATATAATTCCATGTACTTCCTCTTTCTGGCTTGTTCAGGGCATTGCCCTGGGATGGAGGAAAGCCTGTGTGAGATGCTGTGTGAACCTGAGTCGGCCAGAGTGGCTGTTCCTAAGTGCTCTTGCTCTGGATCTTACTTTTACAGCCAGAGTTGGAGAGTATCTGATGAGAGACTGTCGTAGAAGTGACCCCTGACTTGAATTCATTCAGTCTTCACTTGAGGCTGTGATGCAGGATTTGTCTGAGATGGGGAAGGTAGGACTGTGTATCTTCCCATCTCCTCCAGCAGAAATCTTGCCTGGCATTAGGAAGGGCAATGTTAAATACCCAGTCCAGTCAGCAGATGTCTAAACCAGCTTCTGTACTTAGTGAGGAATTGCAGCTGGTGATTGTTTTTTCATGGTGGAAGATGGGTTTAGGTAGACTTGCTGGTTGCCTAAATTTGGGTGGTTTGAACAATACATGATGTGTCTCTCCTGCCCTCTGTAAAGTGCTGCAACCAGGAATTAGTGCTGTGACTCTTCCTTACAGATCAGATCAAGTGGAAAGCACCTGCAGTGCTCCGGGGAGCATTGGGCTGAGAGGCAATCATAGCCCTACAGGAACCAGATTGTGTTTATTCCTTCAGCTGTTTTGTGATGAGGATTTCACCCTTCTCTTTTGCTCTGCCTCCTGGGAAGAAGAAAGCAGCATCCCATGGACAGGGATGTGAGGTTCTATTGGGGGTGGAAGAGGGATTTTGATGCTCCCTCACTCTGGGGACTGGAGTCTTTCTCAATTAAACTGCCCCTGTGAAACCAGCCACTAATGATTTGCAGGTTGGGCAATGGATCAGATCTGGGCCATGATCAAATAATTCAGCTGTTTGCTTGTTCTGCTCCTCACAGCTGCCTGGATATTTTTTGCATTTCTCCCTCTGTTCCACTTCTCCATGTGTTCTTCTGTTGAGCCAGTGACCTTTGTTTCTCTCTCTCAGCTGTGTTTGTCAGGAGTCTCCCAGTACATACAAACAGAGAGCAGCAGAGCAACACCATTACATAAGGTATCACTCTCATTTTCTGGACAGGTGGACACACTGAAGAACAGGGAGATTAAAGGATTTGTTTCACATCATTCAGCAAACTTGTGGCAATAAAACTCGGATCTTCTTTCCAGACATCCAGTAGACATATTAATATATGTATGGCATTTTGGAGAATGATGGACACAGCTCTGAAGAATTATAAAAGGATTCTTCTGGAGTAATCAGCAATTTCATAGATGTGGCTGATCCAGCTGATAGTGTACTCAGGTTTTTAGAAAGCTTTTCATTTCTTAAAGTAACTAAATCCTTATGTAATTAGCAGAGATGCCCTTGAGGTTTCCCTGTTAGAAAAATGAGGAATGAAGGATAGCTCAGTGTTCACAGTAGGGGGAAGTTACTTGGCAGTCAGAACCTCCTGCTGCTCAGACCTGTGTTAAGATCTGAGCAGTTTGGGGTATGTAGGAAAGAGAGATGGAAGGCAAGATAACAAAATTCAGTGATGCAAAATTTTTAGGAATAGTTTAAAAAATGTATGTCCAGTTCTTTGGAGAAGCACTTAGGTTCACACAGTATTAAAAAGGACATCTGGAAATTCCAGTAGATATTTCTGTAACTGTGAGTAGCTTAAAAAAGGAAGTGATTGCTTCTTTTTTTTCTCCAAACTTGAGGGTGATTAGTGGCATTTTGGGATGGCTGCTTTGGAAGAAATAACTACAATGTTAGAAAAAAATATTGGAACTAGTAGCTACATATTGTGAAAGTCAAGAATTCAGGAGTCTGAAAAACAGTTTTAGATGGTCATAAGCGATAGATCCATTGATGGTTAGAAAGCACAGAGGTCCTTATCCAATGGCTGGTGCAGAGTCTGTAAACTCAATTTCTTTTGGCTAGAAATTGAGAGCATGTGCCAGTGTAAGCTACATAAGAACTACAAGCACTAGTCTGTCTTCTCCTCAGGTAGCTGTAGTCATCTGCTGTTGAAGACCTAAGCTTTGATCTTTCGTGGAATGTCTGTTCACATGTTGCTTTAGTCACATGATATCTTAATTCTCAAGAGAGCCACAATGCCAGTATCCAGGCTGTGTTTATTGCATGATGAAGCCTTTTCTGGAGTATAAAGTATAGGGAGAGTTTTACCCTTCTTCTAAAATGGAGAAAACTCACCGAAGTGCACATCTGCTTATACTGGCAAAGGGAATAGACTTAATAAATTGGTCCTGCTCTAAACCCTGCATCCTTTTCAAGTTGGCTGTTGTAAGGAGTGTATATGTGAAATTGAGGGAGGGCTTGTTGTAGCATCCTTACTGCATGACACTTTAAAGGAGTGAAAAGCACAAGGATGTGTTCGTGTATGTTTTCTTTCAGGTTAAAACCTAGATTCTCGTACATGATTATAGATCAGCTCTCCTGTTAAAACTTGCTTGTTTTTAGCAGCTTGTGCTGGATGAAGCATGTCCTGTACTCTGCTGAATCGAGGTTTAAGGTTCAAAGCTGGCACAGCTGGTTACAGCCCCTGGTGCCTCTGTCCATGCCGTGGGGTCAAAGCAGGTCCTGACCATACCACTGCAGGGCTGGAGTAGAGCTGGTTCTACAGCACCAGGGATGCTGTGCCCTGGACCTTGCTGTGGCCTCTAACACAGCAGCCTGGGGACACTGCTCTTCTGTGACTGGAGAATGCTGTGGTTTTTTTGGGTGTTCTTCCCTGTTTAAAGTAAGAGAATAAGTTCTTTGCTGCATGAACAATTGAGGGCAAGGCAACATACTGCCTGCTCCTGCCAGAAGACATTACACATCTAGTTTTTTTCTGTCTTGGCTGAGAGGGAGAGGCTGGATGAATTAAATCTCTTTAATCCCCCATCCACTAACCACATCTGTTTCTACATGACTGAATTTGGCATGCAGGAATTTTTGAAACTAGCAGAGTCAATTACACTCATTAGCCCTTCAAAATGTTGACCCCTTTCTCCTCTTCTCCAGTGTATAGTTGTGGTCTGTGCATGCTGAGGTTGAGCAGACCTTGATGTAGTTGAAGGTAGAATATCTCTTCTGTTCTGTCCTCATCTTTCCTCTCCCCATGTATTATTAGTCTTCTTAGGATATCATTTGGGATGTCAATGCCTCTAAGTCTACAGCTTTTTACATTGTAACTCCATTGTAAATATCTTGATTTTATATATTTTTTTCCTAACTAGCTCCTTTCCCTGACAATGCCACAGTAAAACAAATTTCTTCTGGAAGCATTTGTCATCCTCACCCGTTAGATCCTTTTTACTGTGTACATTAAGTGTTTTGGTTGCTGACTGGTGACTGATACATGCTGCCTCTTGTGATAAGACAAATCTTTTCAATGTTAGCTGTGCAAGCAGACAGAAACATAAATGCAATAAATGGATCCTGCTGTAAGCTCTGAATCCTCCCAAGCCTTGCAGTACCAACCGAGAGGCAGGAAAATGAGCTAAACTTCCTTCTCTGTTGATAAGCTGTTGGGATGTTGTACCACATCAGCCCCACCAAAGGCAGACAGGCAGCAAAAATGTCTCTGAGACTGTTCCAGTGATGGGACATGTCACCTGCTGTGCTGCCAGCCTGTTACTGAGAAAGTAGAGTACACACCCAGGCTTTTAAATTAGTACTCTTGGTGTGTGTTAGTATAGCTTAGTGCTGTGGCAGCTTCATCCGCTCACACTCACTGAAGGAAGCTCCTCAGGGACCCCAATGTTACTGGTGTGGCAGAGATCCTGTATGGGACTGGACACAAACCTACAAGCAATACCATAGAGAAAGCAGTGGGGTCATTCTGAGTGGTGAATGAACATGAAATACCAGGTATCATGTTACCTAGAGCGCAGACATCTGAGGACAAAAGTGATCAAGCCTATGTTTGCAGGTAACAGCTGGAAACAGGGAGAAGTGTGACTGCCAGAATCCATGGAAAATATATTATTGAGAGGGCTGGAGTTTCCTTCAAGCTCAGGTTGAAATCAGAGCTATCAGAGTATATGTCCTTATGGTAAAGAGAGTATATCTGTGGTCTGCTGAAAGGAGTTTTTGGTTGCAAGTCAGGTAAAGCAGTTACAAAGTACGTGTACACATGTACTCGGCCTGTTGAATGTGGGACAACCCTGCAGAATCCTAGGGTTTTGTATTTCCCACTTCTTCTTTCACATTTGCTTCTTATTCTCATACTTGAAACTGCATTCAATGGATTTTTAAGGTAGGTGGGTCACACAGGGAACTGTTGGTGGATTATTCTTCCTTTGACCAAATGGGCAGTTTGATCTGTGTGTTTGTTTGCTTTTGCTCACAGCAAGTATGAGTGTGCCCTCCAGCTAGTCCTGTTACTGAGATACAGTCAAGGGCATGAGAGCCTGACCTCTACATAAAGAGAAGTCTTTCCTGCTAACCCAGGGACTCGCTGTGGAAGGTCTAGTACCATTGAAAGAGCTCTCTGAAGGATCCTTGAAGCTATTCTCTGTGTGCTGATTCACTTCCACTCTGTTCTCCCCAGTTTTATAGTGGGAGTGGGAACTAGTAAGTTGGAATACCACTTATGATGAAAGTACCACATATCACTTGGTTCTGCAATAGGAGATTAGTACAAATCTTTGTTAGAGCAGATGAATATATGAGCAGAAAAGCAAAGGTACCAATTGGATGGGGTTTACATCACAGCATGGATTTGAGATTGGATGTCTCACGATTTCTATTTGTGTTTCTTGAAAAGCTTTTTCCGCCTGTTTATTACAGTCTATGGTGGCCTTTCTCAAGGATCCAGAAGGTGCTCCATTGTGGGAGGAAGATCCTGAAGCCAAAGATATTGTGCACGTTGACAGTGAAAAGGTACATTAGCTGGATAGATGTTCTATTGTTTTATAAATATATGGGATGAAGGGAGTGTGTATCTTTGTATTAACTCTTAGTGAAACATCATTATCTTGTTTCTTTGGAAGGGAAGTTTAAAGCACCCAGCCTGTTTGAAGTGATTTGACAAATTTTATGGGTTGTGATAACTGTAAAGTCCTGTGCTTCTCACCCTCCTCTGCCCTGTATGTGGCCTTGACCTCAGGCTGCCAGCTACACAGCAAGTGTCAGAGCTTGTGGATGGTGTGGGGGCACAGCTCTCTTTGTCTCAGAGAAGTGGGGCAGCTTGCCAGGTGCAGTTACTGCAGAATGCAAGTAGGAGGTAAAATGCTGGTCTTCGAACTGTAGGTTGTCATTAAACGTTGGGTTCCCTCATGTGCCTGAGGTTAGGAAGTGTGAAGCAAGAAGAAACAGAATCCAGATTTTGGGGAATTTAACTTGGTAACTGTCCTCTCAGTGTTAAGTGGGAAAGCAGCAAATGTGATGAAACTACCTTAAAAACCCAGTGCCACCACAGTTACTCATTATATTCTTTCTAATATAATCAGTCTGGTCTTTTATATTAGTTTTCTAGTCTATAGATTTTTTTAAACTTTAATTGATTGGACTCTAGCTGGTATTTTGTAAAGGGCTTTTTCAATTTTCTGGCTTTCATTTTTAATATTAGAAATGGTTATTCTGACATTCAGTTTTTGTAGGAAGATTAATTTTTAATGTTCACCCTCTGTACTCTATTACAAGGCTTCCAGGGGTTGCATTCAATTTGAAAACTTCATCTAGTTTTTCTATCATGCTGGTACTGAAAAATCCTTTTTGCATGGCATCTCACAGGTTTGGCAAGGTTTCATAGTGTGAAAACTGAACTTATTTTGTTATTATTGAGTCTGACTTTTTGAATTGCAATATGGATTTTGGATGAGTCAGTGAAGAAAGAGTTTGCAGATAGAGATTCTGCAGTGAGAACGAACTAAACCATGGAACTTCCACATATTAACAGTGCAGATACTGGTCTAGCATATTCAGCAGATAGCTGAGTGTATAATAAATTTTGTCATCTTCTTTCAAGTTAAACAAGGAAAAAAATGAGTCCTCTCTGTTAGGAAAGATGAGCCCTTTTCTCTCAGATAAATGAGCCTGTATTCTATGAATACATATATTAGTTTTTTGAAGTTGTAGTACAAATAATAAGAGGTGTCATTGAGAATAAGTGTGTTTTTTATTTTCTTTGGTTCATTCACTAGGAATTGAGAAGGCTTCTTAAGAAGGAAGACAAGCCCCTACTGATGATGTTCTATGCCCCATGTAAGTAGTCCAGCATGTCCTGTCACTTCTTTCCCCCTTCTCTGCTGGGAGATGTCCAAGTCTGACTAGAAGCTTCACCTATAATACCATTTTCTGTCACCTTTATCATTCAGCTCCTTGTGTTGTTCTGCCTGGTTGTCCATCACTTGTATCCCAGTCTTCTTCTCTCTTGTGATGATGGCTCTTGCTCCATGTTCTTTTAAGCAGCTGCTTTCTGTAATTTTGTTACCTGTTGTCCTTTCTAGGTTTGTGCTGCACAGAACAGAAACACTGAGTGCTGCAGGCAGAGGGAACAGTGCAGGCATCAGGAGCAGGGCTATTATTCCTGCTCCATCCCAGAGGCACCCTGCACATTCCTGCCTTCATTGGCAGGGGTAACTCAAATGCAAGTGGGGTTTCAGGAAGAGGAGAGCACATTGGAGTCTCTCCATTTCTTTTGTGACCTTGACCTTGTATTGCTGCTATCTTGTCATTGCATTGGCTACTTGTTGCTTAGTGTTGCAGATTTACAGCTGTCTTTTTGTGTTTCCTGATGACTGCTGTGTGAGAGGCTTTCCAGCTCTTCTAAGCACGACTGCGTTGCTCTTGGGTTGTTGCTCAGTTCAGGAATCAGAGACGCCATGACAAGGGAATAAATGCGACCTAAACTAGGAAAGCTTCCCAGCAGTGCCCTGGTAGGGAAGTTGATGTGACATACTACAAGCAATTTGCTGGCTGATTCTCTTTAAAATGTGTGTGCCATGGCAGCATTATCTGGTGTTCCTCAGTGTATTTTCTCTTGTAATTACTGCCTGAGACACCAGTCTTTTTATTCTCATCTGAGCACTGTCACGATGGCCAAAATTGCTCAAGATTTAGTTTGATGCATCACAGAGAGGATATGACTTTTTTTTTTTTTTTAATAAAATCCCTTGTGGCTCTGTGACTTCAGACTCTGCAGTTGCTGTGGTCCTGTGGTGTGGCCTGGCATGGTGTGTGGCAGTTCCCAGTAGCTGCTGCCTTGGATCAGCAGGAGATGATACGGCTGCTCTGCTGTAAATCGTCCCTTCAGGGAGAGCCGGGCTGCACGGTGCTGTCACACTTTACCTGTATCAGGAATAATTGTTTTCCACAACTGAGTCTCTTTCTGAAATGTGCCTTATCTAACCCTTCGTTCTCTTTGAACCATTCCCTCAGAAACCCTCCTCCTTCCAGTTTCTCTTCTTTGAAGTGGCAAAACACCTGCTAGTTTTCAGTGCTGTAATACTTGTGCTGTGAAGGAAGTCTACTTGTGAGTTTTTTCTTCCTCTGATTTCTCAGTTTGTAACTCCCTCATCTTTTATTTAACGCACAAGACCTTCTGAATTGGTTGTTGCCCAAATTTTTTCTTGCTCCTTTTACTGGAGACAGGATACATCCAGGAGTTGCAATAAAAGATGGGCTTTGAGCAGCTGAAATTATTGGTTATATACAGGTGTTACCTTTCATAGCTGGAAGCAGCAAATCAAGACTGGTCAATAAAAGAAATTCAGCTTTTTCTTATTTGTAAGGGAGGTCTTTGGCATGAGAGGACATCAGAGGCTTTGTCTGGGAGGCTGTGGGGAAGACAGCTGCCTTATTTCTCTGCTTTGTTGGAAGCAGGGGCTTTAGATTCATTGTGGCAGATTGATAGGAAATGGGCTCTTTCATTATGTACTGCTGCAGAGGGAGATGAATACAACTACAGACTTAGATGTAGTTACTTTAATATTTCAGGAATGCTTGGTCTGGGTAAAACAACTCAAAGCAAAGGCTTTCTTTCCTCAGAAGGTATTACCTGCCATTTGCAGACCTTTCACTGTACTTTCGGGCCTATATTAGAAAGTCAGCACTAAAGATGAAATATTAGGTGTACTGGAGGGATTCAGATTTATTTGTAGTTAACTCTGTCAAAGAAGACTCCTGCAGGAGACTGTCTGGATTTGGCAACAAGAAGGAGCTGTTTATAAACATGATTGAAAACAAGGCTTTGAAAATGAAGGTGTTAACTACTGGAAAAAATTATCTATATTTAATTAAGCTCCCCCTTTTTGGACAAAATACAAGAAGGAAGAACAGAAGAAAATGAGTTTTTTGAGGTTCCCCTTTTATGCCTGTTGAGGGGTATATGTGGCTTGGCAGCATCCTGAACAATATAACCCAGAAATACGAGGACAGGAGAGGATGTAGTGAAGTGGGTTTGGGAGCAGCAAGTTTGAGGCAGCAGCAGAGCAGGGAAAAGGAGGATGATAGGGGTGATGGCTGGGCAGAAGAGGCTGGTGTGAGCCATTGCTCTAAGGTACTCCAGGGAGCAATAAGGGAAGGTGAAGAGGGGAAGATAGGAAAATCTGCTGCAGGACTTAAGGGCCAGAGGCTCCTGAGAAGAAATGGACAATTCAGATGTCTGTCAACTCACATCTCTTGATGTCTGTGCAGTGGTTTGGATGACGTTACAAGACCTCAGTGGGCCTTAAATGAGTGTTCTTTACCCACTAAGAAACTGTCATTTTGACCAGCACTAATTTAAGAACCTCATTGTCAATTTGAGCAGAGAGATCAAAGATGGAAGACCACAGAAACAAGAGCTCTCCTTTGTCAGATTAAAGGATGTTCTTTTCCAGGCATGCTGATGTGATCCTAAACAAGTGGCTGCAAAGTCTGTTCCTCCTTTCTGGAAGACATTTTCAAGACTGTCTGTTAACCAGAACAGAAGTGTTGGCTACTGTCCCATGGTGGACTGAGAGTTTCCACAAAAAGTGTCTGGAGTGCTTGGCTCCAGCTACCTTTCTTCCATGCTGTCTGCACTCCTGCCCCGTCCCATCTGCACGCACAGATTTTACTTGGCAGGGGTGAAAGCTGCTGCTTACAAGGTGATTTACTGCTAATCTCCTTAGCACTGCAGAGCATCATCAAACAGCTCTCACTCAGCACACTCCAACTACACATTGGTGGTCTTCCTCACTCACTCTTTGTCTTTTCCACAGCACATTATTTTATCTTACAAGGGCTGTTGCTTCTGAGCTATGTCTGCTCAATTAACAGACCACTGTTTAACACTTGATGTCTGTGTAATGTGTTTAGGAAATGCGTCTCAAATTAATTTCAAAGCCTTGTTAAGATGGAATGAATCTGAAGTACCTCCTCCTGTCCCTTCAAAGACCAGAAATGCAAAAGCTTTTTGTTTAGAGTTCACAATTATGACATCTTCTGTTGACTTGATATGTGTGTTTCATCTTGTATTCTCCTCTAGGCTCAGTTTAGAGCCTGAGGAATATAAGAAGGTTTTGCTCTCTTCATACTAGGATGAGAAATGAATCTGAAAATGAAGAGTGTGAAAAACGTGCAAAAATAGAGGCTTGTAATAAGTAACATCCTTAGAAACTAATAATCTAATAATGATTTAATGAAGCTGATAAAGAATTTTTGTTTAAAATTTTTAGTATAAAATATTACTTCATATGCTTTGGAACATGTATACTGTAGAAGAGGCTGAATAGAGTTGTTGGCATATTACTTACACAATTTGTTTTTTATCAGGGTGTGGTGTTTGTAAGAGAATGATGCCATCTTATCAGCAGGCAGCCACAGAACTCAAGGGTAAATATGTAAGTGAGACAATGAGATTTATGTGACATTTCAAAAATAATTTTAACACTTTTTAAAGTAAATAAACTGACAAATATGTATCAAAATCAAAATTATCAATTTTTAAGCAAGCTGAAACAAACCAGAAAAAATTACTTTGTTCCAGATCTCTTCAGGATTCTCTCTTGGTTTTTATTCTTCTAAAACTTTAGACAATAAGATGTGAACTCCCTTGCCCTTTAGATCCACTGCAGTTTTTCCATGGAGATTTGCATTTAGCCTCTAGTTTGTGAGTTTCTAGGCCTTTTGGGCTCATTTCGGTAATTTGAAATGCCTTAATGGGTGTGATCAGCTTTTTGGCCTGATGTTTCATAGAAGGGTCAGGGATGGATTGCAGTTAGCAATACACTTTTTTAGTGGAGAATCACAGTGTTATGGGAGGGAAATCCCCCTCTCATAAGCTACTGGTCCCCCTCCAGCCACTCAGCATTAGTAGAATCTTACATTTAACTGTAGCTCTGTCAAAGTTAGCATTGATGTCCCATTGATATGAAAGTTAATTTTGGCTCTAATAGAGTACAGCATTCACAGTAATTTAGTTACCCCTTTGTACCAATAAGGTGTATTGATCTCTGTGAGCAAGTCAAAGGCACTTGTCTAGTTGAGGTTTTATAATGTGCTTAATGTATGATTTATGTGATGCCAGTAGTACATAAAGGACAAAGAAATAGGATTGTTGTTTCATGGCTCTAGCAGGATTTGGTCTGGTCCTACCTGTTGGATCAGTCACTGTTGTGTTTACGGTTTTCCTTGTGAGGAAAAGATGAAGCACTGCAGTTCATTGCCAGGGCAGCTCTGGCCATTCCTTCTCATGACCATCTAGTGCTCTCAGACTGCCTAACATTCTCCAAACTGGTTGTTTTCAGAAGTGTTTTCTCTAAAACTTTGTTTGCTTAGGGCTGAAATGAGTGGGAGCTATTCTGACTATTATTTAGGACATGACAAAAGCCTTAAAAGGTATTTTCAAGACTGTTTTTGTCCAGCCAGGAAGCATTCTAAGGCCATCTCCCTTCAGAGAAGCATGTGCTGCAGTCTTTGGGAAGGCACTCCTGCCCTGCATGGGAGTACATTGTGGGATGTGGGGTGAGAGGGATTAGGAATGTAAAGCATCACCTATAGAGACAGTGCCAGAGAGAAGGCATGCTGCAGAGCACTCTGTCCTCCTGCAGTTATCCCTTTCTTGTCCATGTGTATTTATTAAATTCAGACCAGAGAATTTAAACTCTTGATCTATTCTGGTTTGAGTATTTCCTTCCTCACTTGGAGGATATTTCTGTAGATCCTGGCTAATCCTGCACAGCTGACTGACAGGGCTGAGATGCAGTTTTTTTGCAGTGGAGTGTTGTAGTGCAGGATCAGTTCAGAGGAAAGTCCAGTTATGCCACTGCCACCCATGCTTTTCACAAAAAATCAGTCTGTTTGTCAGAATTTGACCCAATTAGCTTCCTGAGTGGGATGCATACACAGCTTGCCATTTCTAAAGTTAACTGTGCTGTACCCAACAGAAATTATTCTTGTAGTGCCTTAGAATGATGTTGACCAGATCAGACTTTGCTGCAAAGTTTATGAGTGCTTTGGATGAACTGAAGGTTTGGCCTTTTAATCTGACCTGCCATTATTAGCTGTCAGGATGTGCCAGGCTCAAAAGTGATTATTGCTGTTCTGTAGCAGGAAAATTAAGTACAGTATCACCTATTGAAAAGGTCATAAAAGTGAAAGGGTGAACTGTACCAGTCGCTGGTCACTGTGTTCCCTTGGGCCTGGTTGTTTCTTGTCCCAGTGCTATTACTGAGAGGAAGGCAGGGTGGCATTTTTAGTTTATATTATGGTTATATCTTAAAATTTCGTTGTACCCAGTACAGAAGGAAAAGGTGCTCCAAATCAGAAGTGGACTTATTTTGTCTTTGGCAGGGAATATTGCTGTGGTGAAAGGGTTGGCTGGGCTCTGGTGAGTGCCTGTCACTATGGCCCCAGAGCAGGGGGGAACTAGATATTAGCAAACCATTCATCTTGAGAATATGCTGAAGTGCTATTCTCCTCTTTGGGTGCTTGGGCTTCTTTGTTTTTGTTTGTTTTTTTTGGTTTTTAAAAATTTTTGGTGCTGTAAGGTATCAGTTTTGGAGCAATCCCATCAAGAAAACTGAGAATCAAGCTGGGGGGGTGGGGGGGGTCACTAAACAGGAATGGTCAGAAGCTCCAAATTCTTGGGCAGCTGGGAAAAGTTCAGATCTGGTTTAGATTATAGGTAACTTGTTGGAGAGCAGGTAAGTGTTGAAATATGTCAAGTGTCACTGCAGAGGTGAAAGGAATAAACTGATCTTTGTTTCTGCAACCGCTGTTGCAAGAGGTAATGGACCTAAATTGAAGTTGGGGTCATTCAGTCATTTGCTAAAAGAGAATTTGCCAAACGACTGGCAGGAGGATCCTGGCTTTGGGCAGGATGGTCTCTGGCAGCCTGATATTTAATAATTCTGTGATTATTGGCCAGCTAAAGCTGTTACTCATGCCATTAAAACAAATCCCATTTTAATAAGCTTTTTGCTAAATACACTTCATATAATGTAATGAACACCAGAATGAATCCAAGTTATTGACTTCTATCAGTCACCATTAGATGGGCACAGTGAAATTGCCAGGAATGCCCATTTAAATCATAGGAAATCCTCTGAAAGTTCACAACAAATGTGAAATCTGGTAGGCTGGTGTTAATTAGGGAATTAGGTAACAAAACTGGTTCTTGCTTTATAAAGCAACCATTCTATCTTGATCCTATTGCATCTACCTGCCTTTAGGTGGTGACATGGAGGACAAGGAAAGGGGATATTTGAGTCTACGTAATCTCAAATGAATTAAGTCAATCCAGTTGTTCAAACTACAAGGAAAATTCAGAGTGGATGACTAGGCCAGCAAGTATAAACTTTACTTCTGTACTCTCCTTTGTTCAATTTATCCTTTCTTGGGTTAGGGAAGAGAAAACAAAGTATCTTTTTTGTGACTTTCCAGAACATTCTTAGGAATGGTTGACCTTCAAATGAGGATTTTCTGCTTTAAGATATATTTCATGCTTGCTCTGAGCACATTTGGTTGGTCTGTGCAGTTTGCTGTTATTAAATTCTGATGTGGTATTTCAGCTAGAAGGAGAAAATCCTGTTTTTGGAGAGTGAAGGAGGAGGGGGTTGAGTTAAGACCCTGCTGTAAAAATGATTTAAGCCGTCAATGCCATTAAACTAAGTTAATCAGGAAGTGGTATTTCAGCTACTTGCTGGGTCCAGGTTTGACAGCAGAATCTCTGTGTGAATTGCACACCCACAAAAACTTGGAATCAATCCCATCTTCCAGTTTTCATGTCAGAAATATTTGGAAGACATTTGGACAGGGCACAGTGTAAGTCACAGGAGCCCTGAAGCTGAAGCTGAAGGGCTGTTGAGATGGAGGACCAGTTGGGATTGAGGTGAGGAGTGGGGAGGAGAGAGGTTTTTGTTTTATGTGCTAGTCTGAAAAGCTACTGTGTTTCTGTGCTTCTTTTTTGAAGACTGTAGGACAAGGTTAATTCTTAACTCTCGTTATACCTTGCCCTACCTAAGTTAATGTATTTAAAGCATATTTCCTGAGCTCATGGAAATAGAGCACGTTTTATTTTCCCATCAAAGTCATGCTGATTTCCCCTTGCCATTCAGTAAGTGCATTTTTGAACTGGGATAATGGCAGTGCTTGTGGTTGGTTAGACATTGACCAGTTGGTTAGACATAGACAAGTTCATTGCTGGAGTGAAAACTAGAGAGCTGAGGGTAGAATTTCTGGTGTCCTGTTTAGTGTTTGGATATTAACTAAGAACTCTCTTTTTTTCTACTTGCAGAGAAAGAAAAAATCTAGCGGTAGCTTAAAATCAAAATATGCAAATTAAGAGCACCAGTGCTGCAATTGAGAGATTCCCTTTAGGTATTTCTGTTAGTGGGTGAATAAAAAGAAGCAGAGATGCTTCCAGAGCAATGAGGAGGTGATGTGGTGGCTGGTGTGTGTTTTCTCTGGATTAGACTCAAGTAAAACTTGAGAAAAACTTCAGTGCCTTTTACAGAGAGCCCCTTGCTTGACAGCTATATGAATGAAATCAGAGTCTGCCCAGATTGAATTGGGTTTTACTTAAATCTTCAAACAAATGGTGTGATGTTCCTTCTGTATTGTATCAAAATCAGTAAGATTATGCTCTGTTTTTCCAGGTTCTTGCGGGAATGAATGTTTACTCTGCTGAGTTTGAAAGGATAAAGGAAGAATTCAATGTCCGGGGATATCCAACAATCTGCTATTTTGAGTTGGTTCTCTTTTGCTACTATTTTAGAAATCATACACTCTTAAATAGTTGTGTGTTTTTTATCTTTTAGGGCAAAGACTGAACCTTGTTTTGTTGCTTTAACAGGAAAGGAAAGTTCCTGTTCAACTTTGAGAACTTTGGTGCTACCGCGGCAGATATCGCAGAGTGGCTGAAAAAGTAAGGCATTGAACTTCATGCAGTGCACCTTTTATGTACTCTTCATTATTTACAGAATGTAATGGTTTAGGAACAGGCATCTCTCCCTCCTTTCCTCTGCTTAGAAGAGCAAACAAAACTACTCCACTGAGATCAGCTAAACTCATACAGAGAGATTGACTAATATTTGGTTTTTAGCATGCATGCCTTGCATTTCACTATTGTATTTTGTCTGTAATAGGAGACTGACTGTGAACTAAAATAAATGCAGATGCACAAATCTCAGCTTGGTTAAAAATACCAGCTTAAATTTCCAGTGATCTTGGGTGCTTGAACTTAATACCTTGCAAAAGGTTTGACTTCTGTTGTGTTATTAAAAATGTATATACCAAGTGTGCAGTTCTTGTTGGTTCATCAGCCTTTAGCTGAAGCCTTTAAAGTGTCTTGCAGTGACAAACTGAAGATCAAGGCACCCTGGATAGTTAGTAATTTTTATAACATCTGTGTTTGCTGTCATGATGGGGAAGTGTAGAAAGCACCTTGTTCTACCTCAAGAGAGCTACTCGCAGTCATAAACATTTTGAGGGCTGAATGAGCCTGTGGGACAAGCAGTTCAGAGACACACAGGATAAGTGTGTGTGTGTGTGTATAGCTGCTCTTCAACTGGTACAATTCCCCACATGGTCAGTGAAGCTGATGTAGCAGCTGGAGAGAGCTGAGATAATCTGGTGATGGAGAAATCCCATTTGCAGTGAGCCCAGGCTCTTGGGCATGGTGTTTTCTTTGTAATCCTCCCTTGTTTGCTGCAGTCGTGGAAACAATACTGAAATGAAGCTAATGAAAGGAAACAAACATATATGAAAGAACAGACTGTTGCAAACTATTGTAATAGTACAGCTTAGCAAAATTGGCTCAGAATAAATGTATTTTGCTGTACAGTGGGGCTGTGCTGGGGATGTGCATATGGTTGCAGGTAGCCTACTGCCAAGATGCTGGGCTGAGTGCTTCAGGATTTGGAACCCACAAATGAAGTGAGAGCGGCATCCTGCTAGCATCGGGAGCTGCAAGCAAGCACTGCCCAGTGGCTCAAATAGGAGGAATTCAGCCAAAGTCATTAAGCTTCCTGTAGTCAATTAAGCCTTCAAATATGAGTGATCAAGATGGCAACTCCAGCAGCTTGAAGATGATCAGCCCTAGGAGCAAGGATATGGCTTCATCACCTGCACTTTTTTATGCTTTTCTATTCTGCAAGGATGTGGTTATCTCTTGGCTACCATATGGGAAACATTAGCTGTTTGGGGTGTATTTTTCCTCTGTCTGCCCACATAATACCCAGATAATCCCTGCAATATGCAGTACCTTTATATCAGTGCTGTGACAGCAAATGAACACAGCTATTGGAGGCAAAGCAGAACAGCTGCAAGCTCTTTCCAATGATAATCTCTGCTAACAAGCCACTGTGGACTTTGGCTGATACTTCAGCAGTCCAGAGCTAAAGACAGCTGTTTGTCCTCACTTAGTGCATGCTTATTAATTGCCCAAAAGATGATCTGAGTAGTAGCCTTGTGCCCCTGTTTTGTATAATAAGTACAACTTTTAAGGAAACCACATTTATTAGTTATGTGTACTTATATTTTGCCAGTAATTGATGGTTAAATTATGATAAATTAAATTATTAATATAACCACGTATAGGGTAAACATGCTGAGGAATCTGCAGTGCAGATAGTCAAAATGGTATGGCAGGGGCTTTAGGAAAGCCAATGAGTGTAATGAGATAGCTGCAGGGTGTACTGGCTTTCAGAATAGCATAATATCAAAATACTGAAAGGCTGCTTTTGTACAAAATGTTACTCCAAGGACCAGGCAGGGCTGTGGCAGGGAAAGTCAATGCATTTTTATACCGTGCATGCATGTGCGGTCATTGTAGAGTCTTGAAAGCAAATCCAACAGACATTGAGACATATGAAACGGCCCCTTTTGTGTGGACAATAAATACATGCTGCAGAAAAGCAGCTGTTTTCCCTCTCCCTGTTTTTTTTTTTCCTCTAAATATTACTGGTAAAGTGCTGAAAGCGAGTGATCTTAGCCTCATTTGAGAACTAAATGATATCACTATAATTATAGTTTACATGATTATATATATCACTAAATGATATAACTTAAAGTTCGAATTATTTAAATAATTGTCTATGCTTTTTCCTCTCAGGACAAGAACTGTTTGGAGTTTGGAGGGCTCCAATGCCTTTTTTTTTTTTTTAAACCTACTTATTAGAGATACTTCTTTTTTACACTGAAGTGTGCTAATGCATCAGTCTTACAGATACTTCACCTTTATCTTCCTAATAGGCACTGGCTACTATGTTATGGAGGTTCAGATGTTTTCATGAGATGATGGAGATGAACCATCATACAGCCTTAATCCAACACAGTAGAGATGCTATCTTGTACATACTGCTTTTTTGTTAGATCTGATACACAGCTGAAAAAGCCTGAGTGGTAGGCAAGCCCAGCAGCTTCTTGCTGCCTTCAGTAGCTGCATAGTTTGTCTTGCTGTTTTTATAGATTCCCCTCAGGCCCTTCCTTAGCATCAGCTACTCCGTTAAATCAAGAACTTGTTCTGTGCTCTCAGTTGAATTACCTTTTGATAACTCTTCTGGACTTCAGTTGTCCTAATCAGGTCTTGGGTGTGCCTTTTCTCAGTGTTAAATGACATTTAAAATTTTGCTTGGTGCTTTCTCCAGCCTTGCGGTGTTTATTACCACCTCCTGTGTAGGCTCATTAGCATGCACAGTATTTTAAATTATGAATTTACCATTTGAATAAACATCCTGTGCCCTGCTTTACTAATTCCTGTCTGAAATAGGTCATGCCAGGTCCTGCTAAACATCACATTCTCTATGTCCATGTTCATCATGCTCTGCCTACTCAACCCAGCTCCCAAATCCATTGAGTGTCATGGTCTTTGCTGGAAAGCCTTTACTCTGCCAGCATACCTGGAGATGATTGCTCTCCGAGCTGCTTGGCCAGGTGCAGCTCCGACCTTTTCCTTTGATGTTTGCTTCTTGGTTTATCACAGAAGCAGCAGCAGAGGTGTGCATCACAGTTCTGCATAGATCACTTAATATTCTTGGATCACACCCATTGCTTACATCAACAGAATTTGCTATCTGAATCTGTGAATCTCTGCTGCTTTTTTTTTATCAAACTAGGCTTTCAGCCTAGAAATGCATAAGGCAGGATAAACGAGTTATCATCTGTTTGCCATTCCTTGTTCCAGGCAGCTAACACAATAATATGTTTTACTCAAAAATAGTAAAACTGCTTTCAGCAGAGATAGGGTCACATCCAGACCCATACTTTGCCAAAGAATTTGGGGAGTTTTGGGGGGTGTTTGGAACTCATTACTGCAACTGACAAAAATAGCTTTGAAGTCTGGCTCCCAATGTTCGTTTGTTTGGGTGTCTTTTATGTGAACACTGCTTTAATAAATAAAATGTCAATTAGCATAGTTCAGTTCGTAGCTGTCAAATTCTCTCTTTGATGTACATTAATAAAAGCCAAAAACAATTGTTTATTGGGATGATAAGTTCCAGAGGAGCTTAGGTTCAGTTTCCAGACTTGCCACTGTGTCTTTGAGCAGTCTCTGTGGCTCTGACCCATCAAAGACAGTTGAACTCAGGTGCAATCATAGTGCAGTTGGTAGAACACATCACTTGCCTTTCAGGTGAAGCATGCAGCCGAGTATCTCTGCTGAGTTAGGCCTGTAAGCCCACTGCAGAGTGAGGGCACAGCAGTGCTTCTGTGGCTCACAGGAGCTGTTCAGGGTAAAGCCATGTATTCCTGGGGAAATGGTGTGTGTAGCTGGCTCATGGTCCCAACACTGCTCCTCTTTTCTCTGCTGGCCCTAATCACACTGTCAATATCCAAGGTGACGGGTTAAATTGGCTGTTTCTGCTCCCTGCTTTTTTCTTTCATTTGCAATGACTCCTGTGAACTACAAAGTAGGAATGCTGTGAGAAAGGCAGCATCCTGCTGAGGAGGGTAAAAGAGTAATAGAAAATGCATTTGATTTCTATAATGTAATAACCAAGCAGTCTGGTTATCTCCTCACCCCATCCACTTCCATTGCTGAACTGTCCTCAGGAGCTTCTTGCAGATTTTTTTGTTCCTGCTCCAGGTTTATCTGTGTTTCAGTGCCTTTGAGTTCTGGATGGGTAAAATTATGGAAGCTGTTCAGTAGGGTTGGTGTGTCAGACGTGTGTGAACATCTGTACAAAGTGGTTCCTTACAGTTTGACTTGCCAAGTTGACTGCTTAGCACCAGAGAGCTGCCTTTAAGCTGTGTCTGTCTTGTAGCCCACAGGCACCTCAGCCACAGGCTCCAGAGACTCCCTGGGCAGATGAAGAAAATGTAGTTTATCACCTGACCGATGAGGACTTCGACAAGTTTATAAAAGATCATTCATCTGTGCTAGTGATGTTCCATGCACCATGTGAGTTTGTTTTCTCTTCTGTACTCTAAGCCAAATGCTTGCTAACAAAATCAGTGATGTTTTTCTGTGGAAGTTTCACAGAACCATGAACTCAAAAATCCAGGCTTTTCTTGTTTGTGATGATTATTAAATACAAAGGGCATGAAATGTTTGTGAAATTGCTGACTTCACATTTAGGATGAAGATGTGCCTCTGGAAGAGGGACGCTTTGTAGGCTGAGTCAAAAAATAACTGAGGAATGTAATGATGCTTGAATAGTCTGGGTACCCGTCACTTTACAGCATGATTTCCCATTTTTCAACTTCTCTTCAGTGTTGTTTGCTTTCAAAGCAGAACTCTGGTTGATTGAACAACTCACTCAACTTGAGAACTCTGAGCTCCTGGGTTCTTGTCCATGGTTGCAGCTATGTCATTTCGAACATTTTCACTCCTCTGCCACAGTTTCTCTGGCAATGTAAGGGATGATTGTCATTATATATTGTGCTGAACTATGCCAAAACTAAGTTTAAAAAGACCCCAGGACATTTGATAACTAATGCAGAGTTGGTGATACTACTTATTGTTCTGCTGAGAATGCATTGAACTGATCTTTTCATGACTTGAGGTTTTATCTTGACAAATAAAACGCAGTGGGTTGCCTTCGGGAAGCTGTTCCAGTCACACTGCCCTCCTACATGCTGTTGGGTGGAGGAGAAGAGTGCTTTAACCTCTTAGTTCACTGTGGATGTAACTTGTTTGAGCTATGTATCTGGTTCTTCCAGTTGTTTGTGTCTGTGATGGACAGTTCAGGCTTGAATCTGCTACACTGTGTGACGCATAGCTTCTGTCTCCTCTTGCTGTCGTGCTGGCAGCAATACTTGGGTGAGTTGTTAATTTTCAAGGGCATAGATTCAAAGGTTAGGACTCTGGAGGCAGACTGTGTGCTCACAGCTGAGGGTCTTGGCACAGAGGCTGAAATCCTGCTTCCCTTTTTAAGCCAGAAGGATTTAGCTCCAAAATGCCTTTTTTTGAAGGTCTGCTCATAAGACTCATTTGAAAAGCATACCATAATGAATTTCCTCTGCCTGATGAAATGTCTAAGAATTTGGTCCACTGAAGCAGGGGGACTGACTGCTGTTTTGTCACTGGATTATTTGTACTAATGAAAGTGGACCGGAGATGAGCTCCTGGTCTGAAACCCAAAACACAAGTAGCAGAACTGATGAGGCCTGGTTTGCTCAGGAGTTATCCTTCGTTAACCAAATCCTTCCTTCCCAGATTTCCCTGCACCCTGGAGTGCAAGTGCCAGCATGGGCTGCTGCTTCCTCCACAGCTGTGTGCCTGCTGAGCAGCTGCTGCCAAACACAAATGTAATTCCTACATTTTCCTCCTTTCCCTATCTCTGCATAATGGCATGGAAGAAGGGTCTCCTCTCTCTCAACATGTTCACAGATATTTAGTAGCCCTTTAAAGCTTTGCCTTTTTTTGAGTTTATAAATGGGCAAAGGAGTCTTGTCTTGTATTCAGGAGGAGGAAGAGAGGGAAGAAATCAACAGCTGGCCATGCAAAACTTATTCCTTTAGGAAGCCAGATTAAAAATAGATGAATACATACAATCAAATTTTATATTAAGTTCAAGTTAGTTTTAAATCTCAGTAGGATTCTGTTAGCTTTTCATGGGTTTTTTTAGTATTTTCAAGAACATGGGTATGTGTTTTAGAGTAACAATATTGCATTACCTATTTTGAGAGTAGGGGTGCTTCCAGAAAGGTATGTTTTGTACTAAGGGACATTCTTCACTAAGGTAGAGCAGTACTTTGTCAAATACTGATTTAAAAGTAAATCAAATGCCTTAATTGGGCTATCACAATTTTCTGATAACATTTTCTGGTTTCTCAGAATTGGGATAAGGAGTATTCCTTGCCAGAACAACTCCATTTAAAATGCAGCTCGAATATTTGGGGCATTTTATTTACATTCAGGTGGTAATAGTATGCCTACATGCAGAATCCAGCTTGTACATGTGTAAAAGATCTGTGTTGGTAAGAATCCTCTCTGGGCATCTTCAGCAGAGAGTGTGAGGCTTGCAAACTAATTAATGACAGACAACTATCATAAACAGTTATCTCCAGGATTAAAAGCTCTTCTCTTAGCACTTCTGAGATGTGCTAATGGTGTCACCTTATGAATATTAGGAGATAAATGATTCCAGTAAAAGAAGTGGTAAAACCAGTGAACGTCTTACTTGCTTTAACCTTGGTAGCTCAGGCTGTGGAAGTTTTTTTCTAAAAATTATGTATTAATAAAAAAAAGATAAAAAAGAGTTGAAACTTATATAAAATAGGGTCATAACACAGGATATACTTCTGTGTAACTAAGAATAATCAAGGGGATTTCAGCACTGGCTTGGAATTAGCAAGTACTTAAAACTCCTCTGTCACTATGCAGCATACACGTGACTTGGAGTTTTTCTGGCACGCTCTTGTGGTTTAGTCTCAGCCACAGCTCAGCCCCACACAGCTGCTCTGTCATGGTGGGATGGGGGAGAGTTTGAGAGGTAAAACCAAGAAAAGTCATGGGTTTGTGGGATAAAGGTAGTTTAATAAGAAAAGCAAAAGCCACGTACAGGGAAACCAAAACAAGGAATTTGTTCACTACTTTTCATTGACTGGCAGTTGCTTGACCATTCCCAGGAAAGCAGAGCTTTTATCACATGTAATGCTGACTTGGGAAGACAAACTCTATCACTCCAAATGTCCCCCCTCTCCCTCTTTCCCCAGTTCTGTATGCTGAGCATGACACCAAATGGGCTGGGATATCCCTGTGGTCATTTGGGGTCAGCTGTCCTGACTGTCCCCTGACATCTTGCTGTTCACCCCCAGCCTCCTTGTGGTGGGATGGGGTGAGGAGCAGAAGAGGTCTGGATTCTGTTACCACTGCTCTTCCATAGCTAAAACATCCCTGAGTTATCGACACCGTTCCCAGCACAAATCCAACTCATGGCTCAAAACCAGCTACTGTGAAGAAAATTAATTCTATCCCAGCCTAAACCATCACACATACATGTGGAGCTGTTTTACTCGAGAATTATTTCAGTGATGCTTTAATTGCGTATTCAGCAATTAAATATTAGTTGGCATATTAATACATATTGCCAATGTATTAATGGAGTGTAATATGAAAAGATGTGTGGGGTTTTTATCTGCCCCCTTCCCCCAGTGCTGAAAATACAGCTGAACCGAGCACATCCCAGGTAAATACCTGTGAACTGCACCATTAGGCACTGTGATGGATGTGGCCAGTTGGGTCTCCATGCCTGTGGCTACTAATGATCATCCCTGAGGACCACACTGTAATTATTTACAATCAGTTGTGCTTACCAGCCCAGTCAAAGACATGGCAGCATTTTAAGTGCTGCCTAGCATCACTAAGTTCAAGGAGAGTGGCTAGTCTGTTTTAAACACAACAGGAAGGTCTGCTGCATGCAACTTTCACCTCTTGGGACCAGAGTACCTTTTGTACAGTAATTTATCACAACCATTAAACAGAAGATGTGCTGCTGCAGGCTGTTACTGCTGGCCCCGAGCAAATGTGGGTGAGTGTGTGTGAGTAGGCAGGGTGAGTTCATCCTGCTTTCCTTTCACAGGTCACTGGGGACACAGAGCCGGATTTCTAACCTTCTGAAACTCCTTTGTAAAGCCCTTAAGAGGATGTTCAATCAATCTGAATAGGCAGCATAGGTAAACACTGACCCAGCCAGTGAGGCTCTGAAAGCACTCTCCTCCCCAGCCATCTATGAAGGGTGTTCAGTCTTGTACTCCTTACTTAATGTTTTGCTGAAATTTCATAATTTCTGGTGTTGAGCTTAGTGTTGTCCTGCATATATCCAGACTGTAGTCTTGCAGACATCTGAAGTGTTTTTTCAATGTGTTGTTGTACCCAAAAACAGGATGCTCCTGTGCTGTACATAAGAACAAAGGAAGGGCCCTCTCTCCCAAAGGATTTGGTGTTTTTACTTGGATTGATAGTATTTGGTAGCATGAGATAGCAGTTATGTTGGCAGACCTATTTTTGAGTCTATAACAAAGGATTTATTGCACCAACCAAAGTTATTTCTGTACTACAACATAACTAAAGGCATAGTTGCTGCTTATGATAAGCTTCTGCTAGCAATGAGAATAAAGTCTCTGTGTCTGTATGTGCTTCTTGATATCTGTGCCTACAGCTGATCAATTTATTTAGATGCCCAAGATGACAGCTGAGTTCTGAATGTCTCTAAATATGGGTTATGCTGCCAGTCAAGTGTTGTTAAATGCTTAAGTGTCATGGGGACTCGCTGAGACTTAAAATGCTCCTGAGTCCCTTTGTCCCAAAAAAAGCCCTGTTTGTGTTTTCAGTTTCCTCATCAAACTGTTTGCTGATTCCAAGGCAATTTTAAAAATAATTCTGTCCAAAATATTTGCCAAATTAGTGAGGATTGCAGTTTTTCTGGCTCTGTTTTGTTGAAGGCATATGCCCCCTAGACATTCATCCTTTCTACATTTTCCTCATAATTTTTCTCCAAATCACGTCTCAGTCACAAAATAAACCCAACCAAGTCACTGAAAAGTCAATTCAAATGCCACTGAAAGGTGTTTAAAGTCCAGGATTGAAATTCAGATCAACTCAGGAGTGGTTTGTGGAAGTGTTTGCTGTTCGCACACAGGAGTTACTTTTCATTATGTTTTGCTAACACAAGTTTGCTAACGTTTTAAAGGATACCTGTTCTTGCAGCCTCTTTCAGAATAATGTCCTGGTGTCACTGTGAGCTGTAGCCTCCCCTGTACCTTTAGCAAGCATGGATCTGAGGAGTCTCTGATGCTGGCTGGTGGTTGTAGTCAGTCACCCCTGATGTTTGCTTGGGGCTGTTTTGCCCACTCTCATACCCCATCAGCCAGAGCAAGGCTGTGATCCAGTACTGATGCCAGAGGTAACAAACAGAGGAGAAAAAAAGTGCTTTGGCTGTACTGCTAGTGTGAGTGTGCATTTGATTTTTAAAGGATTAAACTATTAAAATATTTTCCTGCAACATCTCTTCCTTGTATGTGAGCTTAAATTCAGGTTAAATCTCTCTTCTTCCCAATCCTCTTCATAGGGCTCCTTCAGAGACTATATAAGCTGATTGCAGGACTTAAGGTTAGAAAAAATATCAATATCCTTAGTAGGATATTGGAGCCATTGTGGTTTTTCCTCCATTGATAAAGAGGGATAGAAGGGAAAATGCAGCCTGACAGACCTTTGCTTGTTTCCTCCCACTGGAAGAGAGTGCAAAAATAAACCTTGAAATGATAGCGTGCACAACAGTTTTCATGTATTGTTGAAATATCCATGAAATTCCTTTCATGTCCTCGGATATTTTCTCTCCCTTTATGAACCAGCCCAATAAATTATGCAGTTGCTGCTTTCCAAAGTCATCTATTCAGCTGTTCAGGTTTTTAATTGCACAGGGAGTGGTTTTATCAATCTGGCTTTGGAAAACAGCTTTTCACACCCTTCACTCTTTCCCTCCTCCCTCCAGTGCATTTAAACCCAAGGTTTTGAGGGACTTTGTGAACTCATTATTAAGAATCCCAACCAATTAGCCCAATACAAGAAGAAGGCCTCAGCTTCAAACCAAGTAGTGAACTTGGCTCTCTCCCTGCCAATGCACCATCACTGGTTTCAGTGGCCTTGTTTTAGTTTCTTACAGCTGCATGTGGTGAGATTGGGATGTAGGAATCTATTGCTCACTTTAAATATGAAGCAAAGTGAGCCCAAAATGTGTGCACAAAATCAAATCTATTTTTTTCAAACCATGTTTTGCAACTATAAATAAATAAGTGTCCCTTTCAGATCCCCACTGGTTCCTTTTGAAAACAAGCTATGTTGCTGTGAGCTCTAATTGGGATGTCTGTTGGCAGCATCAACAGAAAGGCCACAAGTTTAAAAGGCTGAAGAATAATCTACTCTGCAGTCTGAAAAAATGGCCTTTCTAGCACAGGTCAGCAGCAGCCTAACATTGGCAGCCTGTGATAAATAAAGAAATTAAATTATTTATAAATAAATAAAGTTTTTCCATGCTAATTCATGATTCAATCAAAGATTTTTTTTTTAAATGTCAACCAATGCAGTCGTTCCAGTAGAGGTTAAAGGCTTGTGAGTTATCCAAACATCCAGCAGCACTGAATGTGGATGGAAATATCCTTTAATTTTCATTTGTCCCTGTCATATATGACATTTGTGGTTTTTGAAATAAAATGTTGGTTGTGTTCAGTGGCTACATGGAGAGCCTTTGGCATCTGCCTTCAGATGTAGAACCTCAGGGATAAAGGCAGACAGCGGGTAGCTGGGAAGCTGATTTTGGAGAACCTATGCAGGTCTGGATTACTGGAAGGTTGTAGTATAAGGCAGGTTGTGCATCTGGAATCTGGTCAGATGCCGTGTCCCCATGATGCAGGTGCATGTACTAGACCATAGGAAGCTACACAAGGAGACATATTTTGTGTCAGGGTGCTTGCTGTGAGCTGAGTCCTGTTCATACCAGATACCAGACCCTGTGAGTGTTCTTGTTTCAGAGTACTTAGAGAAAGCTTTGAAGAAGTCAAACTTTCTGGGCTGTTATATGGGTCATAGTGTCTTGTCTCTGGTGGGATTTTGCTGGAGCAGTGCAGGGTGGGCTGTTGCAGTGCCCACATCACCAAAAACTGAATTGTTGTATAAGGGCACTCGGTTGATGAATGTTGCTGTTTAAGAGTCTGGACAGATTGTTGAAGAGAAAAGATCTGCTTCAATTCTAGAATCATATTTCCTGACTCTCTATGTCCCATAGGCTCCTAATTTTAATGCTGCCTTAGTATATTTTTAATGGGATGTATGATAAAATGCTTCTGTGTACAAGCATAAATTGTGCCCAACTTTCTGTGCATTGAATGTATGTACTTCTCAGCTGAACATTCCTGGCAGGCTTCTGGAGCAGATACATTCCTCATGTAAAACAGTTAGAAATTGGTATGTTCCTGGCTTCAGAATCTGCTTCTACTGAGATGAGCAGGTCCTGACCATTGATTTCAGGGAAGGAAAGTCTAGTACTGGGTTCTTAATTATTTAAAAGCTTGGCAGTCTGCAACAAGATGTTGCTTGATACTGCATATATTTGAATGTCACCAAAAAAATCTTAGGGAGTGTAAACAGTTCAGTGTAGTGACCTGCCAGTGCAGACCTGTCTCATTAAACTAATTACAGAAATTATTTTCAGGGAGTTTTAATCACACATTAAAGCAGAAGTTCTTGGAAAGGCAGCAAACCAGGAAAATGAAGAACCTGCCATGGATTTTTCTTTTAATGACAATACCACTCATGTTTCTCAAGGATCTAAAACTAAAAATCAATATGGGTTTTTAGTTGTACTTAATATAAATAGGAATGTGAAGAGTATAAGAATCCTGATAATTATCTTGTGCAGTAAAACTTGATAGGATACCTAATAAAAGGGGGGAAGACAGTAATGACTGATACCATTGTCTCTTTTTTGTCAGTCTTCTGATACTGGAGCACACAGTTCGTATGGGATTATTGTCCCTTTGAAGCAATGTGTGCTCTTTGAGCAGGGTATGGTCATAAAAAAGGATGATCCAGTGATAAAAGCGATAGCCTTGGCCTGGAGATGTAAAAGTTTAGTTCTTTGCCTTGCTTTGATTTGCACAGTCACGACCCAAGTCACTAAATATTTGTCTCGGTTTCCAACCTGTGAAGTGAAGATAACATTTCACCTTGCATGGGAGTTTTATCTAGCAAACCATGGCCAGACTGCAAGCTGCTCCAGCATTGCAGGAATTGAGATATGGAAGGTGTATGAGCACTGCAAAGTCTTGATTAATGTGAAGGAAGTAGGATTTTGTCTTTGGTGTTCCCTGGCTTGTGGCAGACATCAGGTTTTTGGCCCTGAAGTTTAGGAAACCCCATCTGCCACTGGGTGAGCACAGAGCTCAGACAAGATTATAGTGGCTGGAGCTGATGAGTCACAACCTGGTTACAGCTCCCGCCAGGAGTGGAAGGGAGGAGCCTTGACTTGCTCTGGTTCAGCATCACAACAGGGAGAGTGGCAAACATGGGGTGTTTTGGGCTGGATCTTGACTCACTCTGTGGCATGATACTGTTCTGGGTGTACATTGAATAACTTGGTAGCAGTCGTGGGTGTTGATCACAATGCAGGGTAGAAGTAAAGGAAGGAGGAAAGGAGACAAAATGTGGGTATTTGGGGGTTGTGAAATTTGCGAGGCTTTTTCAAAATGCATGGCTGTATGCTCACCTCCAGTTGGGAGCAATTACTTTCTCTATTAAAGAAGACATTTGCAAAGGCTGTACTAATCAGAAAAAAAGCTTCGTGTCAGTGTGTGGCAGGTGGTGTGAAGGGAACATTAGCTTCTTTGGGGATTTGCTGCCTCATTTCTCACATTACTATTGCCTTCCCCTCTCTCGTAAGGAGTCCTTACCCTCAGCCTGTTACATAGGAGTAGCTCTGGAGCACCAAGGAGCAGCTGAGACGTGACAGCTGAAGAGAGGCGGCCTCATTCTCTTGCTGTTTGTTGTAGGTCATTTAGGTGTTCAGAGGGGTCTTTTAGAGGACTTAGGTAATAATAGCTGTTAAAATCCACATTTGAATGTGTGAATTGGGTGACTGTCCTGGCATGCTTGACCCCTGTGTACATATAAGCCCTTAAAGCTCTTGTGGTGAGTTCTGATAGGAGTGAAGCATAACTTATTTTTATAGGTTTACTTTGCTTGCCTCTAATGATGGGGTAACAGTAGGAATTAGCTTTAAGAATTAGACTCCAAGTTTGGTTTTTGTTTTTTTTTTTTCTAAAAAAAAATTAGTTTCCTTGCTTGGATAAGCTCAATATACTACACAGAGCTCTTGTTTTGAAAGTGCCTTACTGTATCTCTGCTACTTGAGTCATCACCAGTGGTGTTTTCGTTGTCAAGTTTATCTTCCTAAATACTTTATGGCTTCAACTTTTATTCTGTGAAAGGTAGAGAACTTATGTAAGGGGCAAATAGTGAAGAGAGACACCTAGAGTGAAGGATTGCTTGCCTGCCTGTCTGCTCCTTGTGCCCTTTCAGATGGTGAGTTGGCAAGTGTTACCATCTTTTGAGTTACAAATAAATGAATCTGTTGCTTGGACACTGAGGCATTATGCTGATGGGGGAGCTGTGTCTTCTGGGGTTCTGACTGCTTGTGGCTGGCAGCTGTGCTAAATAGGTGAATAGATCTCAGCTGGTAGCCACTTCTGCTGTGACTTGGGACAAAAACTGTGCATTCTGCATAGTATCTCTTCTTGATACTTGACTTTTCCAGAGATCTTCACAGTAATATTCAATGTCACCATTCCTTTAACCGTTCCCACCCCATGAGCTTGACTTCATTGGGATGTACCTTTCTTAGGATCCATTTTGCTGATGTCTTATACAAATTGCATCCTAGGAAATAATTTGTAGGTTATGTTGTTTTTGTGAACTGAACATTGAAAGTACTTCCATCTTACCTCTGTTCTCTGGCATTTTCATTGCTAAATCCAAAGCATAAAGTCTTCCATAGTGTGGTAAGAGTGTGAGGGAAAGCAGTGCAACTTCTCTTCCCTCCTCAAGGTAAAATTTTGTTGTTCACCTGGCAGTGGAGAAGGGGGGGTAATCTTTTGGATGTGAAATAATTCTGGCTTAATTGAGAAGGAAACCTTCTGCTGGTATTTTTCATAAACTCTCAACAGTTTCACCTTCAGGCAACCATGCTGTTGTCTCACATTTCAATAGGGGAAGATTAATTTTCAACACCTACTCAGGGCCATGTTCCTCAGAGTTGGTGTAGGAAGTGTAATTCATATCTCCCAGTGCCAGCTGATCCACCTTTCTTCACTTCTTTTCCCTCCCAAGAGGGATAGTAGGAGGCACCATCATATCCCAACACTGATTTCTATCAGCTGCACCACAGTCCTGAGTGAGAGGGTATATATCTGCAGTTTTGGTATATACATACAGTGTAATCTCCAATAGCCAGAAGCTGAAACCACCTTTGGAATGAAAATACGGAACCATGGGATTTTGGTTCTAGTTTATTTTACATAAAGATGATGATTAACTTTGAAGTCATTCCTGGATGTGTGCTGGAGTCTGTGCTGTGCAGATGGGGTATATTTTTTCAAAGGCTGCTTTCAGGAGTCCAGCTCAGCCACAGCCCCCTGTGAGCTCAGAAGCAGAGGTGAACACTGAGGGCAAGATAAAGCAGAGACCTCTCTCCCTGCCTGACTCCCAGGAATCCCTGGCAGGCAGCAGGATCTGGCTGATGTTAGCCTTGGAGAATATTCACCCTTACCCCTGAGCCTTAGTCAGAGGATTCACTCCAGTGTGACCAGAAATAAAGGCAGAAGCATGTGTTGTGCAGTTCACCAGGGCTGCTGTCTTTTAAATCCCACAGAGGCAGCCTGCAGGACCTGCTCAGTGTTTACCCCCCTGTGCTGGGCCTTCCCCTGCCAAGGGCTGTTTCTGGCTAAAGGTGGCCCTTCTGCCAGAGCTGTGAATAGGCAAGGATGCAGACAGCATTTTTGGAGGTTATGTTTAGTTAAGCTCTCTTCCCAGTTTGATCTGATTTATGTAATGCATCTGACTATCTTTAAAAAAAAAAAAAATAATTTTAACTCAAACTACAACTGTCTAAAACTGTTTTGACTGTTCTCTTGAACAGTTTCAGTGATGCTGGGAGGGAATAAATTATGCCACCATAGAAAAGACAAGATGGTATCTGGGTTTGGGTCACTACTACCTCAGCAAGTCTTATGGACAGGAGAAAGAGTGACCAATTTGTAATGATTTTGTGTCCCAACACACAGCTTCACACTGAAGGGCTCCTCGAAGCAGGCAGACTTTCTTCTGTGTGCCCAGGCTGGGACTGGATTTGCACAGCTCATTGCACAGATTGCCTGCACTCTGAGTTGCTGGTGTTGCCAGTGAGATGGTGACAATGGCAGGGCCGGGTCGCTGCAGTGCTCTGGGATGAACTGTGCAGCCCACACAGCCGCGGCATCCGGCTGCAACTGCAGCAGCGTGGCATGACTGCAATAATCCAAACTGATTAAGTGTTTTTCTTCTAATTCTGTATTTCTATTTCCTCAGAGTCTTTCCCAGACTGACTTTTCATAGGCTTTGTCTTTTGTAAAGCCATAAAGCTGTTTGCTTGTCACTGATCTCTAAGCAATGTAATGCCTGGTGGAATCAAACCTGCCTTTAAAAATACTGTATTGGGAGTGGGGTATCTGGATTTATGTATCTGTGTACACATTTCTAGCAGTTGGAAATCTGATTTCAGTATCACATTAAAGATGTTGAACATGGGCCTGTTAAAAGAAAGCATTGTCTTGAAATGTTGTTGTCTTTAAGTATCAGGAACTTTACCTGGGTATGCAGTTCTGCTGGGGAGAAGATGAATGGTTTGGTAGGAGTAAGTACCCAGAGGGAAAAGGTTGTGCAAAATTCTTTGAGCTCCTGAGCCTTTCTAAGGTGATTCCATTTTTTTGTTTTGTTTCTGTTTGTTTGGGAGTTTTTTTATGCATGGAGATCATGTAATGACCTGACTGGTCTGACCATTGTGACTATTAAGTGAACATGCAGCCAACACGATTGCAAAATCATACCTGTGATTACAGAGAAACAGCTGCTTTTGTCATCCTCCCTCCCTGCCAAATTTGTGGATGATTTTCCATGAGATGTCTGCAATGCAGATGGCTAAATTATGCAAGGGAGTCTGCAGCTGTTGTAGTTTATGCTCTCCTACACTGGTGAAGGAACTGTAAACTGCCTCATATCAGACCTGAGAGATCCTCTTTTACATGTTGCAATGACGTCTTTGCATGTTACAGACTTTCATGGCAGAAGAGAATACATTTGTGTTCTTGCATGGGTGCTGAGAGGGCTGGGATTTGTGTCCTTGCTGTGGCTGCAAGCACTGTGTCTCCCCTGCTCCATGTAGATACTACTGCTTTTATCTGTAGGGATGCGAGTTCAAAACTAGCAATGTTAACTGCTTATTCTGCTGTTTTCAGAGGCCACTAGTCCTCTGGGATTAAGAATGGAGAAACCAGTGGTGTTTTCCCCAGGTGTTAAGTGTTTAGAGAGTGAAGGTACATCTGAATTTTTTGCTTCCTTTTTTTTTTTTTAATTTTCTTGAAGTTGTCTTTAAACCTACGAGAGTATTCAGAACTGCCAGTGGCCCACTTGCTGAAAGCAGGACATGTTTTTTGCTTCAAATTAATTTTCTCATCAGGCTAATGGAGATATTTTTGGTATGCAGCTATAGATATAGAGCTGGCATGATACGATAAATAGCTGATACATGATAACAGTATTTGAGCAGTCTGTTGATGACAGAAATGTAATGATTCTTTAAAATCTTTATTTGCAATTTACTTTACCTCTGGGGTTCTTGATGTCAGAAATTGCTTCTTCACAACTGCCTGGATGTTGTCTTTTATCTCTTGCTTGTCACGCAACACTTCAGATCCTCAGACAATGTTGTCTTGAAATGAAAGGACATGGCCAAAAGCATGGTGTTTATTTATATAGTCATAATAACCTGAAAGAAGCAAACAGTGAATGACAGAGAGAAACAGAGATTTATATTCTTGAGATATCACTAAGACAGGTTATGCAGAAGCTTAGCTGCAGCTGCTTGACTGGTTTTCTGCCTGTAAAACTTGGTTTTAACAGTAGAAGTACTTAAATTAGTTCATGTCTGAAAAGGTTTGAAGCAACTGTGTTGCTAGTCTTTGCCATGGTGCCAAACAGGCTGCTATAAACAACTACAGATATTTCCTTGGAAAAAGAGTTGCTTGTTACATTTGTTAGGCTTTCCTTTGTCCATGTGCTGCTCACCCTTTCACTTCAGTGTTGCTCTGTCCACACTTGGCCTTTGCCTCTCCATTTGCATATGGTCACACTCTACAATGGACAGAGTGCTGAGCAAGTGTTGTCCTCTGCCCTGCAGTGGGATCCTGGAGGGAGGTCACTTGTCTGCACCAAGGTGAGGTGGAAACCTTTGATCACCATTGTCTGGGGGTGCAGCTGAGCTAAGCTGTGTGACAATGACTGCACCAAAGGAAGGAGCTGGACTGATTGATTTAAGTTTTGACTTTTCCCTGTCTTGTAACACTTTATGCTTATCTGTGTGCTCTTTCTATCTGAGCCTTGGCCCTGGCAGCCTGGGGCTCCTTTTGTTCAAAAGGAGCAAGATGAGGTGTGAGAGGTCAGAGGAGTTGTCCTGAACTGGTGAGCAGAACCAGGCACTGAACCTGGACTTGTTTCTGCTACCAGATGGAGAGTAACTCTCTCACACCTCCAGAGTGCTTGTCTTCTGCTGCAAGAGGAGACTGAGGCTGTGCGAGTCCTGATGGATAAGACACCTATAAGACCCTTGGGTGTTGCCACCAGCTGTGACCCACAGAGGCTCAGAGGATGGCAGTGCTTGGAGTAGGCACAGGACAGGACATCCTTGTGTTGACTGCAGCTTTTCTTCTCACCCAGGATCAAATGAGTCACTTGCCTTGCTTAGTCTTTTAATTTTAATGTCCGTAAACACTTAACAGGACAGTGCATCTTCTAGAAGCACATCTGTCACAGATGCCCACTGCAGACCTGTGGGCTCCTTCCACTGTCCCAGCAGCACACAGTAGCAGCTGGGCTCAGGGCCTGTAGGGTGGTTGTTATTCTCCCCACTCATTTTATGAATCTAAAACTAGAGGAGCTTATCACAGAGGGATGAATAACCTAATGTAGCAATCAAAGGAGAGGCAGTAACCTTGGAATTCATTTAAATAACTTTCCATTAGCCTCAAAAAGTTAATGGCAATCTTCACAAGATTATTCAAAGATAGGATAAATAATAAAAGGAGTGATTAATTGATTTGCAGTTTGTAGGTCTGACTTGTAATTTGTATCTCCCCTTTTCTACAATGGTAGGTGAAAGCAGGCTGTAGCTCACAATAGCAAAATTATGAAGACAGCCAGAAACGCATCATTTACTGTGGGAGAAGCTTTTAAAATTTGTTGTCCCTCTCTCGGGTTCAGTTTAATGTTGTGACTTTTTTCCAGGCTGATACATCATGCTGTCCTCTGTCAGGGGTAGAACAAGCATTCATGATAAAGATTTGAAGACTTCAGTTTCCATTTAAGTGCCTTTTAAAGATCTGATGTTGCTTCCCTTTATTTTAAGCCTGAGTGAGTTAGCTTTGTGGCAGTCAGTAGTGCTGTGTCTGTGTGATGTTCATGAAAGAACTTGGAACAGTGACATTTCATGGTCTGGATATCTTGATGCAAAATATTACTTACATGAATTTCAGACGCTTTGGATATTTTTTCATTTCCTGGGCAAAATGTGCCTGTGTTACTGGTTTGGGTTTTTTTTTCCCCTCTACATAGCTTTGTGAAAAGCCTGGTTCTTTAATGCCTTTGGTTGATCAGATCTAATTAATGATTGTAATATAATTGGAATATAGTGTAGATTATGTGGATATTGTAGCTAGAGCACAGTATGAGCCTTGTTGTGGCTAAGGGACACACGGTGTAAAGCCAATCAAGGTGAAGTTAGCCCTGCAGAAAGTCATTGTTTGTACAAATTTAAGCTACCTAATTCAGAGAAGTTCTCAGGTATCTGAAATAGGAGTTGAGATGCCTTTTGGTTAAAAGTGAGGAAGAGCACAAATGAATAAAGTTCCTTACTCCTAAAAGGAGAAATAAATCAACTTGGGCAGGTGTCAGAGGGATCTGTCAGCCCCTTACACAAAGCCATATGCCTGCAAGTTTTCTGTGGGTGGCAAATAAATCATTTTGCCAGCCTCTTTTGTGCTTTTAACCAAGATAAGCAGTGCTGAGACAGTAACTCTTCCTTAGCCTGTCCCAGCTTCTTCCTGAATCCACCTGTGAAGATGTCGCATCGGGTTCCCAGCATTCTTCACATCACAGTGTAAAATTAAGGCAAAGCTTTCTCCACCAGCTGAGCTCCCCATGTTCTGCTGCTTCTACCACATTATTGTTTTTTGCCTAAAAGAATGGCATGGGGCTTTTTAATGCTGTGGTCTCTGTGCAAATGACTAAGTGTTGTGGACTGTAGCTGGTGTTTGATCAGGAGTTGGTTGGACTGTAGCTGGTGTTTGATCAGGAGTTGGTCTGAGATGAACTGCTTTGGTATTTGCTGTAATTCTTAGGTGGGATTTGCAGTTGTACAAATGTGTTCACCCTGTTCTATAAACATGCTCTGAAAGCATTCCATGGTGTGCTGTGGTGGTTGAGTCTCTTGTTTGCTCTGGTGAAGTTACTTAAATCTGGACGTCTTATTGCTTCTTGGCTGAAAACACTCTTTGACTTGTGCTATATAATACATGCTTTTCTGGCTGAGTTCAGGCCCAGGTTTGTGTCTGCTGGCTTCAGCAGTTATCCCATTATAGGGAAACAAAGCAGCACTGAGGTTCAGAGTCTTTGGTTTATTTTCTTTTGGACAATGGTGTAAAAATAGCCCCAGCCCTGTTGCCTGAACACCTCAGAGTCAGCTTTTGCTGGCATGCATTGAAACATATTTCCAGCTGTATCTTCTGATACAGCTTTCAAAAGCTCAGCAAAGTCTGGGCTTTTAAATGCCCATTCCAACAATAACAGCTCAGGAAAGCGGGCTGGCTGCTGCTGCAGACAAGGCAGTGCACGGGGATTGCAGCACACGGGGCAGGCGAGGGCAGCTGTGTCCCCGCTGCCTGCACATCCAGTCAGACCTGACCTCACCATGAACACCCGTTCACCCAGCCATGCCATCCCTGTGCACTGTCCCCGAGGGGCTGCCATTGTGCCAGTCCCTTGGGGACAGGGAAGGGGCTGGCACCGAGGCCCAGCATTGCACTGGAGGTGCCAAAGTGGGATTTCACATCACGGCAGGACCCTCGCCTGGGCCCGAAAATTCAGCCTGCCTGCAAGCAACTGCACCAGCTGAAAGCAGTTTAATTTACACCCAAATAATTTATTCTAGGTCTGCTTTTCTCGCTCATGCATTCATTTTACTTTATTGTAATGTCAGTACTTAGCAGTGAAGTAATGGCAGATCTCTGGAGAACTTCGCACAAGCGAGAAAGTGCCATTATCTTGGTTTTACAGATCCTGCTTATGTTTGGAACATATGTGGTGGTGTAATTACACTGATGTGATTAAATCAGTGCAAATCCTTGCTAGAGGGATGTACTGCGCCACTGTAAAGCAGGGCTTATTATCAGTGCAGTTGAATTCAAATTATATTACTCTATTAAGCTGTGCTAGTGAAAGCCTTCACTGAAAGTCACAAAGTCATGTGAGGAGCTGTGTTGTTTCTTTTTAAAGCAGATAAAGATTTGGAAACTGAAATGGGTGAGGTTGTGCCTTGCTCAAGAGCATGCTAGAAGCAATGGGCTTGACAAGTGTTTATAGTACTTTTTGTAAGGAAAGAGGTGTGGGTGTGAAAGTGGGAGTATATTATTATTATTAATAGATTAAATTCTTTGAACTATTGCGGCCATTTTGGAAAAAAAATCTGTATCATAATAAGGCTTTACAAATAAGTAAAATGCATACAAAATTCTAGTAAATATTTACCACATGCTTTTGGATTTTGATAATGGCTGGATGGGTCAATGAATAAACATATAGTAATAATATATATATATTATTATATATATATTATAATTTTATATATATATATAATATAATAATACATCTTAATTGTATTTTTTCTTTTTTGTCAGGGTGTGGGCACTGTAAGAAAATGAAACCAGAATATGAGAAGGCTGCAGAGTTTCTCCATGTAACCAGTGATGTAAGCTAATTTCCTTTATTGTATCCTTCAAATAATCAGTAATAAATAACTAGAATAGTAAAAGTGATTTTTCTCCCTACAACAAATTCAGCTGTTCTCATCCTCCCACAGGACCCTTCAAAATGCACTTCCAATGTGCAGTCTCATCGCTAATGCATGAGCCCTGCCAAAGTCTGAGAAAGAACATTCTGTCTTGAACAAAAACAAAATCAAAATCAAAAAATGTTTATGTATTCTGCTGTAGGCCGTATACATAATATGATCAAATCCAAAAATTGATTTTTCTTCCCCTTACTTAAAGGCATTGAATGTGAAGAAACATAGGCTTTTATTTATGAATGAGGTTTGGAAAAAAACAAAAGGGGTTGATCCCTGTTTCAAATACCCTGTTTTTAATGGTTGCACCACTCCATTAGCTTCATCATAAGTGCTCCATCAGCATGGCTGGAGAACAGACATCCAATAATAAAAGTATTAGTGTTATTGATTCAGTCTCATGCCATGTATGCCATGCACGAGGATAAGTAGAATTGGTCTCCCCCATACTTTAAGCATCTTCTATGGAGACATCTAGAGTTCCTTTATTGCTGTTGGAGAGGGAGGAGAAAAACAAAGATCCAATGAATCACACTCTACAAATAGTTGTTCTTTGTGTGTCTATAGGTGGTCCAGGAAAAGATGCCCACAAGTTAGGGAAAAATGAATTTGCCTTAAAGTAAACTTATCTTTAGTGGTGCTTGTTTTTTCTGGGAGAAACAGGGATTTGTGGAAGGATATGCAATTTCTGGGAATGGCTTTTAGGCACTATAAAGTGAATTATATAAAGAGAATCCATCAGAAATGGTAGGGGAACAGGTAAGACTCAGGTAACATTTAGTCCATAGTATGTCCCTTTCTGGTTTTGCATCAGTCCTCTGTGTTCAAAATGACAGAATTAATCAGGTTGGAAAAGACCACTGAAATCAAGTCCAACCCATGACCAAGCACCACCATGTCAACCAGCCCAGGGCACCAGGTGCCACATCCAGTCTTTCCTTAGACACCTCCAGGGAGGGTGACTCCACCATCTCCCTGGGCAGCCCATTCCAATGTCTAATCACCTTTTATGTGAAAGAAATTCTTACTCATGTCCAACCTAAGTCTCACCTGGCACAGCTTAAGACTATGTCCTCTTGTCCTAGAGGCAGCAGAGGCACCTAGATGAGTGATTGCCCCCAAGCCGACTGTGTGTATGAAGGGGTGTGTATGTGGCTGGGATTTACAGGAGGTGATTTCTATTTCAGAGTCCAGGTGTCCTTGCAGCAGTCGATGCTACCGTCAACAAGGCGCTGGCAGAAAGATACCACATCTCAGGGTTTCCTACTTTGAAGTATTTTAAGGATGGAGAGGAGAAATACACTCTGCCACACCTCAGAACAAAGAAGAAGATCATTGACTGGCTGCAAAAGTAAGTTTTGAGGGTTTTAAGATAGTATTTGGGTTCCTGGTTAGTGACTCCTGCAGATGGCTTTGGTGAGGAACTAAATGGAGCTTTAACACTGCCTAAATCCCTCACAAACAAAATTACACTGAATTCAAGTATTCAAACCCACAGAAACATGTATGTTAATTATGGTTTCTAATACACCAAATCCTTTATTTACTGTGGAATTTTTCATAGCTGCCCTGGTGTTTCTTTCCCAAAATAAATATTTTTCAAATATACCTTAAGCCTTTCCCTGGAGAAGGAATAGCAATGGCTCGGAAAAATAAACAGAACATTTGTTGTTTCCTCTTTATAAAATGAGCAGATCTCAGTGTTAGTAACTGAATTTCTGCAGTTGTACTTTTCTCTTTCCAACATTTCAGAGCCAATGCCTACAATTCCACCCATGTGGAATGAAGGAAAGCCAGTGAGGCCAACAAAACCAGCACCTTTGAGTGCACTAACCAACTTTTTTTGGGTGGTGTGCTGAAATATTCAAAATTAAGTTTGATATGAAAATGATGACAATAATTCCATTTCAAATTAAATTGCTGGTACAGTTCTCTCTTTAAGTATGCATTATGTATGCATGTATGTAAAAGTATATGTATATATATATGTGTGTGTATATATATATATAAAATATGGGGGTTTTTTTAGGGAAAAAACCTAAAACCTGAAAACGTAATGTATTTTCTGCATTAGTCAAGGGGATGAAAACCTGCCAGAGTTTTGTGAATATTTTAAGCGTTTAACTATTACATGCAGTTGGCATGAGGAATGTAATCTTTATTTTGCCCTTTTATTTGGTGGGGGAGGTGGTTGTGTGGGTTTTTTTGGCCTCTCCTCTCCTCTCCTCTCCTCTCCTCTCCTCTCCTCTCCTCTCCTCTCCTCTCCTCTCCTCTCCTCTCCTCTCCTCTCCTCTCCTCTCCTCTCCTCTCCTCTCCTCTCCTCTCCTCTCCTCTCCTCTCCTCTCCCTGCTTCAAAGCAGGTAATAGATATGGTCTGTCAGTATTGTTGTAGCATGTTGAGGAGCTTTATCTGTATTTTACTTTTAGACATGGTACTCCTTTGGTCTCCCTAGCTGCTCAAGCTCCTAGCTGCTGTATCTGTATTGTATATGGAGTCGTTGTCCTCATTTCACTGCTTTGCTCAACTCTTTTGAGCACTGTGTAATTTGTAGTGAGTTAAACAGTCAGGCTGATGCTGCCTGTACATACTGGTAGGTGAACAAGCAATGAGGAACAGGGAAGTGATGTTAATTCTTCTGGATCCTGCTGTGACTCTTGAAGACTTTTTGTATGCAGTCTCAGCTAGTCAGCTATGCAGGTGAAGCCCAGACACCTTGTCTTCTGCTCTTGGCTCCTGGGTGTTCTCCCAGCTAGAGATGCAGTAGAATAACATCCTTGCATCTGTGTTTTCTGACCAGGGATAGGATTGACTCAGCTGCACTGAAGCTGGTGGAAATAGGGATGCATATGGGGTCCAGGCTGGTGATAGAAGTACAGCTTGTGGGGACATGTCTCACTGGATGGCTGCAGCCATGTGGGTTTTGGCTGTGGCTCCTCTCTGGTGATTGTCCTGCCACACTGGGTTGTTACCAGTTGCTGGCTTGCTTATTCCAGGTCAGCGTGGAAAAGTTTGTGTGAGAGTAAGTCGCACGTGTGTAATTGCAATCAGTGATAGCTCACAAAAGCTGTGTTCATGGAGGGATGCAGCTAAAGGACACACTGTGTAACTAACTCTTTATCTGAAACACATCTAAGTCTCTAAAAACTGGGAAATCCGTAATGGTGGAAATGCAGTGAGTGTCCACCAAGTGACCTTGACAAGGACTTCAAAAATTGAGTTTTTTCTCCACTTGGATTTTATGTACCTGATACAACTTAAAATGGTCTCATTCAAAGTGTCAGGAAAGTCTGAAAAGCTAATTTATTACCAAGGCGACATATGAAGTTCTTTATACCGTGGCACCATTCTGATGATTTTATGTAAGTAATCACTGTTTAAGATACAGCAGGAATGAATTTAATGAGTCTGAGAGAGCTGTGTGAACTAGTGAATAGCAGAATTTTTGTCAGAGGTGCTCTAGGTGTGCGGGACTGCTCTGATCTAGCCAGTATGTGCAGTCATAATTGAAACCTGACATTCTCTTTACCACAGTAAAATAATACTCCAGTTCAGTCACCCCCAGTATTCCAAGTGGAACAATGCTGATTTTTGCATCCTGGCTTTAATATTTGAATTCTAGAGAAGGTCATGAAATTCTGTAAAGACGTTTGCACGATAGCAATAACGAATACAAAAAGGATGTTTGAATGGAAGATGCTGTTCTATATCAGTTGTCTTTTGATTCCACCTGCTTGCTGTTCTTCTCAGTTCATCCCTGTGCATGATACAGTGGTATGTATCAATATTTTTTCCACCCAGATGTTGGATGCAATGTAGGAAGTCTTTATTCAACGTTTCTACTCATATGCCTGACTACAGTCACTTAAATTATATTTCTATTGAGTTCCAGAAATTAACTGGCATCTTTTTTGCTGTTTTCTGGTGTTGGAAATACCGAGTCTGTGTTTCTACTGTACAGGCACCCTGAAAGATTTATCATATCAGTTCCCTCATGTTAATTGTGACCAGGACAATGCTGTTCCTTTATCTGCTTCCAGAAACATTTTCAAACCAATTTCACTGTCTTTCTTTTTTAGTCCCGAAGCACCACCTCCACCTGAGCCTGCATGGGAAGAGAAACAGACCAGTGTTATCCACCTTGCTGGAGAAGACTTCAGGGAGTCCTTGAAGAAGAAGAAGCACACCCTTGTCATGTTCTATGCACCATGTGAGTAAATAACCTCTCTAAGAGGATGGGTTTTATGAGCCATACATTTACTATGAAATTCTGAATTAATTCCCTCACTGGCCCCAGACTTTTCAGGGTAAAGAGCTGATTCTGAATATAAGTGCATGAGAGAATCATTGGCACCATCATTTATATCTTTAGAAATGGAAACAAAACTGTATATAATGGTTATATTATTTAATGTAGACAACAAAGCAGGCAGCAATACAAAAACAAAGCAGATTTATTTTTCCTCTGCTGCATTTTATGGTCTATATAACAACATGTGATCCTTTATAGCAGCACAGTGGACATGCAGAGCCTGATTCATTAGTGCAGCAATTGAGTAGTGAAATCAATACAGTAGTGTAGGAGGAATCAGTCCACGAAATAGAGAACGAATTTTGATGGAATAAATTTTGTGTGTGATAAATCTGCATTTAAGTCTCCACTGGGATTAGGGGCGTAGCTTCCTCCTCCCAGATTATTTTGCATGCATCACATAACCAGTTTGTTTTTGAAGCTCCTGAGAATATTTCTAGAGGAGTTTAGAATCAGGTCTTTTATAAACAAGGTGAATGAGAGGGATCTCTTCAGTTTTCCTGTGCTGTCCCAGAGAGAGGCAGACTAGGTATGAGTTCTTAACTTTTGAGGGGTTTGTCAAAGGGAGAAGATAACCCAGGCATTTAATACTAGATACTATTAATGTGCCTTTATGGCACCATGACTCAGCCCCCCCAGATGCAAAAAGAATTTATTCCATATCACATGGCCAGCAATTAATGGATAACCTTCAGATAAACAGTTACCAACTTCCCATTAAATCTTCCCATTAAATCAAAGGTATTTTCCATAAAGAGAGGTAAAGGTCCTTAATGTTTAATCAGGCAGCCCCTTATTTTGCTTTTCTGTTAGAGAATTAAACATGAATGCTTTGGGGCTCATACGAAGGGATGTGGGAGAAAGCAGGGGTGCAGTTCAGGAGGGAGATTTCTGGAAGGTTGTAAAATAAAATGGAAGGGGACATAATCCCTTCCCCAGTCCAGTTCCTACCACCTATTGACTAAAAATTGCCCATGTGCCAGGAATTTCTGATTCATGGACCTCAGCTAGTTAAGAGGAAATGGTAATTTTAAAATCAAATGATTGCACATGAAATGGTAATATTTAGGAAGCATGAGGGAACTTGCCTGCTGGGCTTGTTTTTTTGCTGTTTGACTTGCACCCTTACAGAAGGGGTGAGTAAAGATCAACCTGGCCCTTTCTGTATGAGCAGGCTGTAAAAACAAGGCTTGCATGATGTTAAACTATTGGGTTCTTTGAGGCTGCACTTCAGACACATTTTTGCACTGTTTTTGACACAGTGCTGCATGAGACCACCTATATACAGGACAGAGAGGTGTTAACTGGAACCCCATCTGGCCTTCCCCTAAGACAGCATTGCTGCTGTGGTGTCAGTATGTGTGTCATGCACAGTGTCTGATTTGTCAAGTTTGTTCTCTAAATGTGAAAGTGTCTGTGAGCAAAGCACAAAGCAGGCACACACAGGGACTGCAATGAGCCTGCACTTTGTTGGGTGCAGAGAAAAGTACCAGATGAGTATTTTAAGTCTCTATTTTCTAGGAAATAAACATTAATGTAGTAGAATAATTACAATGATTCAAACCACTATATTTTTTCAGCTTTTGTGCAATGATAATGTGTTTCCTGATACATTTGATAGATTAGCTTTTGTTTACCATCTTCTCAATCTTGAGACCTCTTGGAGCTTACATTACCAATTAATCTTAACTTGCTTATTTTAGTGCAGAAGGAACACTGCTAAATTTTCAAGGTTCCACTACCTCAGATAATTTTCTTTTTCTATTCAAATCCACATCTTGGGTCAGAGCAGACTCACAGTATGCTACTCCATTCACTTGTGACTCTGTGGCAGTATTTATTACACTTACACATATGCCGAGATATTTTAGGATTGGGTGGTGTGTATACATGCATATATAAAATATGTTTATATATAAATATTTATGCTAAGAAATGTATCTCTCATCTGTCATTAGAATTTAAAGCAGAAAGTTAAGTATTTTGACCTTTGTCAAGCTTTCAGCTACAGTGACAAACCTTTAGGCAAAGGCCACAGATATATATCTTAGATGCCAATTAAAATGAGATCTGTCTTTTCTGTGGCAGCGTCCAGTCCAAATTACTTAATATGTAAAGGAGAAGCACCAATCTGCTGCTGTGCCGATAACTCAGGGCTGAGCTGAGCAGGGCTTTAATGGTACTGAACAGTGCTTCACAGTCATTTAGCTCTGGAGGAAAAGACTGCTACATCCACATGGAAAAGATAGGGAACTTATTACTCTGTTTCCCGGAATATGGGTGAAGCGTAAAAGTTATTCCTCAAGCCTGTGGAATATTTTAAGGACTGAGAATTAGAATCAGGACACTGGAAATGTCTGGGGGAAAAAGTCTGCTCCTGCTGACTTGACACCACAGAGATCTTAATTTCACATTCCCATTCCTGCCTGGTGGTGTCCGTGAGCTGTAATGGCTGATTTGGGGCAGGAAGCAGGAAGAGGGGCAGGTTCCCAGTTTGGAAACCTACTTGGGAAGAAGTGCCTGCTGTAGAAAACCCAGTGCTACTTGTGCCACTAATGACCTAGGACCAGATCTTCATCCAGATGTCCTTTGGGTAGGTCTGTACCATGCCACACTGGCTGGAGTGTAGGCTGCCATGTGTTAGAGCTACTCAGGGATAGTATCTGTGCTGCACAGCACCTGGCTGAGCTCTTCTGTGGACCCTTATGCAGCTCTTGTGAAGGTGTAATTGTCATCCCACTCATGTACCTTTAAGTTCAAAATGCCTAAAATAAGAGGAAGACAATGGTACCATCTGCAGAAGGGAAGCATGAAGCCTCAGATGTGTGTGGGGACTGCTGTAAGGGCTTGGAGGAGTATTTGAAAGCAGTAGGATTAATGCACCAGCATTTGAGCTTTTGGGGAGAATTAATGGGATTTGTGTCTGTATTTTTCCCATCATCCAGTCCTTGGAGTACTGGATTCCATCAGCTACTTCAGGTTTACTTTTATTATAATTTTTGACTCTAATAGAGGAAGTGGGGAAATGAAATGGGGAGAGGAGACAACTAGTCCAAGTATGGTTTGGTGTTCACATGGAGCCTGGTACATGGATGATCAGGGTTTGGGGGCTACAGACTGTACTGGGAAGTGAGCCAAATGGACAAGAGCAGGTAAACTGCAGTGCTAAAGCAGCCAGGATTGGGAGGGCAGTAGCTGCAGGTCTGTGCTCTACACCCAGAGCTTGGTTTAACACTTGCAGCACTAAAGCAAAAAGTGTCCTGGGCTGACACGTTTGCATCAGTGCCTCTTCCGGGATCAGCGCCCTGAGTTTTCTTTCTTCTTTCTCTTATGTACTCCCTGTTCATACAGCTTATCTAGATGTGTTTTATCTGCATTTTTGCTTTTATGTGTTCTCTCCACTCTGTTATTCCAGATAATTGAGATTTGACTTTGACAATGCATTAAATTTTAACCTCCTACTACTGTAGCACTGAAAACTGTGCAAAATAGAAACAGTTAGTTGTGATTAGTTGTCAGAATCACAAAGGGTAACAAAAATTCCAGTAAATAATGTCTTTATGGTTGGAGATGTTTTTGCTGCATTATTCAAACAAAATTAAGCGGGGGGGGAAAGAATGATTGAAGCTAAGTGAGACTCCTCTCTGCAGTGCCCAGTGACAGGACAAGAGGCAAAGGGCTCAAATTGAAACACAGGAAAGTTTGTTTAAACATTTAGAGGAAGTTGTGGTTTTTTTACTGTGGTTGAATACTTGAACAAGTTGACCCAAGAGGCTTCATCTTTGGAGATATTCAAAACTGAGCTGGAGACAGTGTTGGGCAACCTGCTGTAGTTGACTGTGTTTTGAGCAAGGGAGTTAGACTAGATGATCTCCAGAAGTTCCTTCCAACACAGCAATGCTGTATTTCTAGGAATGGTTGTACTGGAGTTTGAGACACACAGTGGGTTTGTATTTGGTTTAGGGTTTGGTTTTGTGGATTGTGATTTGGGTTGTTTTCCCCTCTTCTCAATCAGTTGTGATTTTCTCTGAACAGGAAAGGCTTAATAACACCCCTGTTAATTCCTGTGCAGAAACAGAAAATGTCCACTTTTGAGTTACAAAAATGTAATTTTTTGGTTGAGCTTGCTGCTTCCAAAGAGACTACAAATGACTGTGTCAGAAAGGGATTTTATATAGTAGACCAATCATTAACAGGCCCAAATAATGGCGGGGGAGGGCACTCTGGTTTTAGATCAGTCACTTTTAATGGCAGGACTCAGCACTTACCAAATTCATTCAGTTTTTACTTTTAGTGTCAAAAGACGGGTTATTAAGCACTTTTAAAAAATAAAGATTTTCAGCAACAGTAGGAAGTTGTTGGGGAAAGTGCTCCCTTTTAATGGTTCGTAAGGGGGCCAGTTGCCAATGTTATTGACTTGCCAAATGGCCTCAATCTGTGGGACTCAACAGGGTTCACAGAATGGGTATTTTTAATAAATGCTTTACTGGAGGCTGATTTCCGGTTCTGTGTTCAGCAGTGAAACTTTCACTTCACTGGAAATTAATTTAATCTGCTGGAAAAAGTTATTTTCTGGTGAAACCTAACCCACAGGGCTTAACCAGAGAACATACAGAAGTAAACCATCCTGAGAATGATTTTAATGAGGTATTTTTGGATGGAGCAAGTGGCTGTACTGCTGCAAGAGGCTGTGCAGTTAGCGACATCAGCCTTCTTGGTTCTTCACTTAAACTTTTTTGTAGGGTTTTTCTTTCAGGGCTGGAAGAAGTAAATGAAGGTGCCTAATTTGTGTTGCATCTAATAAGGTCCCAGCAGACTTTGGGATGTTTTTGGAGCCTTTAAAAGGCTGTGTGTTGATCTAAGGTGTTTGTGGGAGATAGTACTCAGGGTATTGTTCTGATGTAAAACAAATAAAACAGTAATCTTGACATTACTGCTGTCTGATGGGTCAACTCCTGGCCACCATTAAGAAGTAAGTGGGAAACAGGGTACAGGGATCTGACTAAATGACTTGTGCCCATCCCTGTGTGTTTCACCAGGAGCACATAAAATGCTGACAGCTAAGCAAACCTGTATTCATTTACCCCCAACGTTTGTTCAAAATATTAATTATTCTATCCTGGTATGCTCCTTCTCTGTGTTTTCACAACAAAAAAATGTTTGGTTTCTTCTGTCCAAGTTACGCATCAAGGGATATCCAATGACAAAAAGCACTTGGCTGAGAGTCCTTGCCAGAGTGGGTCACACTGTGAGCAGAGGCAGCCAGGAGGGCAGTGTGCTCCTCCCTCCCTGGGACCCAAGCTGTCGTCAAAAAGCTGTTCTGAAGGAAGCAGTAGTGTTTCCTTTTCATCCTTCCTATTTTTTGGAGCAAGCTTGGCAAAGCTGGTTGCACCGTATCACATCCTTTGCACAGGCAGTTTCCAGGAGTTAATGCTGTATTTTGGTTAAGCTGCACTGCTGTAGAAAAACACGGCAAATTCTATAGGCTGTGAAGCCTCAACCTCTGGCTGCTGGGCCTGAGATGAGCTGTCTGGGTCTCTGTTGGGTCACTCAGCAGACTTGGGTGACACAGTTCTGTGTGAAGTACGCACAGAGGGAGAGTATATACTCCACAGTTGAGTTTATGAGTTCAGATGTGTGGAGTAAAGCAGCAGCAGAGATGTATTTAGTGTCCCATGATGGCCTCAGACTGGCTCCCAGCAAAAGGTTTTCCTGTCACTTTCAAGCACATCTTGTTAAGTTTTGATTAGGAGGCTGTGTCAAAGAGCCTGAACAAAATGTGTGTGTTTGTAAATGAAGCTTAAGCTATCAAAAATTATTAAAAACATACTGAACAGAAATAATCCCTTTCAAGGCAAAAAACCTAGCAGGAAGGATTTTCTGGTTGTTGACTGAGGCAAAGGCGAGGTCTGTACCCTCTGATAATGAGGCTTTACATCCTGTGTGGGCTGGCTCTGCAGAATTTTGATATGTTAGCTCTGCCACTAACTGCTTTCTCTCCTGCATCAGTGATGCTCTTGTTACAGGCGCATGACAGAGCTGTGTTCTGTCGGTGTAAATAGTGCTGATGCCACAGAGCCCCTTAACAGGCTGGGTTTGATAAAGGATGAATTTATAGAGTGGTCTCTGCAATCAGGCTGGCAGAACTGCTCTTAGCCCCAATGTTTGTGCTGAGGAGAATAATTATTGCCGAGAGAACAGTTTGAACTGCTCTCGGCTCTGAAGTTGAGGTGCTTCCCTAGATTGTGCGTAACCATCACAAAGGGCTCAGAGTGACTGTGGTGGAATGGTGCATTAAACTAAAAGTTGTTGGGGTGATCCAGCCCCTCGTGTTTTGTAACCCTAAACTGTTGCAGCTGCTTGATTTGGTATGCAGAATGTTGCCTGTATATAAACAGCTCCAGCTTGTGAGAAGGGAAGAGGATGGAAGTGTGTGCTCTTGCCCCGTGGAATTCCTCACAGACACACAGCTATGTTGGTGCAGTGTCACTGTGGGTACATTAGGAAATTATGACTATACCACACATCCTTATGCACTTTCCAATAAGACAAATACTTTTTTTGGAGCTGTGTAACATTGTCTTGACAGGAGCTGCTTTTAAGCTTTAGCACAGCTGAAATTTCAGTGCTCTTCTGGCTGTTGGTAACTCAGCCGTGTATCTTCTATTAGTGGTGTCCACTGGCATGTCAAATGGCACAATTATTTTGTTTGCTCTGTGTTTGTAGTTAACCAGGGCTGATGCTGGCTTGTCTAACTGCTGCTGCTAGCTTTGTTTGAGCTATACAAGCCAGTGACACAGTGGAAAATGCAGGTCTGCTGGAAGTGGCACTCAGGTTTGTTCTGGGTGTAACTGTTGACCTTTCTACCCTTTCTCTCCAGAGGTGACTTGCTGTACAGCTTTCCATCTTAATTGCTTGTTGCCAAATGCTGAGTGCTGGCATGTCATTTGTGATTCACTGCAGTGATATCCCTGTTTTTTGTAGTGGATGAAACAGTCCAGGAATTTTGTGCAGTCTTTTTACTGACCTCACTTTGCAGTTTGACCTGTTCTGATGACTTCATTGCTGCTGTTGCAGTTGTTCATGTCTCATGGCTATGGTTTCCCAATAATATGGGTTTTGTATGTTTTGTCTCTTTTTGTATACCTTCAAGGTGTTACAAAATAAAAGTTCGGATAACCTGGGGGGAGAAACTCAACAAAATCTACCAGCAGGCTGTGAAATTTGGAGTAGTTTGCCTGTTGTTAAGAGTAGTCAACCCAGCCTTGGTTGACCTGATGGTTAACTGAAAACCTCATAACATTTTTCAAATCAAAGGACATGTCACCCTCTTTCAATTACTAATGTCTCATGCCTTAGAGATATGATTATACTATGGTGTCAGGTCATCAAATGAACTTGAGTCCAGATATGCAATAAAAAGGCCCTCCAGTTCTCTACTGGTAAAACAAAGTGAATTAACCTTTCAGTTACATCTCCAAATGGCTTTCTCATATCTGCCTGTGGATTTGATAACTTCTGTAGCCACATGAATTGCATTGGTTTAAACAGTATACCCCTTTTCAGCTCTTATCTGTGCAACTACTGTCTGTGGCCTGTCTTTTCTTGATTGACCAAGTAATATTCTTGTTTTAATTCTATTTAATCGCTTGGAACTCTTGAAGTGGAAACAGGCTTTGCTTGACTCCATGGTGTACAAGCTCCCGGGCTGGCTTTGATAGCTGCACAGAGTTGCTGCTTGCACTTGCTTAGAATTGCAGTAATTTAAAAACCAATAACGGAGGGCCACTATCTACCCCTGTTATTTAAACGGTGATGATTTCAAGCAGAGATGGGGAATTGTAAAGTCATTCTCTGCTCTGCACTTTGCATGCTTAGGGCTACATCCTGCCACGTGCTGAGCCCTCTGAGGCCCTGATGGTTTCACAGCTGAACAAATGGAGTCAGCACCTTGCAGCCCGGCTCCCTGTCAGGCAGGATTGTGAATCACTTAACCTCTTCCTGACTCTATTTAACCTTGGATGTAATGACAGAGGAGGATAATCGCGTCTGTCTCTCTTAGGGGCAATTTGAAGCGTAATTAATTGATATTAGTTAAAGCATTTGAGATCACCCGTTGAGAGGTACTAAAGGAAGCTGGGGGCTGAGGGAGGAGCAGAACCCTTTCTCATGCTGAGGGTAGAGCACAGACAGCACAAATGCCACGATCTCACAAATCACTGGGCTTTCAGATGTCCTCTGAGGAGTTGGCCAGGACTTTGTTATGAAAGTACTGACAGTTTAAGTTAGTGTATTTAATATGAAAGCAGTCTACATTAAAATGTGTGCGTGTTTAAACTATCTCCTTGGAAAAAAACTCTCATGTAAAATACATGCACACCCCTTTGTTACCTTATCAAGATTTTATTACGTATGAGATGCTAAAAGCACGCACAGCAGCAACACGGGTAGGGTTATAGATCATTATGTATTAATAATGGGCAGAAGGTATAAGGTAGTGCTTTCTGAAGCAAAATGCCCCATCTGTGCTGCTGTAATGTTCTAGTTGGGATGCTCAGGTTAGGGTTGACAGGGGCCCTTGTCCTTGCCTGACCGGTGCTGGGTCAGGGCAGGCCTCCTGCAGCTACAGCTGCTCGGAGATGGTGACACGAGGACAGCCAGACCATGTCACTGCTGTAGCAGTCTCAGCTCAGCGATGCAAGTCAAGGACAGCTGTCTTCTAATCAGGTAGAGAGCCACTGTGTGAAAGCATCTCTTTTAGAAAAAACATTTCCTGTCAGACAAAAAACTACTAGTGATGGGGAACGTGAATTTCCATCTAAATTTGACTGACTTCAGCACACAGACAGCTCTGGAGCTTACTCAGCCTTTGGCACCCAGCTTGAATAGCTCATTATAATGAAATTTAGGGACTGACTTTTCTCGATTTCTGTCACTTTTTAATCTTTGGATTTAAGCTGTTGTCACACTTAGCTTCCTGACTCCCTTGGCCATGAAACACGTCTTTCAGTTCTGTTGATTTTTCTGTGGGTCTTCTGAACACCCTCCAGTTTGAACTCATTATTGATTTGTGGGTCCAGAACTGCAAACAGCATTTCAGAGGTGCCAGCCAAAGAGGCCCTCTCTACATCTGCTTACTATTTTAATTCATATATTCAGTGAAGTTCCTTTTGATAACTCCATCATTTTCTTTCAAAGCTATATTGCTAGCATTGTTTGGATTTCTTTTGCTTCTAATAAATATAAAGCTCCTTATACACTTAAAATATCATTATTACCTCTGCTGACTGTAGATACTGCTTTGATGTCCATTTGCTTCTTTTATCTATTTTGTACAAATTGTTAGCTTTTGATTTATATTCATTAAAAAACAGCTTCACCTTTCTTCTATGTACTGTGCTAATACAATTCCACTCTTTTAAGGAAACGGAATTAACCTTGTACTGTTCAGCTGTAGAGAGGTTATATTGTATCACTGGGCTTTGTAGTTTCAAATTAAACAAAGCATGAAGTAACAACTTAAAGGATTTTTTTTTCATATTTAAGCAAATAGAAACCTGTGTTTTTGGAAAGAGGACTTGATTCCTTTAGGCAGTTCTGAAAATTTGCCACAATTTTATTTTAAATGTAATGAGGTGACTGTTGTACAAGGGATGCATCTGTTTCATGCACTGCTCTTGAGACATCTTTAGAATTGCCATCTGGTCCTAATACACTGAAGTTGTACACTGAAGTTCTAAGAATCTCTTTAAGTTTTACTTTTCACTCACTATCATCTCTAAACAATTCATTTGTTAAAAAAAAAGGAGTCCTGTTCAATGAAAAATCCTCCATTTGAATGTAATAAAGACATGTAGGTTATTCACTAGGTTGCTCCACTGCTTTGAAATCCTCTTTGCATCCCTTTTGCATCCCATGGGATCCTGCAATTATGGGAAATGTTTTCAAATGGTATTATTATGTCTGAAAATTTATCAAATTGCTACCACATCATATCAACTTTGTGCCATGCTTACCTTACCTGAAAAATGGGTTTATATTATTTTTTCCTCAGTCTGCATTTTGTTTAAAAAACAAAAAATCAGTTCACAAGGTGATGTTAGCACTTAGTTAAGTTTTTCTGTTTCCCCATGTGCTTTGTTCTACGTCATGTAACAAATGTATTGTGGCATTATTTTGGAAATCACATCCAGCTCAACCCTGCAGTTCTTTACTTCTTCACTGTCCTCAAAGCAGTGTGTTTCCACAAGAATGAAGTTCCAGCCTCTTTCTGTGCCCAAACTAATGCTGGTTCCTTGAGTCTTTCCTCAGAGATACCCTGAGAAGGTGCTGTACCTTGGGGTTGTTCCTGCTATCAGTAAATCCAGTCCATGGAAAATAAGCTGGGTTATATATTTTCTATCACTTCATCTCCCTGAAGACCCACTAGCTTTCCTTTAAATGCCTCTCTAATTAGAGGAGATTTAATCTGACTCCCTCTCCCCTCAGTGATAATGGCTCTTGAGTGAAGCCTGCTTGCTTGCTTGCTTGATTTCCCTTGTCTGCTGTTCATCAGCCATTCCTCTTAAATTTTTTCCCACAGAAACCATATTTTTCCATATACTGGCTCAGTTGAGAACTACTTGGTTTTCAAGGTGAGGAATGTGATGGTGCCTGCTGTAACTGTACCACATCTACCAGCTTCACAATATGAATGGTGAAGAAAAACCTTGTAGAAAATACTGTGTTTGTGTAAATATAGAAAATACTAGGTTTGTGTAAATTTTTAAATTTGAAGTACAAAGACAAAGAGAACTTCAGAACTCCTCAGTTGCAGGTGTTTTAACATGGATCCATGGATCTGTGATTTAAGCAGGCAGCCCTCATGCCCCAGCAGGTCAGGGGGAGCAGATGCCACCGTGGACTGTATGGGGGGTCCTCCAGAGAGCCAGATTCTGAGCACAGAGCTGAGTGCCTGGCCAGAGCTCTGTTAAAGCTGTATTGTTTCCTGATTGTGAACAGGGAATGGCCTCAGCACATGCTACTGCACGTGCCTGAGATGGCAAGTTCTCTTGTTTCCCTACCAGGTGATGCAACTGTGTTTCTGCATTAGGAAATGGAGTTATCTTGAGATGCAGGAATGATTAGAGGTTTTGAGTGCCAGTACTGGGATCCTGTGGAAAAGCTGGATGTTTCAGGAGCAGGTTTCTTTCACATTTCTCAAGTCAGGCACAGGAAATTACTGTTAAGTTCACATCTGCTCTTAACCCTGTTGAGATCAAATTTGACACTGTTGTAAAAATGAAAAAAAGAAAATTGTTAAAGCAAAGCCCTGCATTGTGTTAGAAAGCTTGTCTCCCAGAAGTGCTGCTTTTAATGTTGCTCATTTAAAACTCCACTTCTTGTCCTTGCAGGAAGTCTGTGTGCTTACCATAGGATCCAAATTATTCAACAAAAATTAATTTTCCCACTTTTTAATCCATAGTGACTGAGAAGGGGCAGGACCTTTTGGTTCTTGACAACTTACCCACACCTTCATATAGCACTGGTTTTATCTCTTTCCATTGCAGCCTATCTGAAAAATCCTTTGTAAGGAGGCTGCATACTTCCTTATCCTCATATACTGTGCTCAGTACACTTCCTTTCCTTGCACTTTCAAATCTAGAAGATAGTGTTAGCACTTAAAATAAATGTGTGATAGTGGGTGTGAAGAGGGAATGGGGAGAACAAGTTTTCCGTCTGTCAAAATGAAGACATCAACCTCTGCTTTTATTTTTTTTGGCATGTGTGCTTTAAATAGAATGACTGGGTTGGGTGACTTCCAAGTGTTTGCTGCATTTGGCAATCCTTCTAAGTTGTAACAGATGAAGTTCTGCTGTTCCATATGATGTGCTCCTTCCCCCTTTTTCAGTGACTCCTTGAAACTCCTTGGGAATTCAGTGTAGCATTCACATCTGTTCCGTGGATGGATGTCCAAGGCTAACAAAATGCCTACTGGACTTGGAGGCAGCTCTGCCAAAAGCCATATGGTTGTGTTTTAGTTTTGTGAACACAGTGCAATAAAGAAAGGAGGTTGGGCCAAGAGAGAACTGAAGGGAGGAGGGATGGAGCTTCAGATGGGGTACATGAAGGTAACTCCTCATGATTTGGTGTGGAAGAATATGTTTGTTATTTTTATTCTCATTTTCTTGCGGAATGTGGCTCATGAAGAGCTCTTACCTGCTACAACTTCACTGGGAGCTTTGAGAGAGGCCTTATTGTCCTGGAATAGCTTTTATTGAGGGTTTAAAAGAAATGATGAAATCATTTGGTGAAATCTACATTTCAAGCTCAAGATCATAAGCAAAAAATGGAACCTGAAAGGTTTAAGTTCTTAGAAGCCTTTATGTTTTAGTGTAACAGTTGGAAGTGCTTTCCAGAAAAACTGCAGCGGGTAGTTAAGAGCAGGTGTTCCTGTTTTTAGAGGTGCCTGATTTTTATCCATTTTTTGTTTCTGAAACTCTTTTTAGATGTTGTCACCAGTTTGATTTATTTGTGTAGAGCAGTATTAACAGGTCAACCGAGGCAGCCCCCCCACAATACAGGAAATTATCCAAGATTTGTTAAGAGGCAGGCTTGACCTGCAGGCTCTTCAGTACCAGGCAGACAGGCCAGACAACTGGTACGAGAGAAGATGTGTCACCAAAGTGGGCTGATGGACATGGGAGCAGCCTGAAACTGTAGCCTTCTCCTCCTCTTTCTTCTCTTCTTCTTCCTCCTCCTTTCTTTTCTTGACCATTTTCTCCCAGGCAAACACTGAACAACTCAGCAAGGTAATAGTATACAAGCTGTAGAACACTGCACTATCTCCCACTGAAACAGCCATTGTGCTGCATAAAGAGTTTGAAGCCTTTAAGATGGATTTACAGAAGTGTCTCAGTTTTGCAGAAAACATCCCCCTTGGCTTTCTGGTATTCTTAGCTACTGCACAGACTCTCAGTGTATTTACACAGGTGTGTCTGCAGTGCTTTCAGACTCCTCTTCTGAATAAATACTCTGAAATTTAAAGCAGTGCATGTAAGCAGTGAAATTACATTTTGGTGAAGCTGGAAGGAATGGCTGGTATTCAGTCTTTCCTTTGTGGAAAGGGGTGTGCAGTGTTTATGCACAGATATTGTTTTTCTTGTCAGCTGAAAGAGTGAGCATAGCTTAGGAGGGTGGCTGCAAGTCTCCTAAGAGGGCATTTGTTCAGTCCTGATTTTAAAGTAACACAGCCACTTGTTCATCATGTAAAATACTGGTAAACAACAGTAGCATAAGCTGTAATTGGTGCTTGTGAGCAACTCATTTGTGATTTTTGTGTTCCTACCCAGAAATAATGGCAAGATGAACTCCTTTGCACAGGTTTGAGTGAAGTGCATCCATTCCTTTTTCAATGTGCCTCTAAGCAAAAAATAGTGTACTGAGCCTTTGCTTGGGATCAGCCTCTGTGCTGGGTTTGGAAAAATAAAATATTACGCATATGCAGGTAGTGTCCTTTTCAAAGCCTTACTTAGTACAGTAATGATGTTTTGAGAGTAGTTTAGATTATTCATATACAATAATTTTTAGACATTGCTTCTGAATTAAGAGCACTCACTGAATCAAGAGAAGAGTTCTAATTTCCCTTCTGTGACTTTTTCTGAAATGTTTGAGTAAAATCAGTGTGTATTTAAGCAAGGGATCAGGTGGCCTTTTGTTCAGTGCTGCAGTGGTACAAAGAAGTATCAGCTCATCTCCCATACAAAGCTCTGGGGTTCCTATGTGCTGTGTCTGTAAAACTCTTCAGGGGTTGCCTAGCTGTGGTGAACAGCAGGAAGGTCTCCAGGAAGGCCAGCAGGAGTCATCCTAACCTGGGACTGGATGTCTGCTCTCCATCCATTAAAGATGTATGGCCTATTGGACTTGCTCCTCTTCCCTTCCCTTATGTTCCCAAAGGCTTGGCTTTAACACAGGCCATTTCCAAATATTTATAAATGCTCCCAGCAATTTCCTCTCTGGCTTCCATCCTCCTTCTGTTCCTCCCTGTGCTGTCTTTATTCCCATGCCCAAATGTAGCTGGTATCTGTGGCAACAGCAGTAACAACCTACCTGGCAATACCAGGAGGTACAGAGCAGGGCAGTGATCTGTCTGTGGCTGGTGCACTTGAAATGCCCTCAGGGGGACTGGTGATGGAGAAGAGCCCCCTGCACTATGTCCCCTATTATGGGATGTGATGTAATTCTAAAAGGTACCGCTAAACTCATTGAAGTCATGGGCATTTTAAACATGTGCTTACTTTCATGTAGTTCACACATGGTCTACACATGCTTTGTCCTGCTCATTTCAGAACTGGAGAGCTCCTGTCTAGAGCAATTTTAATTCAAATTTTGCACTGATTCACCTTGTGTCTTGTGTTTGTCCCAGTATCTTTCCTACAACTAAAGTTTATGATGTCTTTTTTCCCGTGTCAAACAGGGTGTCCTCACTGTAAAAATGCCATTCCACATTTCACAACTGCTGCTGAAGTCTTTAAAGAAGATCGCAAGGTAACTTGCTGTTAATTATTTCTGTGATATTTAAGAATGTTTTCCACAATTTATACTTTATAGGCTTTGCTTATTGATAAGGTAATAGGTTTGTAGGTAAAATTGTTACACTAAAAGAAATGTATCTGCATCATAGGGTTTGTATCTTTTATGGCCAAATTGAGTTACACTTCCAACCTGTTCTGTTTTCCCTAATTTGCTGTCTTTTATGTTTAAGTCTTTGTGTAAGAGTTACTATGTATGAAGTGAAACACAATTCTTTCTCATTGAGGGATTAAATAAAGATAATTCATATCACCTCCATTCTCTTTCAACTTTTGCCAGCTGTTGGGTTACATGTAGAGAAACCACAGGTTTATATATAATATATAAAAATATATATAATAATATAACATAACATAATATAATATATTGTATTTCTGTAATTTGTCTGACTTGAGCCCAGGATGCTCTTCTAGGACCCTATTGCTTTGGCCTTGAAAATGCAGCTCATGGCTGAATCACACTGGGTAATTTCCTTGCATCAGCTGAACCATTTTTTTAACTAAGCACATGCAGATCTAGGATTTTTAAAAAATACAAAGAAAAAAAAATCAACAAAAAAACTTGGGCCCCTAGATTTAACCAGATAACTAGCTAGGAACCTGTTTGAGATCTTTCAGTGAACTGTATTTCATTCTGATCTCTGAATTTGTTCCAACTTCACAATTGCTTTTTGTTTAGGTATGGCAAGAAAAAGATATGGCAATTTAATATGTAAATTGCTCTCTACACCTTCCTCGGGAGGGGAGACAGAGAGGGAGATGCTGAGCTCTTCTCCCTGGAATCTGGTGACAGGACATGTGGAAATAATTCAAAGCTGTGCCAGGGGAGGTTCTGACTGTACAGTAGGAGACACTTCTTTACCAAGCAGATGATCAGTCCCTGGAACAAACTTCCTTAGAGAGGTGGTCAATGCCCTGAACTTGTCAGTGTTTAAGGGACATTTGGACAACATCTTAACAGGCTTTAAGTTTGGTCAGCTCTGAATTGGTCAGGCAGCTGAACTAGATAATCCTTGTAGGTCCCATCCAGCTGAAATAGTTTATTGTATCCTATGTAAAAAATGAAGAGGTAATTTTGTAACAGCTGTACTCCATAACAGAAGAATCTTTGTACTTATTTTTCTTTTCCTCTCATGTGTTCTGTAACTCAAAGAAAATGCATCAGATTGACAAGAAACAAATCATTCTTGTATCATTGACTGCATAAATTAGGAGTCCATCACTTCTGCCCTCTGGCACACAGAGGATTCATAGGCATGCAGCTTTTAGTTCTCCTGCTGCTGTAAATTAGTTTGCTCAGATGCCTTTTGGTTACCTCTTTGTTTCCAAGATCTCTGAGAAAGTATCCTTGTTTTCCCACTTTTCTGGTGGTTCCCAACGAAGCCTCTCTTTCCTAAACTCATTAAAATTTCAGTCAGAGGAGGTAAAACAAATGTACCAAACAAAGTGAAAATTGCTTATTAGAGCCCCAGGATGCATTAACAAGCAATCTGAATCACGGCACAGTTAGTTGAACAGGGTGGTGGTGGGAAATGCAGGCCTGGGAAGCTTTTCCTTTAGACAGCAGGTTATGAAAGGACTCCAAGAGCAGGGCAGTGATTGACGGTTGCAACTCTTGACTTCAGTTTAAGGTTGAATTGGGGAGATATAAAATGTAATGAGTTGGAACAGGAGAGCCAGGGGGGAATATTAAGGCTGGTACAGTTTTAAAGAGGTGTGTGCAGTTAGGGAGAATGATGTTATTCCACCCCAATGACTTATGAAAGTGCCAGGGATTGATTATGTTGGGAGCCCCTATTTAATTGTGTACAGCTAAAACCTGCCAAGGTGCTTCCGGCTGCCAGTTTGTGCCATTGTGGAAATGAAAACAAACCTGGTTTAGACTTTAGAAGGGCACATTATTGCTGTTCCCACAAGCAGCCCAGGTTATATTCCCATATTTAAAACTGGACTGAGCCTTCAAACTAATTTGTAGTTCCGTAGGGTTTCAGACTTTGGTAAAATCACTGCTTAAGAGAAAGGAAGTAATTATTCTTTCAAAAACATGGCAAGATTACTAAGTTTCATTTTAAGTAGTAGATTCTTTTCACTACTTTATTTCTATAGTAGTGTCCTTTTTTTCCCCTGGAGAAAAGTTTTTCACTTAACAGAGTATTTTCGCATTTAAACTGTATCTTCTCTTAAAAGAAGGGTCTTTAAATTAAACATTTAATCCTGCAGAAGCCAAAGAAGAATCAAAAACATTCCAGCCTTGAATTGGTTATAAAGGGTATCTTAAAAGGTATCCTTTGGGAGACTTTGAATCTTTACATTGGAATTTTGAAGATGAGCAGAGCCTGAAGCTGTTAGGTACGTGTCTCTGGCTCTGCAGATTGGCTGCAGGGGGGTGGTTTTGGCACAGAAGCCCCCCTCCCCCGGGGCTGTGTGTAATGCTCTGTACTTTTTCATCATCTGCACTGCTGGAGTTGGAGTTTAAAAATGCACTGCTCAGAACATTGGTCCCGAATGTCAGCTCTCATTGGCCACATCACTGCTGGTGGTTTTAGCCAGAATCCCCAGCTTGCTTGCTGGCCTGGGGCAGTCCTGGGGCTGCTGCAAAACACAGCTCGAGCTGAGACTCACAAACCACAGCCCCCTGTCTTTCCATCTTCCTGGAGAAACTCAATGCCAGTAGGACCAGATCAGTGAAGCGGTTATTCCAGTCGCAGTGAGCGTATTGTTTCAGTTATTTAAAAGGTAAAAAAAAGGGTTGGGGGGAAAGCCATCTGGAGCATTCTTAGCTTGGGGCACTGTGGCCTTAGCACACAGCTGCTGGGGAAAGCCTTTGGCCAGCACCCCACAGCTCAGGTTCTGGTAGTGACCAGTGAACATCAGAACAAATGCAAATGTGAGGGTTGTCACTTAGCTGAACAGATTGAAGAGCAGGAAGGCATGTTCAGGAGCTGTTTCACAGTCCCTCTTGAAAACTACATCTTTAAAAAAGTCTGCATTCTGCCTTTTGGCTGATCCTAAAGCTCATCTTGAAGGAACTGGTATGTGACATTCCAGCTTGGATATGCTGAAGGAAAGCTCTTGACTCTTCAAGGCCCGTCAGTAATAAATCTCTGGCACTTCTGCAAAGGGGCTGTTCTTTGACCAATCTTCCCATTTTCACAGGAGACTGTTCCTGTACAAATGCATTGACCCAAATCAGAGCACCACAGGTGGGTTCTAGTGAGTTCCCATAGAAACAGCTGTGGCAACAATTGCTGTAAAGCATGCTGCAAATGGGGTGAGCTGGGGTGTTAGTGGGTCAGTTAGCAGTGAAACTGGTGGGTCCCCAATGTGTATTGTAAATCAAAGTTTAAAATTATTGTACCAACCAAATGATTATACAGTTATGCAAATGAGTTAGTATTTTAGTTTGGCGAGGAATTTGATCCCTTTTTGCTTAAAAAGCATGTGCTGATTTGGACTCATTAAATATGGTGATGTTAGCACTGTACATCATGTTGTACTAATGGATGTCCCCTTTGCAAACAGGCCTGCTTTAAGAGCAGCTGATGAACTGCACCTCCTGTAATGATGCCATGCCACATCTGGGCAACTAATAATGAATCTCTCATTTGCAAGGCCTTTCACTTTGAGAACAGTAGCTGAATTGCAACAAGCTTTAGCAGACCAGTCCCTAACTACTGTTAGGATCAAGAACAGGTGATATAAATAGAAACCAATGGAGTAATCATAGGGAAGAATGCACATCTGTCTTATTTATAGGTGCTTTTAAGGCATTTGACAACAGACTTTTTTACTAGTAATCAGGTAATTGTCATTTGGAATTGATTATACTTTTAAAATGTTGTTTGGAAGCATTTATTTCCACTCTGCAATTTTGGTTTTACTTTTTTTAAGCTTATCAAATATCATTCCTCTCTAAAATCAATATTCAGTTAGCAATTCACTTCCATTTTCATAACAAAAGTCAATATTAGCTCTAGCAGAGATTTATTTTCTTGAATCAATAAACCAGTGTGTGGCAGTACATATTTTAACAGGAAAGCAGCTAGGATTGCAGGGGGTTATTTTTGCTGTATCATCACATGGTGACTGGGAGGCAAACTGTTAAAAAGAAAGCTTTAAGAACAGAAAGAAGGAGTTACCTGGAAGGTCAAGGGATTGTGCTTTCAATTTTCCACACATCTGTTTGAACTGTTGAATGGAATTGTGTTTTTCTTCGTAAGATATCTCTAGAGCAAAAAGTTGTTTCATAATTCTGTTGGAAGAGAACTGTGATTTCTGATGTATGATTAGATTATACTGCCAGTACTACTTCTTCCTTCTAACACTTAGTAACAAAATAAGGCATCACCCTTCTGTTACAGTTGGAGCACCTGGAGATCAGCGGTCACGTTTTTGGCATAGCTTCACTTCTACTGAAGCAGCTAAATGAAAAGTTCTGGTTTTTGCAACAGCTCAGCTTTTGTGATCAGTCCTCTTTGTCTGAAAAATATGCCATGCTCTGTTTCCTCAGAGCTTTTAAGAGCTGCTCATGCACTGCTCACAGTCTATTGCCATGCTGAGTTAAGTTTGCAACTCTGTAGTTAAGCTCCCAGTTTTTTGGTAGAACCATGAAATGTGAGATTCCTTTTTCAAGTAAAGGTATTTTCCAGTCCTAGATGTTTCTAGACTTATATTGACCTATACTGACTCTGAAGAAATGCATACTTTTTTGGTTGGCTACTGTTGTTGCTGTTATTATCATTATTGTGCATTAGTGTACATACTCACCTGATGCTATTAATTATTATAGAGTGCGGTTGTGAGGAGCTACTTGTAAAATTAAGGAAGTTGGATGTACTCCAAGAAACTTCCTTTGGGTTCCTGATTGATTATCTTTCCATTTGATAATATTTCTATTCCTGCTACAGCTACTGAACAGACTGGTCATAGACCTGAACAGCATTGGCTGTGGAGAAGGGACTTGTATATAATGATGTATTGTCAATACCTAAGGCAGCAGAGCTTTGGGTTATAGAGAATCCATAATCCTGTCAGGTTTTGTGCATGTTGCAGATATAGCACTTTACAGCTTTTTCTCCCTGAAATGTTTTTTCAGTGGATTTTCCCCTCTGGTTAGAAGAAAGCTCAAGAAATTAAATTTTAGCCCTAACAATCAAAATCTCCATAAGATCAATCTTGCCTTCTGAAAGCTGTTGCACTGGATTATTCTATAATAGACGTATACAGTACACACACATACACATAAATGTTAGACCAGTGTTAGCAGAGTTTCTTTCTCTCATAGATTTTTTGAGGGTTTTTCCATCTTGATGAGAGGGAATTTGTGAGAGATGGTGCCAAGTGTCTTGGCTCCTGGACACCTATTACGGATGTCTTATGCTTAATATATCTGCAATTTCTGGTTGAATAACCTTAGTGGATTTGCAGGTCAAAGCATGTAGGTCTTGCAAAGATGTGCACTCCAGTGCACTTCTGTGTAACTTGTTGCTGATAGTCAAATATGCAGATGAGTTCTGAGTGGAATATTCTCCAGAAGTTTTAACCACATTTTGGGAGTGGTTTTTCTGGATTGTTATTTTTCCTTTCTTTCTTTAGTGAAGCAGAAAAGCTGACTGTTGCTAAGAGGGTTGAGAATGAGGGGAAACTTTCCCTACAGCATATCACTGCTCACTTGAGCCAGGATTCTGTATCTTTGTACCTGCAGCCTTTCAGTAGAGCCATGCAACAATTCACTCTGGTAGGACACACCTCTATCAGCAATGGAGCTCAGTATTCACAGTCCATGAAAACACAAACAGAAAGAAGCAAAGGACATCAGTGCTATTTGCTGAAATTCTGGTGTGTGTCAGAGTTCAGCTGTCTGGAATTCAGCTGATGGAGTGGAGATGAGAATTGGTCCTCAGTCCAGAAATGTGTTTTGCTACAAAGTGATGTTATCCAGCATCACTTTTCTCTTCTCTCAGTGCACTATATTTGATCTTCCGCTGTGAGACAGACAAGACAATTAGGACTGTGATGCTATGATAATGAGTGCACAGAGATGGTAGCAACCTCTATATTTAGGCTGCCTTAACATTTCCACTCTAAAGTAATCACTCAAGTTTTCCTAAGTACTCTTACTCAGCCGCTGTTGGCAGCAAGTATTGAAATGCAGCCTCAGATACAGTCTTGGGAATCAGATGTTCCTCTATGAAATTTTGCTCACGTCTGTATGAGTTACAAGGCTTTTGAAAATCACTGTTCCTCCTTCTCTCACTGGCTGTAAAAATAACCAAACGTGTGTGTTCTGAAGAGCTGGGCTCAAAGTGGTGTTTGCAGTGGTGGAGCTGTGGGACAGCTTGCATTAGAAGCATTGCAGAGAGGACAGACCATGGACACATCCCCCAAGTGCTATTCCAGATGTGCCATTAGACCTGTTGGATTAGACACAGCACTGGGCTCATGTGGCTGCCGTGGGCAGACTTAGAGTGGGATCTTTGTGTGCACAACTAATGCACAGATGGGCCAGCTTTGGTTTCCATGTGCCGTAGAGGAGAGCCGTGTCTCAAGGATGCTACTAAACATTTCTGTCAGAAGCCACCTCTGATGTCCATGAGTCATCTGTTCTGAGGCAACGGGTGAAGATGTTCTGAACAAGGTTAACAGTGCCATATAGCATTGCATTCCTGCACTGCACCCTCTCCTCACTGGGGGCTGTTCTCACAAAAGCCTTTTGTAAATGAAATTGGACGCTTTGCTTCAGCTGGTACCAGTTTAGATATTTCCAGAGGTACAGATAAAGAGAGTTTCTCTTCCTTCTTCCCTCTTCCTTGCAGTGTACTAAAAACTAATTTTCATAATCTCCAAGACACTAAGAACAGATGGGTCATCAGTCACAACAGTTTCATATCTTAAACCAGCTACTAAGATCTAGATGAGCACATGCATACCTTCCCCTTTTTTCTGACTGTAGTCTGTCCCTGTGTGATATCTAGAGCAGTGAGAAAAAAAAAGATTATTTTATTTATTATTCTAATTTTTAGGAAATCAGGACTTCTAGTATTCATTCTGTCTTCATGCTGTGTCACGAAATAAATGTTTGTCTCCATTCTAAGCTTTTCTTTACACAGAAGTAGCCAACAGAGCTCTAAACTTTGGCTGGCTGTTAAGGTCAGGAAGGCAGAAATACTTAGATGAAACTCTTCTGCAGTTTATTATTTCTAACCTTTCATTAAAATTGGCCCTGAATGTGTAGGAGTCTTTGTGTTTACAAAAAGAAAAAAAAATGAGATCATGCATGTTTTTAACAGCTCTCAAGAGTCCTGGTTCTGTAATAGCCTTATTAATGTTTAAAATCAGAAACTAGATATTTAAGGTAAGAACACTGTTCACTTTATCTTGTACTTTCCACTTGAAGACAGACCAAGCAAGATAATACTGAGTATTGTCTTGTCAGGCTTTCAAAGCCAAAACAAAACAAGCAAATTAACTGAAGTTGGCTTTGCCAATCTCTTTAGTTACTGCTAGGATAATAAGATCAGGTTTTCTCATTTTGACAGTGTCACCATGAAACAGGAGGGCTTTCTGGAATATTAAGTGATCTTTTAATTATGGAAGAACAGTTCAACCGCAACCCTAAAGTCATGCAAGCAAAAGGTATTTTGATCAGCTGTTTGAAGGAGGCTTGTGGAAAGGAAATTTCAAATTAAGATGTGTCTGCTATGAAATTAGCACTTGATAAATTGCAACCCACAAAAAACTCATTCCTCTAATTTGTTTGCTTCTTTACATAGGTTGTACTTTAACGTGCTTGCCTTCAGTCTGGCTCGGGCTGTGAAGGCAGAGCTTATGTGAGCAGCCTGCATTCAGAGCCCAAACTGCTGCTCACAGGAACAGTCAGGGTGAAATCACAGTACAGGGCTCAGTTGCTTTGAGTAGAAGCCTAGAAATACATTTTGCTTCAGTATCAGAACTGTTAAGGGCAGCCCCTCCTCAGTACTTCACAGAATCAGGACTTGAATGTTTGGAACTGCTGCTCTGGGGCTGTGAGGAGCAGGCAGGGACTGAGGGTGTTGCTCCACTGTCAGTAGGCTGAAACTGTGACAGGCTCTTTCCTACTCAGGGTTTGTCTGTGTGACAGTAGCATCTAGAGGTTTCAGATGGAATTAAAGCCCACTTGGCTAATGGCTGCATGCAGTGTACAGTCCTGGAAGAAGACAGGAAAGGAAATACAAACCCAGGCTGAGATTGTAAGCAAGCAACCTTTTTCTCTATGTGCATTGCTTGGTAGATGATGCTCTGGCCTCTCATTCATCCCCAGTTGACCTTGGAAGAACTGCATGGAGTTTAGAAAAGCTATCAGGAGTAGAAATCATTAATCTGTGAATGGGCTGCATAAGTGACCAGCCATGTTTGGTAACTTTTCTGAGCGTTAGCCTTGCCACAGGAACAAGGTTGTGTTAGGTGGGTTGTTACCATCACCAGAGGCACTGAAACTTTCATCACTTAAAACCAAAATGGAAGGAAAATGTTGCAGTGTGACAGAGCTGTGACCACTTTGCCTGGATTTGGTTTTTTTAATCCAGCCTCTGGGTTTCCGTTTGGAGTCCAATGCAGAGCTCAGTGGGAAAGCTGCAAAGGTGATTTTCTGCTCTGTGAGCTGAACGTGCTGTGCAGCTGCACAGGCCAGGTGATGACCATTCTCTGCTCTCCCTCCACAGCTGAGCCCTTACAGAAGCCATTGCATGTTTGGCAGAAAACTTGGGTCTCTCTCAGTGCTAAGGCTAACCTGCAGTAGCATCACCATGAAATGGGTTCTTGCTTTGTCTTCTCCTGCCTCAGTGTGATCTCTTGTGTTTCAGATCGCCTACGCTGCAGTGGACTGTGCCAAAGGACAGAATCATGACCTGTGTAAGCAGGAGGGGGTGGATGGCTACCCCACCTTCAACTATTACAACTATGGGAAATTTGTGGAAAAATATACTGGAGATCGAGGGGTAAGTGAAAGAAAGAGTCATCACCATCAGGGAGGAAAGTCTCCTCTGCCTGTCCTGCCTTGCAAATGAAAACTGCAGAGTAAATTTTTACCATGCCTCTGTTGCTGTCTTACATGGATGAATCATAGTGTACCACACCCCTGTATATCTCTGCATTAGGAACACTCTTGGTCTATTTTTAGGAATATGAGAAGAGGAAAAAGGATTAGATTTGGTAATACTCTTTGTATATTTTATTCTTTAAGCTGAAGTCTTTGAGGGAATTTGGACTGAGTGAAAGGGAAGGGTTTATTGCATGTGCTGCTGGCAGAAATGCCCGAAAGTAAAGGACTTAACTCCTGTCAGTTCTGGATCGCATGGACACTGCAAACGTGTTACAGGTCTACCAGGCTGCCAAATGGTGACAGACCATTGGTTTTATAGCCAGGACAAAGCTGTCCTTTGGAGACTAGAGGAAAGTAAATATCTCATTTGCCCTGTATCAGATTTACTCCTGGCACTCAGGATGGGAAGACAAATTGTGCCATCTACCCCTGGGCTGAAGTTTCATTCTTTTGTCCTGCTGTGGCCAGCTAATTACATGCTACGAGTGCAAGAAATAGAGGCAGAAATGGCATAATGCCTTCAGTAGTTGTAAAGTGCCTGAAAATAAGGAAGCAATTCAATTATTTGTGGGTCGCCTTTGTTGTAACCTCCTAGAGGGAGGTTACTCCCCAGCAGCCATTGATTGCCTGGGGTCTGCAAGAAAAATTTGGGGTCTTTGAGCCATGCAGTGATTTTGAAAAAAGATTCTTGCCTGAAAGTTGTTGCTGTTGTTAAGAGCTCAGAAAGTTATATAGAAGCATGAATTAAAAAGCCAGGTTCTGAGGTTCTCTGTTAGTCAGGATCTTGGGGAAGTCTTCATGGAGCTTTGCCTCCCAGTTTTCTTCAGCATACTTGGACTCCACTAATTATCATTTCATGGTGCTGATCCAGCCGTTGTTACGGATACCATGTTTAGTTCCAATTCTGGATCTTTTCTTAAAAGTGAAGATAGGTGCAGTAGCTAACAATTGAAGTAAGATTTCAGCCGCAGTTTTTGCATCTCTAACCCATTCTTAGAGAAACGATAAATAAAAGGAAGGATCCACAGTGGCTGATAAAAAGAATTTATATCCAATACAGAAGTGCTCTGAGGCCACAGGAGTTAGGAGATATTTATCCATATGCTGGAAAGTGGGCAAACAAATGCCCTATATGCAGCCAACCCTTTCCTGGGTAAAAATTACCCAACTGGAACATCCCAGTCTCTCTGCTGATGGCTGCTCTGTTCCCCTTCCACGTCTCTGGAAGACCTGGAGTCTTCCAGTTGTGCAGCATTGAACTGGGTTTGTTATCTCTTACCATGGTAATGCTGAGGGCAGTGCTTAGCACAGTGCCTGTCATGGTGGCTGTTGATTGCCAGGTTGTCTCCTCTTGATTTGCCACCTGTTGTCTCCAGGTGACAAACAGCCGAAGCTTGTCACTGCATTTATTTTCAGTGGAAGAATAGTGAACAGTTTTAGAAAAGCTTTTTGTTGTTCAGCCTTCTAAAAGCTTTCCAGCCTTGTGGTTTGGTTTGGGTTTTTGTTTTGTTGTTCCACAACACTGTTTTAAATACTTACTTGTGTTAGTTGCTCTCTACCTTTGGTATTTTCCCTCTTCATCACCAGTTTTGAGTGCTGTATTCTGTGATTTTTTTAAATGCAAAAATGGTCAGATTGGGTGGGAGCAGAGTCACTTGCCCAGAAAACTTCAGTGTTGGGGTATCAGTAGAAAGTGTATTCCAACACAAGTGTTCACACTTCTACCCATCTGAGCCTTCTGAAATGCCTAAGACCTGCATTCACAGCTTTCCTTGGAAAAGGAAACTGCTGGCATTCAAAAGCCTTAAATCATAAGTTGTTGAAATGCAGAGGTTGGCATGCAGACAACCAGTTTTGAAATTTTTGATAATTTTAATAGTAACTTGGGAAAAAAAAAAAATATTTCCATCATTGGAATATCTGGAGTAGGCGGAAAATCATAATCAAAACTGTTAGAGGATGATGGCAAATATGTGTATAGTCAACAAACAATCCAGTAACTGCTCTTAAAATTACACAAACAGCATACAAAGGCAGCTTGAAAATGCCTTTTCAGTTTTTTCAACAAAAAGGCATCAGTGGCACTCCTAGTGACAGATTTTACCTTGTCCTGTGAATTCTAGAGACTTTCTCTATGTCCCATCTCTTCAAAGTTTGACATGTGGGATGTGCATGGATATTTTCCCCTTGCAGTGGAGTAGCACTGGACCCAGAGCATGGCATGATGAGGCAATGCAGAAGTAGTAACTGCTCCCTAGTTTCTATTCTGCTGTGGGGTACAGAAAATAAACAACTGCTCCTTGGTTGATATTCTGCTGGGATACAGAAGCTCAAAGTGTTCTTGATGCATTGTTTTGCTTTGTTGGTAAAAATATGACCCATATTTTTCTTCCTTCAAAACCAGGAGTCTGGATTCACCACTTTCATGCGGACCCTGAGAGAAAGAGATCATGAAAGAGTAGGAAAGAAGAAGGATGAATTGTAGTTTCTGCCTCAAAAGAAGCTTTCCGCTGCACTGTGAATGGTTCCAGGTCTTTTGCTGATGCACCTGAGACTTCACATATTCTCAAGACAGAGACTTTTTTTATAAACAGCCATGGCCATTTTGTACAATTTTGAAATAAAGTGAAACCACTTAATTTTTAAAATGAAAATAAATTAGAATGTTGCCATAATGTTTTAAAGAAAACTTAGCATTTTCTCTCATGTTGGGAGACTATGCCCACTGACACTCCTATGCAATATTTTTGTAGTCTGTAGTGTGTCTGTAGGTGATGTTGTTTGTTAGGGTGAAATTTTTTGTTCTGGTATTGCAGTACGTGTAAAAAACAAATGGGACGGGACACAGTTTGGTTTGGGTTTGTTTTGTTATGTTTTGTTATGTTTTAAATCAGTGCAGGAAAATGGGATTTATAAGACACAGATTTATTCAAATGAAGTTTTACATTCTTGTGAAATAGTTACATGTTCTTGACTGAGTTTTGGGGGGGAACAATTTTAAGGTGCTCAGGGATAAATAAGGTATCTGAGTTAATGAAGACATTAACATTGACCAGTCCAGATCTGTTAATTTCATTTAAACCTCTCTGGTCTTTAAATCAAAACTGTTTACATACCTTTATAAAATGTATTGAGTGAATTAAGCCACACTTTAAAAATCAGCAGAGCATGGGTGAAATCAGACTAAACCCTCCTTTAGCATCAATACTGTCAATGCATCTGTAAGTTATGGCAGGAATGACTACCTTATAGGGGTACATGGTTACTCTTACAGGGTACACAGTTTCCCTTCAAGTTATGATTGAGTCATATCAAATATGCCTTGTGAAGTGTGATGTTCAACTGTTTTGAGAAATGCATAATACTAAATGCATAATACTTCTGGTAATGCAGTAACTGTGTCTATTACCTGTTCACATTCCAGAAGTTTATCTGCATTTGTAGGAGGGATTTTTCCATTTTGCTCCTTAAGGAGTTGCACAAACAATCTCTCTGACAGTCATCACTGTAAAACCTGTATCAGCAGCAGTTGAAATGTGTTACACTTTGATGCTTAAACAAAAAAAAGTTGATATGGAGGTACTTCTGCCTTCACAGGAGGGGAGAGGGAGGGGCAGGAAGTTGTGATTCACTTTGAACTAAAAATAAATTTTAAAAAGGACAAGTATTTTTATCATTAATCAGCCTTGTTCAGCTTCTTCCCCACTGAATGACCACAGCTGGTGGTGGCTTAGGAAGAGCCAGCGCACGCAGGACGAGTTTCCCACCGCCCATGGCTGGGACATCCCAGCCTTGGGAGTGCTGGGCAGCACTGTAGGTGTGTGGTGGTGTGAGGCAAACTCCCTCTGCCCTGGCACTCCAGGGGACACAAAACAACTTCTCACAGCAGAGGGCTGTGACCTGGGTCTGAAATGTTCCTCCTGCTCCTCAGTCTGCCCGTCTTGTTTTCTTCTAGTTCAGATCTGCAGGCTGTGCTGAGGGGCTGCTCAGGAGGTGAATGGCATCTTACCTCCCTCCTGAGTGTTTTTTCCTTCTCTCTCTTGCCTAATTAATGGCACTGTATGTTTGGCACCGTTAAGCTGCTGAAGCCATTAGTGAGTATTGTGGAATACCAGTAGCCTGATTGGCCTTGTATGGTAGCCAGCTTGTTAACCATGGCATCAATTGGAATATCCATGGAGCTGTGCCAAGTGTCATCTCTTATTACGCACCTGATGAGCCTCTTTACCCAAAAAAATCAGCTGCCTGATAGTACATAATATCATAGTGTAAAAGTAGCTTCATTTATGAAGACTCTTACTCTGTTTCTTTCCCTTTCAATTAGCACAGTTACTGGTGTATAGCACATTTGCAGAAGATCATGATAATTCTTTATTTCAAGATAACCTCACATAAGTACCAGGCACTCCACCCTGCATTTAGGAAACAATACATATTGATGACATTTGATCTCAAACAGGAATTCTTCTGCTTTTAGCAAACTATCAAATATGATCAGTCCAGAACTTGCTGTGTCTCTTTTGATCTCAGAGTCAAAGCACTGACTCAAAACTTAACTAGCTGGCACTAACAAAATACAGCCTCCAGAAAATGTTGAGCATTTCTGTGCATAGGCTGTGCCTATGTTTGTGCTAATTGGTGAGAAATGTAGATTTCTTCAAAAATAAGAAAGAAAAAATGATAGCTTGCCAATGGTGACTTCACTAGTCGCGATCATTCTGAATTATAGGCTTTAGTAAATGTTTAGGATAAGACAATTGCACACTGTGCTTCAGACCAGTAATTCCTTACAGCTGGTTACACCATAATAAAACTAGGAATTCTCATTTTTCCCTTCAGTCTTTTGTCAGTTACTTCTTGGACTTGGGCATTCATTTTTTCTTGGCTAAACAAAAAAAAATGTGTTGTGCATGTGTTAATGCACAAAGATAAAATATTTGAGAATAATTTACCTTCTGTTACAGGGTCATGACTCATCTGGTTTATGGTCTGAATGGTTTTTGAAAAATACAGTTTTGAACACCATAAATGATTATATCAAATGGCTGACAAAAGCCTTAGTTACTGTGAACTAGAGTGTACCAGGAGCCTGAAGCTTTGCTTTCAAGCCTTTTTAATTAGTAGGCCAGGTCTGGATATCCGTCACACTGTTTCAGTTCTGTTGCTTCCAGTAAAGCAGAAGTTGGTGTTTATATTTGCTAGTGAAGTCAGTTTATGTTTATATTCACATCAGTCACATTGAAATTGAAATATGTTGTTATTTTCTACAAATTGTAAATTGAAAATATATGTAAGAGCTCTTACTGTCTGTATTTAAATGGTAGGTCATTTCACACATTCAGACTTCCCAGCCTGTTGCTGTAGATGCATAGCCCAGGCATTCATAATCACACAGGGATTTCTGCTGTGGTTAAAAGTGAGTAATCTGGGCTTTCAAGTCATGAATCATTTATCAGCAAGAAACTTAATTGCTGATAACAAATGGTTTGCAGTGAATCAGAGATTCTGTTCTTGCAATTATGGGTTTGGTCTTTCAGTCTTTTAAAGGTGTGATTCAAAGGTCTTGGACATCCGCTACATAGTTAACCCTAAGGAGATTAAATCTTGTCGAGGAAGGGCAAAACGTGTACACAGCAGAGAGGCTGAGCAAGGATTGTGCATCACTTTGTTCCCCAGTGTTAGTTTAAACAAGATACAAACAGCCCACAGGGCTGTTTTAGTCCTGCTATGCGGTTGGACCAAGAGATGAAGGGCAGCAGGGCCAAGCATTTTGTGCATACTGGAAGCTGGAGAGGAAATGGTTTTCCCATCTAATGAAAGAACCTGAGATGTTGGATTTGTTTCATCCAGGAAAAGGAGGAAAAAATTCCCAAGAGAGTGAATGCTCTGGGATATGGCAAACATAAGCTGGGAGTTCCAAGATGAGTGTAAGCTTCTATCCCAGCCCCTGCAGCCTCAGAGGATGATTTGGCTCTGTTGTAATCCATCTATCTCTGACCCACTATGCCCTTGTTCAAACCAAAGCCACTCCTCCAAGAGAGACTGGAATAGACTTGCTTTCCAATCTGAGTCAAGAAAAGCAGCCTAACAAATCTCCATTTCCTCTTTCCTCCCCCTGTAAAATTGCATTTTGGATCTGACAGTCATGTTGACCCCCAAGCCCCTCCTAAATAGTTGCAGTTGGATGAAAAAGCCTTGGGAATTTTTCTAAACTCCCACTCAGACCAAATTAAGTACCCAAATCTTGGTAACTTAAAATCTTTCTGATAAGCATCTGCAAAGATAGATTGATATTACTGGTGAAAAAAGATTAGAGGGGTAAGGTCTATATTCTTGCAGCATTTAATTTGGAAGTAAAAAAGCAGATAAAACTCCCATCATGAGTAAGCTATAAGAGAATGCTTCAGAGACTGTTGTTTCAGATCAAATTGCTTTATGGGTGATTTTGATTTTAGAGGTGAACTGCTTTTCAAAAGAAAAGTCAGGAGCTGGTGACATCGCTTACTGATGTTTTGTCTATTTGCCTTTTAAAAAATAAAAGTCAGAATCGCTCTCCATATTCTTGATAGTGTTAGATTACAAAAAAGAATTGTTGCCTACATGGATTTCCTAGAATAACACTGAACCCCTGCCAACTGCATTTTACTAACTATGAAACAAGCTATTTGCTCCAAATGACACTCAGGGGAGTGGGGACTGCTGCCCACGTGCACTTCGTTTTAATTTAAAAGCTTACTTTAGTGTGATTGGGTCTGTAATGGAACACTGGGATTGCAGGAGTAAATTTGGAAAACCGAGGTGGGGGGAAATCAGCTTTTATCAGCAGGTGTTGAGCACTGTAGCCAAATGCTGGCATTTCCTTTGCCTTTGGCAGCCCAACATCCCTGAGCGTTCCATGGCTCTGCAGGAACCACAGGAGTGCAGCCCTTTGGCTAATCTGGTTGTGTACATTACTGCTCTGTGCTGGAACTGATTGGAAACCAGAATTTTTCCCATTAGTTTCTTTGACTGGTCATAAGAAGATGTATGTTTTCTCTGCACATCTTGCTTTTATTTACAGAGTGAGGAAGGAGGATACCTGGGTGACTACAAAGGAAATGAAGCCAAATGCCATTTTTTCTTCTGGCAGCCAGGATTCCTGGGGACTGACCATTGCTGCTGAAATACTCCCTCCAAAGCACTGTCAACTGGCTTGGTTTATATAAGGTACTGTGTGATGCAATATTGCAAAAAGTCTCAGTATCCAAGGCAGCAATTTCCAACCTCTGGTTTCTGAGGAGTTAAGCTGAAGTGTAAACTCTATTCATCGGCCCAGTGTAGCTGGTTTTGAGATAGAAAAAAAAAAGATGGTCTGTCAGCCCAAAACTTAGGAAATCACAGCTGCAATGCAGGCCCATAGGATGTCTGTGTGTTTCCACACAGATGCTCTGGTCCTTGGTTTGTAAGATTCCTGCCCCTGGAACTCATGTCCTCCTGCCCAGAGCACTCGGCACTGCTGCTGGGAGACAGCACTCCTTAAGGAACAGTTATTCTGTGTTTGCTTAGAAAGCATAATAGTGCTAATTATTCTCATTAGCTTTGAGCCACTAATAAATTATCTTTCCTACTGCTCTTCCATCACTCAGTAATGAGAACCATTTAGCCAGATTTTGCAGATACTGCTTGCTCCCTCTCTACAGCATGATTCCCTGCAAGCATTCATCATAGGAAAAGAGCTACGTGAACAAAATCTTTTCAAATTAGTCTCTGGTGCCCCAGTTAAGTGGGTGTCTACATTGCAGGCATGCAGAAGAGCCTTCTTCATTAATATGTGCAATTCTGTGTGAGCTGATTAGCTCTTGCAGCTCATTTGATAGCAAATGTGTAAATCCGTCACACTCAAATGCCAAATATGTGCACAGCTAAATTATGGAGAAGTAAGAAACTGCAAGAGTTGGGAGTCTTTATTTGGAAGAAGAGGTCCTTATCCCATGCATTAAATTGGAGCTCTGGGTTTATCTAGAGCATTTGTCACTCCTCTGCTTTGTCATTTTACTGCTGGCAAAATGAATAATTCTTCACGTAGTGTTGCTGGTCCTTTCAGGATGTGTGGGTGTTTAATTTGGTGCCCAGCATTTGTAACAGACACCTGGTATCCAGCCTGAGTTCTCATAAGACAACAGTCACAGCACAATGCCATCCTCCTTGTTCAGGACAGGAAACCAAACAAACAATTTACAACTATGTATTATTAATAACGCAGTTACCATCACTTCTCTAGTTCATTTTTGTTTGTAAAAGTCTCATGAAGAAAAGGAGGGGGATGAAGTTAGATTTTTTTAATGTCCATGTTTTTTAGCCAGGGAAGTGCTGCACAGTGTAATTAATGTCGTGGTGCATCTGCCAGCACAAGGGAAGCACTAACCAGTGTCACCTGTCAGCAAGGAGGGGTTGGTCTGCTGCTGCAATACAAGTGCCCTCGGCCAGTTATTCTGGAACCAAAGAAGGAAACTGGCCTTAAGAGTTCCTAATTTATGCATGTTTTTCCTCCTCTCCGTGCCAAGTAGCTGCCGAGCCAGCCCAGCCTCAGGGCCTGGACACACCAGCTCAGGGCAGCCAAGCACCCTCTGTTTTATTTTCTCTCAGCATGCAGAGAAATCGAAGTGTGAACCTAGCCTGACCTCCAACATATTTTGGCATTACCTTCTAGGCATACAGGCTGGGGGGAAAAAGCTTCTCACTTCCCAAAAGTTCTGGTGTGGGAAGCTGTCTTTCTCCAAGCTGAGCATAAACTCTTCAGGGAACATTTCCCAGGAAAATGTGCAGCCACAGTAACAGATCTCCAATTGTGTAGCCCCCAGGCTGATGGTGAGGGGGTGCTTATTACTGTACCCCACTCCACAAGCATGGAACAGGATGAGCACATCCAACATTTCCTACTGCATCCCCAAATGTACTGAGACCTCTCCAAGGGTGTGGGGTTTGCTTACCAAGAAGACAGCTCTGTGTTGGTCTCACCTGCAGTGGGTGCACAGTCCTTCCCAGGGGCAATATGGATGAGAGGCTCTTTCTTTTTTTCACTGAGTGACAAGCATCCTTTAAGGCAGATCTTCCCTGATCCAGTGGGAGGTGAATGGGACCACAAGAGAGCTGCTGCAGAAATGCAGAGATGCTGCAAAATGCTGCCTGGTTCCTTGCAATTCCCTTTGGACTCTGGGGTCAATCGCCTTCCACCTGCAGTACACCACAAAACCATTGTCACTGCTTATCTTAAACTTAACTCTCTGCCAAAGTTTTTCCTAGGCAAAAAAGCAGCACAAGAGGAGGGACTGCAGAAGTCAAAGACACTGAATTAATACACTGTGGAATAAAGTCATGTCTCTTTGGCAAGGTACTGAAGTATGAGATGCATTAGGTATATTTTGGATGGATGTATAATCTTAATTGTTGTGTATTGTTTGTGTTGTAGTCCCAAGATCCAGGTCCTCATTATTCTAGATGCCATACAAATATATAAGAGTCTGTCATGCATGGAAAGGCTTTTATTATGTAAATAGTCAGGTTGGGAAAAAAGAAGTAGTGTTATCTCCGTTCTACAGATGAGGCAGTGAGACAAAAAATACCAACAAAGCATTTTGCTCAAGGACACACAAAGTCTGTGGGTCAGAAGTGGACTTGAAATTCAAGTCTTGATTTCGTTTCTTACTAGCTCTTCTTTCAATTTGCATACTGCCCACAACATAATTAAAATTAAGCACAAAGAAGACAATACTCTATGCAATTTATCTCTATCTGAAACAATCATCCAGCATCTCTCAGCCAAATCCTCTCCAACTCTTGTTTCTTCAAAACCCGTAAGTCTGCCACACCCAATGCCTGTGATCACCACACAAGTCACTGTACATGTTGTCCTCTGATTTTCTGCAATATATATCAGTTAACTATAAAGCTGTTCAAGAAATGACCCTGTTGCCTGTGGGGCTGTGTCTCAGTTGGACCAGCCTGCCAAATTTGTATTCCAATCCTTTTAAAAAGTGACTTTTAAACTTTTAAAAGTTTAACTCTGACACTGTTTAGAGTTAAAAAAGTATGCATATACATTTCTGCTGGGAATATAGAGTCAACCAATCTATAACTGCTGCTCAACACTACCTGCTAGTCAAAATTGTATATTGATGTAAATAATCTGTACCAAAGACACATATAACATAGATTTTTAACTGAAAAATCACAATATATTTTGTTTTGTATACAGTGATATTTTATGCCAGGCTTTTGGAAAGAATGTGGGAGGAGAGAATTGTAAAACTCATGACAGTCACTGGAAAACAGAATAAAATGGAACAGGTATTTACTAAGGCCAGTTAATATCAAATTAATTCAATAGGTTTCTTTGATAGAGTAATTAATTAGCTAGACAAAGAAGGAAAATTGGGCTGTCTGGACTTAAATAAAATAGCCAATGAGGAGCGGTGTATAAATTTATATTTCCTGCATGGAGAAGTCTGAGATTTATAGAGAAACTCCAAGGCATACATGGTGTTGGAAGATGAGAAACTGAACCATATTGAAAGGGAATTATTCAGAGCTCCTAAACTGTAAGTCTAAAGACTGATTGTTATTATTTTAGTCAGTGACCTATTTGGAAAACAGAAGTGTCTGATCATAAAAATACATTGAAGTCACCAAGTTAGAAGGTATTATCAGTGTAGAGAAAGCTCAGAATATTGCACAGCAAGAGCTGAATATCCTTGAAGATCGAGGCCACAGAAGTAGTAAGGGACGTAGCAGCAGACAAAATTCTGCAGGAAACCTTCAATGACACTGAAAGATTTCATGTTTCAGTGCAGCATGGGCATGTAAAAGGCAACTGAAACTCTAAAATGCAGTAGGAGACACATTTCTAGCAAAGCAAGGGAAGTACGAACATCCTTGAGCAAGACCCTAACAAGATTTTGTTTGGAATAAAATGTATTATTCTGATTGTGTTAAAGAAAGCTGTGTTCTTAATGAAATGGGTACAACAAAGGGCTACTAAGAGGAGACTGGAGAACCTTTCATGAAAGGACAGCATGCATAAGGGGCTTGTTTAACCCAGCAGCTGAAAAGTGAGATGTGGTTTGATTTCTTTCTGTAAATATATCAGGTAGGAGGAATATTAAGAGTAGGCCATCTGCATGTATGAGCAAGTGGGTACAAATCGGCCATGAATAATTTAGACTATCAATTCAATGTTCTTTATCCACCTGCATAGTGAGGGTATAGAAATTATAGGAATTAAACCATACCTAGTTTATCGTGAAGCTCACAAAATGTATTAAATGGACCATATGATCCAGTTGCTTGAAGTACTGGGGGCTGGATTTGATAATCCAGAAATTCCTGTCCATCCTGTCTCTTAGTGGGTGTCTATTACAGTGGGCCACCACCTCCATCTTATAATGTTATTAGATATTACAGTACCTATAATCCCTTCAGTCGTAAGAAACCTTTCTATCCTTCTGAATTAAATTTCAAATAGCACAACCTAAGTGTGCATTACAAAGCCATATGTGTTTTCGTTCTTACTCAATAAATTTGTTGTGGTGATTATTGTAAACAAAGACATTTCATTAGGGACTAAGAATTCTTTTAATATAAATTATAGTGTTTATGGCACAACTGTACTGACAGATAATGATTTTTTTATTTATTGTAATTGTTCAAATGGCTCCTAATGAAATTTTTGGCCTCATGAAGTGATCATCTTGGAATGACTTTCCCTTCTATGAAAATATTTAAATACAAACAAAGTCTGCCAATGTGTTCAATTACAGTCATGCAGGGAACTAAAGGGATTATGTGTACTAGGAGTATATTCATGTGGCTTTTCAGATCAGCTGCTTCTGCCAGAAAGGGAATGAAGTAAGTAGAAAAGTCCCAAAGAGAGCCCATCACTGTTGGAATGGCTTGGGACATGATCATCAGAAAAGCTCACTCATGTTATTTCCATAAGCCCATAATGCTTATGGCCCTGTAAATAAAAATACATTAATAACACATTGCTTTTCAAACTAATTGAGATGCAGTGTGAAGATTACTTTTCAGAAACAGGATGTTCTTTATGCAGGAGATCATACTGGGCCCTGCTGCAACAAGAGCCATTGGGATAACGTTGTATTTTGTTCTTACATCTGCATTTATTACCAGTGAGAGACTTTCTGTGACATTATGAGGTTGCTTCACTCCTGCAAAGCCCTTGAGAGTTAAATACTTGTGTTCCAGGAAAGAAACTTGTGGGCCCAGCACAGGACCTTAAGACTGAATCAGCAGAGGAAGTTTTTAAAAAAAGAAAGCAAGGAAATAAAGTGCATATTCCGCTGATCATTTTTATGACCTTGCTCACACTTCTGCTGATGCTGTGTTAGCAAGAACAGTTCATTCCAGTGAATATAATCTTTGCTCTTGCAGTTATGGACACGGGTTTCTGTAAAACCTCTAAGATCAAATGCATTTTTTTTAGAGTCCAAAATTGTTAGAAAGTCATGGACTTTTAGCCAGTGCCATGATTTCAGGAGCCTGATTTGGAGTGGAAAGGCCTCTTGATGCAGCTGGGCTGCATTCCATGCTAATTCACTAATTCCACATACCTATTTTTTCATGGGAATTGACATTACTATCCAAGAAACAGGAAGCATATTAATGGTTGTTAGTCTGGTTTTTAGCTAAAGCCGCAGCTTGAATAATACCTCCAGCTTCGAGAACCAAACTTGAAGAAAGATATAAGGAAAAAACGGTACAGAGAAGGGAGCAATAGAATGAGAAACATGTAGTAAACAGAAGGGCTTTTTTTTGCCTTTTGGATTTAGGAAAAAAGAGATGAAGGCTTTGGTTTTAATTAGTAAAAATCAGAGAAGGCTTTTATTTTCCCCATAAAAACAGTTACAAAGTAGATCAATAATCTGATATATTCCACAGTTTAATTTGATGCAAAAAAAAACCCCTGAGGTTGAATTTTCCTTTCAGAACTTTACTTTTGTGTTGCTCCTGTGACTCTGTCACTGATGAGCACAACTACTTCTGGCTCCTCAAGCTGGATATTATTCATTGGGGAAACCTGATTCAAAAGTCATGTTTAAATCCAGTGGACAGAGCTTAAGGGTTTGTGTCTTCCCTACTTTTAGTCATCCAAAGCCGAGGTGTATAAATACAGCTGGACATGTTTGCTCCCTGCAGTGACTGAGGAGAAATAGGAACAAAGAGCTTCTTCACAGAGAGCAATTTCCAGATCACTTAACTTTGGTGAGGTAAATCCTGTCCTAACTCATCTCTGAGCATTTGCTGTTGGGCTTTGCTTTCAGCTGGCTGACAGCACACTCAGCAAGTGCATTGCCTTCTCTATTTTGCTCATGTAGAGGCACCTCACCGGCATTTCTGAGGGGTTTGGCACGTGGGCACTCCTTTGTCACCCATCCTTCCTACCCAGCTTTCTTTAACCTCTGGCACTGTCCACACCTCTTTGTCTCCTCACCTCTTTTCCTCATTCTCAAACACCTCATTCCTACCCTTTGGCTTCCCTTTGCACTGACTGGATTTGCTTCTTAAGAATCTGTTTTATCTCTGGCTGCAGCTTTCACTAATGTATTCACTGCATGCTGCCCCTTTGACAATGTTTTATGACTTCCATGTCTTAGGGGAGTCAATGGGACATGAAAAGGACACAATTTAAAGTGTAACTGGCTTGTTAGCCATGCAAATTCTTGAATAACAGATATGATTTAAGTTCACCATGAGAGCTGGGAGGGTTGGAGCTGTAACCTCACTTACTCTGCCACTACCTCCCTCAAGTGACCTTGTGTGATTTATTTAACCTCTTGGGGCCAGGTTCACCTGAAAATAAAGAATAATGTGGGGCTCTTTTTCCCCTAGGACTCTTAACTAATAGATGTATATACAATACTAGAAATCCTGTTTATGTAAATGCAAAATGCTTATCTTTTTTCTTTAAAACATTTGCGAAAGGTTAAGAGAATTTTAGGGTTGAAAGATAAACAGTTCAGAAGAACTAAAAAAATTAAAGTTACACATGTATGCACTTATCACAAACCTTTAGACAGCCTCTAATTAAGTAATCACTAGTTCTCTGCATTATAGTAGATGCTATCGTAAGCTGTTAAACTGTGTAGCAGCTTGTAATACTGCACACTCTGTTTAGACAGGATAAGGACTCTCTGGAAATTATTCAGATTAATGTATCATCTTCTAAACGTGTGCTTTACTTGGGCATAGTGAGTCAGGACTGAGATGTTCCCATGCTCCACTCTACAAAAGTCTGACTGGAAACAGTATTTTCCTGACAGGCCAAGATACTGACTTGCTGATGCCAAGCTGTGTATTCAAACATGAAGATGTTCCATCCCTTGCAAGACCACATCCTTGGCAGATCCTGCCAACAGACAGCTTTCACTGACAGAAGGATGCTCAGGAAAGGCTCTCCAGCACATCACTTTTTCTTGATCTTTTATGTTCAGAGAAAAACTACCTCACCAAGCTGTGACCTCTCCTGCTGTGGCCCCTCTGCTCACCTGCTCCCTCCTTCCTCTCCCACATTTCCATGCCAGTCCTATCTTCTGACCCCCCTCTCCACCACTCTCCAGTCTTGAGTCTGCTCTAAAAACAATTTTTCCCTTTTTGCCAGTTTCCCCTCTCTTACTCAGCCCCAGACCCACAGTTAATCTTGTACACCTTGCTTGACTCAGAGAGCTTGAGCCCTTGGTTTGACTGAGCTTTGCTTGAAGTACAGAAAAGAAAGCCTGGAGGCTGAAAGGGTGAAATTAATCTCCAGCAATAGCAATTTCCTCCTTGTTCTAAGATCCAAGAGATCGTTTTTCCTCACCTGGATCACTGGAATAGGAAGTGGGGCGATGCCCCTCTGATATCCAGGGTTGCCATAGGTATCCACTTAAAATTGCTTGGAGAAGGCAGAGTTGAGATTGGAGAGCATTGATTTTCTCCAGCACCATCTTCCTGATCCCCTCGCTCCTGAATAGAGCTCAGCAGAACCTGAGAGCCCAGAGTGCAAGGTGTATTACCTCTATCCCAACACTGCTGGCTACAGGCACTTGGATAGTGAAGTAGTAACAGATGGAAGGAGAAATTAAAAGGTGTTAGTGAGGAAATAAGCTGCTTTCATTTGAGATTTGAGCCAACAGACTAAAGAACTGTGTGATTTGGTACAAAAACAGTAAAGTCAAAGTGTGATACAGGGAGAAAATTATCCTTGTATCCATAAAGAAAGTAGTTTTAAAATAGGAACCTCACTCTAGGGTTACTAATGAGATTTGCAAACTTTCACTTTTGTATTGTCATTTATTGTTGAAACAGGCCCAGCTGAGTCGTTGGGAAATGAGATTAGCCCAGCATCTGGTCTCATCTCAGTGCACTTTTGCCGGTGGCTATTCTGTCCCCATCACAGACGTGCCCACAGCCACGCTCACTGCCCCAGACCAGGACCCCAAACACACCTGGTTATTCACACAGTGCCAGGCATATGCCAAGGGCTGTGTGATCCATTAAACCTGATGGACACCAGCCAGCTACTATCAGAAGTTATTACATGGGAGAACCCAAAGAGCACAGCTCCTAAAGCTCAGCTGTGCTGACAACAGAGCGATTTGTCCTGGAGGAGGCTCGGGGATGACCTTATCGCTCCCTACAAATCCCTGGGAGGAGGCTGGCGCCAGGCGGGGATCGGGCTCTTCTCCCAGGGCACAGGACAAGACGACAGTCGTTAAGATGCACCAGGGGAGGATCGGATTGGTCATTAGGAAGCACTTCTTCACAGAATGGGTGATTTGACATTGGCCTGGGCTGCCCAGGGACGTTGTGGAGTCACCATCCTTGCAGGTGTTTAAGTAAAAACTGGATGTGGCACTCGGTGCCCTGCTCTGATTGACAGGGTAGCGTTGGGTCATAGGTTGGTGCCGATGATCCCGGAGGTATTTTCCAACCTGACTGATTCTATTATAAAGGCTGAATGCCTCAGAGAATGCCGCGCGAGACAGCGCCGGCGGTGGCTCGGCCGCTGCCGCCCGGGCGGTGACAGACACCCACGCCCGGGAGCCTGGCCCGGGAGTCCGGCCGTCGCATCCCAGCCACGCAAGGACGGCGTTCCCTTCGTACGCAGCGGCCAGGGCCCGCTCCGCAGCCTTCGGGGCAGGTGCCGAAGCTCCGCGGGCTGACAGCCGGGCTCGCCGGGATCCCTGAGGGAGTGAAAGCGGCCGCGCCGCGCCGGGAGCGCCCGGAATCCCCTCAGGGCGGCCCCGCCCCGCAGCGGCGCGGCCGCATCGCGCGAGGGCGCTGCGGCACGCGCGGCTGTGTCCGCTCCCAGAATGCCCGGCGGGAGCCGCGCGCCGCCGCCCCGCTGCCCAGGTACGGCTCGCGCCCCCCGCGCGGGGCCGGCGCCGTGAGGGGCGCGGGCGGGGCGGGACCCGCGGCCGGAGACACCGCCCGGCCCTGCCCTGCCTGCCCCGCGGCCTCGCCTCACCTTGCCTGCCCTCCCCTTCCCTTCCCTCCCCTCCTGCCTGCCCGCTCTTGACCGGCCTCAGGCCCGGCCGCGGAGCCGCAGGGCCGGCTGCGTTCGCGCCTCAGCCGCGGTCAGCGCGGGGCCGCCGCCGCCGCCTCGGGGGGAGGGGGGGGGTGGGGGTGGTGGCGGCAGCGCCGCTGCCGCGGGCAGGGCGGGCGCGGGAGGCAGCGAGGGCCGCTCGGTAGCCGGAGCCCGCTGTGTGTAGTGATCTCCACCGCTCTCCAGGCTCTGCAGGAGGTTGTGTGAAGTTTTGTGACCTGGAGCGGTGCGGATCCGCCTAAGTCAGTGACCACTGAGTCAGCGCTTCTGCTGCGGCTGCAGATGGTCGAGACGGAGCTGCCACGTAAGTAGGTGGTAGGTGAAAGGGTCAAGCTCCCAAACTTTGGGATGCAACTCGTTCCGTTCCCTTAGTTTTTCAGAATTGTTTGGACTTTAGGAGGAATTTCTGCAGAAGGGGTGATTATGTATTGGATTGGGATGCCAGGGAGGTGATGGAGTCACTGGGCCTGGAGCCACCTATTAAGGAAAGACTTGGACGTGGCACTTAGTGGTGGATGGTGACGTGGTGGTGTCCAGTCGCAGGTTGGACTCGAACCAACCTCATCGATTCTATGAATCTTGAGTCTGCCTCTGAGGTCTCTCCCCCTGGCTTTAAAGTATTACAAGAGCATGTCAGATAAGTTTAAAACAGTTGACTGTCAGATCACAAGTTAGATGATGAATTTGTTGCAGAAGGCTGGAATGTTCCACTTTCTGTTTTCAGTGTTTCTAGGACTTTTCTAGATGCTGCTTCAGTATCAAGTACCATCGCAACACAGAAATAAACAACCTGATAATTGAATATGTCTTTAAAAAAATTGCAGTGAAACAGGCTCTGGTTTCCATCACCTGAGGTTTCTCCTTCATGGGAGGAAATGAAACCAGACACATGTGCCAATTCCTGGTTGTGAAACAGTGGATGCTGACATGTGCATGAGGAATTGGCCAGCTCTTGGGAAGGAGTAACAGAGGAATAGCTACTCTGCTGACTCTTACATGTCTGTGGCCAGCTTTCTCCTCTTTCCCATGAGTTCTGCCAGTCCTCATTTGCAGAGAGGGCTGTGAAAGGGAAATCAATGATGGTGGAAGTAAACACTAAGGGAAACAAGAATGGTGCAAGCATGGAGTGATGCTTCTGTGATGTACTCTCCCTGCTGGTGTTCCTGTGGGTGTCAGAATCCCTCTGAGCAAAGGGTTGTGATTTGGATTTAATACCCCTGGTAGTTTTTCTGTGAACTTTTCCAGTTGCCTCTTAAATTCACATAACACCTTAGCATGGACTACAGCCTGTGACAAGGGGTTCCACTGGCTGGTGACATGTTTTGGACCCTCTGAGAGCCAAACAGCCGTTAGCTGGATTTGGTATTCCACAGTTCTGTCATGGAATGAGACAGTGAACCCAATCTGTTCATTTCTTTGCAACTGTAAGGGATTTGTAGACCATTTCTAGTGGAAGTGCAGTCTTTTGTAATCTTCAGGTCGTTGAGGGATATATAATTTTTGGAGGAAAACATATGAAGTATGTTTGGTGAATTGGTGAATTTGTATGAATTTGGTGAATTACTTAATGCAGCTTTAGATGTTTTAAAAAGACATTTAGAGGTAGCACTAAAAGCACTACCTTACCTTTCTTTGATCTCTAAATATATAAGTGCATATCAAATATACCACTTGGCTCCTTGTGTAAAGCTGTATTGTTTTGAGAGCTGGGTAAAGTAGATTTAGTAAAATTTTTTTCTTTTGTTAATACATTTTGAGATAAGGCTGAGTGTTCTGTTAGAGTATGTGTATTATACATCTCTTGACATATGTATGATCTTCCAGCCAAAGTAGTTTTCTTTTATTAGCTTTGGTTTTTAGATAGCTTTCTGATTCTACTGTTAGGAGGCTGAGAAAAAAGTTCATATTTTCACCAGGTGTTGATGATGATGGTGGTTTTAAGATGATGGTAACAAAACTTAACTGATGTAAGATTTTCAGCTCAATTTCTACCTTGTGTGATTTCGTAGTATATTAAGGGAATTGGCAGGTTTCAGTAGAGGCTTGTTTTCTGTTATAGAGCCTGTATTTCTCTGAATATTAAGTAGGAGTCTCAAAGAAAATTTTGTTCCAAGATTTATGCAAATATTTATTTACATACAGAATAGACATAAAAGTTGAAGGAATACCTCTAAAGATGTCTTTATCATTTGCTTTCTCTGTTGTGTCTGCATACATACTGTTATTAGTGGTATTTATGTTCTTTGCCATCAGTTGTAGGAGCAAAGCAACTATGATATGATTAAACATTGAAAATCTTGATGTTTTGGAAACAGAGCTGTGGTTGTGCTGTGTTTTGTTCCTGAAGTGTTCTGAGCAGAGGAGAGTGTGGATTAGTCGAACATAGTGGACGAGGGGAGTGATGGGGTTCAGAGTCAAAGGTTGTGTAAACCTGAGTTACTCCTGTGCTGTGCAGATGGATAACATGTATTCCCATTTTAAATGCCTGAAGTAATGGAACTTCCTGAACTTCACTTAGAGCACAGGAACATTTTAATGTCTCTTTTATCCTACTTTCCTTTTTCTTTCATTATCTTTTGAGTAACCTCCCTCAGCTATGTTCAGGCCTTTCCAAAATGTATTGCCTCACAAAAAGAGCTAAAGTGTGTTGTAACCCAAGAAATATGTTTATTAACTTTTTTTGTTTGTTCTTATCAGAGAGCTCAACATGAACTTTAACCGTCGAGATAATTTGGAAAGTGAACAGAATAAAATCTTTTCTGAGAGCTGGCTGTGGGATTCTGGGTTTCTCCTGCACTGCAGTCCTATTCACTGCCTTTTCCTGAAACAGGACATGGAGCTATGTTCCTTTCTTCGTGTTAGGTGCTAAGGAAGTTATTTGTTTCATTGGGGAAATGCAGATCCATGAAATTACATTTTGTGCAAGTAAGTTAATGAAGGGGTATTCAAACTTTGATATTGCATCATCACTCTTTTTTTTTTTTAATATTGATACAGCTCCCAAAGATCCCTGTCAAGGTTGAGTTCTGAGTGGTAGAGATGGTTATTGTCAGGGAACCATTACAGTTTAAAGCTCCTCTGCAATTTTGTTGTGCTCTTGAGCTGCTGCCTTGGTTATATGGTTAGCAGCATAGTTAAGAAAATGACTCCATGTGCATTCCATGTGAATTGTCCTTCTGGGAGCACGTACATGAGCTTGGAGAGCAGTAAAAAAAATCTAGAACTGTGGGTTTACCTTCTTGCATGCTTCATGCCAGCAAGCTGATCTAGAGGAAGTCCTGGAGTTGGTGTTGTTTCCTGGTTTTGTGTGTAGCTGATGGAAGTACTTTGTTCACTTTGTTCACTCTGGTGAAGTGTTGAAATAACAAGGGCACCTGATAAAAGCCCCAAGGTGTTCAGCCCCAAGGTGTTCTGCAGACTGCAGTCAGCAGTGGCTTCTGCTGTAACACTGTTTCCACTGTTTTGGGGAGAGTCTGATGTGCTGTACAAGTAAAATACAAGGGTATTAATTTGGAATTTATTCAGCTAATGTGATGGTTCTCAAAGGAGGTTGAAGTTTGCTGATAAAGCTGAATTTACTAAACCGAAAATGACAATACATTTTTAGTACTTATGTTATTATATGCCTCTTTCTCTCTGAGGTAAATAACCTTGAAAAGCCTGAATGTTGTTGATTATTCATTAAGTATCCTGATGGATATATAAACTTTGGGGAATGGGAAATAGAGAATATGAGAGTTCAGGTAAAAAAATAGCTATTTCTTCTCTTTTGTGAAGAGGTAGTGTCTTTTTGGGGAAAAATTTGGATTTCTGACTTGTGAGAATGCAGTCATTCAGCTGTTGAGGCTTGTGAAGCACCCTTAACGTCATAGTTTGAAAGGTGCTGTAAACATATCAGTATAACACACAAAAGCATATTTCAGCTGTATCCAGAAATCTGTTTCCTTTTGCAGTTTGTGACTGTATGTAACTTGAGTAGCATCATCTGAAGGGGGCAAAAATGTTTTTTCATAGTGTCTGAAGTGATAGGTGTAGTTTATGGTAGGAGTCTGCAGAGCTGTGTTAAGAGCTGAGGAAGTGTTTGCTTTTGGCTTCATATAAATTCTAGCAGTTCGCCCACTTGTGGAAGAGCTAATTTGTGTACTGATGCTTTGCAGATAAGTAATCCTTTTAATACTTGTCTTGCTAAACTTTTGAATGTTTTGATTTAATGTAAGGTTTGAGGAACTGTTTTGTGGCTCATGTAGATTAGTAGGTCCTGTTCAGTTAAGACTCTAGTCTGAGTTATAGTTGAAAATCCTGACTGTGCCCCAGTTGAGATCTGAACCCACTGTACAACTTGAGAAATTTGATTCATCACAGTTGATTCTGTTATTTCTGCTTTTACCTTAATTCTAATTCTTCCTGATTTGTGTTTTGTTGCAGGTTGTTGTTAACTCTGTTGGCAATGTCTATGATTTTATCTGCCTCTGTGGTCCGTGTGAGGGATGGACTTCCACTTTCTGCATCTACTGATTGTGACCAGAGCATGGGAATGCAAGAATGTAGAAAATACTTTAAAATGCTCTCAAAAAAACTTTCTCAGCTTCCTGATAGATGTACTCTGAAAACTGGACAGTATAATATAAAGTAAGGCTTCTCATTTAAGTATTTGCAACATCCTAGGTTTTGTCTCTGTAAGTGTAAATGTTAACTGTTCACATTAGAAATGTTTAATCAAACTAAGATAAATTCTTGACACTATTTATGTGTCAGAAATTTAAAACTGAGAAATTGCAGAAAGATCTGACCCCCTTCAGACTTCCATGAAAGTTCCTTTATAATGCACAAAGTCATAGGACACCATCATGGGAATAGTGGCTTTACACTGAAAGAGTAGGTTTGGGTTAGATATTCAGAAGACATTCTCTGCTGTTTATATTTCACTTGCACTTTAACTGACCTAAATTCTGATTCTAATTTAGGTATTTTAAATGAGCTGAGTAATTTCATCTTAACCCCTAGTTAACCATGTAGAAGTTACAGTAGTGGAAAGTGTACCACCTGAATGATCCTAGAAAGTGCTAAGACCTCTCCATCTCCTATAGGGTTATGTGAGTTTCCAGCATTTCTTGGATTAAAGCCCAGGATGGACTAAATTGTTCCAGTCTTTTTTTTTTTTTAAACTTAAAACAGACTTTTAAGAATGAGGTATAAGGCCTAAGTAGATTTTACTGCTTTTGTCTTTCATTACTTTTAATACTGGAAGTTATCCAGCAAGATTGTAAAGAAATTTGAATGTATCTTGAAAACCGGAACTTTAATGAACTGCCTAAATGTAACGGAATATGTACATTGAAAGCTGTCCTTTTCTGGTTTTGTATTTGCCATCTCTGGTTGTCCTTGCAACTATCTTTGGAGAATTACTAATTCTGCATTCTACAGAGCAATTTTTATTTCTTCCCATGTTCTGGAAAGAGCCAATCACCCTACCCCCATTCTGCAGATAAGGTTTTGCATTTTTGAGCTGCACTGGGTCACATATTTTACATTTGAGATGAGTGAAAAGCTATTATGGGACAAACCTGCTGTGTTTCTGCACCCTAAAAGCTTTATTTTCTCTTTCACAAGTGTGTGCATAATGTGTGCACATATACACATATATAGATACATATATGTGTAAAACAACTTCTCATACAATTTTACAATGTGGTGTTCAAGTAAAACTTTGCCTAAAAGTAACTTGTTTTTCTTCTAGAATACTGTTGGACTTTTCAGTAAACATTTATTCCTTTGCTACCCCAGATAAGTTTTTGTTTTTCTGGTTGTAGAATATGAGATCAGACTAGAAAAGCAGTTAATTCACTGAATTTGAATTTGAAATTTTGAATATGTTTTCTCAATTCTAGTTTTATAAGTTCTCTGGGAGTAAGCTATATGATGTTGTGTACTGAAAATTATCCCAGTGTCCTGGCTTTCTGTTTCCTGGATGAGCTTCAGAAGGAGTTCATCACTACCTATAATATGATGAAGACGAATACTGCTATCAGACCATACTGTTTTATAGAGTTTGGTAAGGATCTCACTTTTTTTCCCCCCTTCATTCTCTTACTAAGACAGATGAGTACTTAAAGAGATGCTATTTAATGCATGCACACACAAATGTCCAAAGCAGTTTATAGCTCTGTTTCAGGATTTAGAATCTGATTTAACCCCTGTTAGAGTCAATAACAAAATACTTCTGGGGATGTTAAATTAGACCACTAGAGTTTTATCCAAACATACTTCTGTTCTTTCCAGTAGGTTTTGGTTTAAGCCTTGTGTGAGCAGCTCTGGAGTTCATCTTCTGGTTAATAACACCAGGAGTTGTTTGACTTCATACCTGTTGAAATACTTAACCTGTGAAGTTACGGAGCTTCATGAATTTCTCAAGTAAAATATTGCAGTTTGATGTTAGCTCTTAGCTGTGCTACCTCTTGTTCAGTACATGAAAGGGAGAAATGTTTAGTTGTCTTATGTAGTGGAGCATTTACCCTTCAGACCCCAAATGCAATTCATCTCCTATATACCAGATAACACCTGTTCTGATTCCATTAATTTATGTTGCTTTAATACCATGTATTAGAAATTATTGTAATTAGATGTTCTTATGCAACACATTAGAGCAAAGAGACCTGCAGTTTTAGAAACACAGGGAAAGATACTCCAGTTGGTTAATTCCTGTCTATAATTCAGTCAGTTATTGACAATTTCTGTCAAACATTATTGCCTGCCTTTTGAAGATTTTTGAACACTTTTTTCTTCATAACATAATTTTTTAATAAGGATTTTTACAAAACTAAGAGAAAAGCTAGAATAAGTGCAGTAAATCCATTGTGTTAGAAATGCATTCAATCTCATGCAATGGAAAGTCATTAGTTTCTTCAGTCATTACATAATTAGATTTTTAGAGCTTAATTTTTTAAACTGCAGAATTAAATAATCCATTATATATTAGGCACAAAACAGAAATAGTATTAAAAATCCAAGATAAATGCAAATATCTCAAACAATATATTTCACTTTGTGACTAGAAAGCTGCATGGTCTTGGATTATGCAATTAATGTAATATAATAGAAAAAAATACCTTTTTATTTTAAATTTTGCACAGATAATTTCATTCAGAGGACCAAGCAGAGATACAACAACACACGTTCTTTGTCAACAAAGATGAATCTTGCTGATATGCAGACAGAAATCAAACTGAGACCACCGTATCAAATTTCTGTGTCAGAACTTGGTTCAGCCAATGGCTTTTCTCATGTACCTGTGGGGTTGTATAAGGGTACTGGTAAGATATCTGCAGGTAAGTTCCAGACTTCTCGTGTTGTATCCTTAAATGACAGATGCAGGAAAATTAATTTTTTTCTCTTAAAAAAAAAAAAAGATTTTTTTCATGTTTCTAAAACATAAAGCTGGTATGACCTTATGTGTATCTTAGCTCAAATGTCTGTCTCTTTTGTCTCCTGCTCCAAAGGCTTACCTTCCCAAGGCACTCAGAGAAAGAAATATATCTGTTTAATGAACTTCATTGAAGGAAAAAAGCCCTGCAAATGAAGATGAGCACTTAACAAGAAGACAATTTTTATTTTTTGACCTTTTAAGATTTCTGAAAATGTTTAATATTTTTGCACAGTAAGACTCGGCATTGACATAAGCTGAGAGCAGTGTCAGGAATTGGAGCAGCTGGAGAGGGAGGCATCTCTTTAGGAAGCCTGTGCAGTGGTGAAAATCCAAAGAGCTGTGCTGGCTGCAAGATGCACTGTCTAAAATGAGTGCCTTGTGTACAAAGTTAAGAATTACAATTTTGTATAAAATGGCCAAACTCATTTAAGTAGTCATTAATTTTTTTAAACTTTAATTTACTTCATGTAGGAGGTAAATGTGGAGTTGTGGGGTTGAGCTGGGTTAGATTTTTGCTATTAAGTGAACTCTCTGAATGGGTTTGAGGCCCACTTCAGACATTTCCCAGCAGGACAGAAACAATATGCCAAATCCTTGCACTGATAGGTGGACTCCCTGTGTGATACTGACATCATCTGATTTCAGTCCTCCAACTTTATTGAAGGAAAATCATAAATGGAATGGAAAGAAGTGTTGATTAATACATTTCCATTTTTTTCCCCCCCAAAGTACTTCTGTCAATAAATTATCCTGAGCAGGCACACACTGATGCTGTTCACTTTACAGTGTCAGGGTGCAATCATAAATCATAGAATTGCAATCCTAAATCTAAATGCTCCCTACAATGTTGTAATAAATGAGATATTGTGCAGTTCATGTATATGTACATATTAATAGGATTTCTTTGGCAGTATATTATCCTTATTATTCTGTATTTACTCATGAAGATTACTCTTCATGAGAAGATTGAAAACTGCTTTCTATGGAAGATGAAAAACAAACAAAATCAGTAGGGTGCCCTGTTTCTACTCTGGGGCCCTGATTCTGAGAATTCCAGGTGCTGTGAGACAGTGTAGAAATAGCTTCCAGTCTCTGTATTTGCAATGTAACAGTATTGGAGTTAGATTCAGGAAAATTAATAAAGGAAAAGTGTGAAGGTATTTAATTTGTTTAAAAGAGTGGAGTCTTCTAAGCAGCACTGTACATATATTTGTCATCTTTTTACGTGTGGGTTCTTCTTAAACGTATGTAATGCTGTGATAGCACTCTTTTGCCACTTTTGATTCTAATATTGTTGTTTACTCTTAATGTTCTCATGTAACCCTGATTTGTGGAAAGGGTTATGGTGGCAGAAGGGGAAGCTGGTTAACTCTGGAAATTGTCTAGATTTGAACTTCCTGCAATTGGAAAAAGAAAAAGCAATAATCATGAGAGAACTCAGCCTGTGCCAAAAATGGCTGTTTTTTAAAAGTTGTCCATGTAGTGGGAGAGTTTTTATCATGTTTTTGAGTAAGAGTGTTGGAAGGTAATGTAGACCTAAATTAGAAAGCATAGGGACCATTTCCCTTCTAACTAAAAAAGAAGATTCAGCAATAATTGGCAGATGATCCTCTATATTTTTTTACTTACCTCTCCACAACTTCTTAAAGAGGGAATTCTGTCCTCTTTTCTTTCCATGTTATTTTTCTTCTGTTTCTCTTTCAGTTGCTTTTAACTTTCTTCTTCCTCTGAATTCCGTAGATCTGTGTTCAGTTATCCACTTCCTTCCTTGAGTTGCTGTAGAAACTCACCATCAAAGGGCTGTACATTATGAGAGGCTGGCACTTGGCTACTTCTTCAGCTCTTCGTATTTCAGATGCTATTGAATAACAGTGTATTTTTTAGAAAGTCTGCTAAATGGTTTTGTAGTTCTTTACATTCATCACTTCTCTCCACCCTTGAAAGGAACTTTTTCTGGATGTTTGCTGCCCACTCATTTGGCTGGTCTTCCAAGGTTCTCCTTTGCTCCAAGGACAGATTTCTCACAAAAAAGATGTTTTGCCTAGTGGAATTTCCTGAATATGCAGTCCTGTTAAAAAAAGTAGGACTTTCTGGAGTGAACTGTGTTAAATGAAGTTGGAGAGCATCCAGAGGTGGGAAGTTAGGTGGATGCAAATCTTGTTTTGTTGTGCAGAATGACAGAGTTGAGGGGGAAGCAGCAGCTCTCCCTTGCTCCCACTGTAACTGGGTGTGGAGTCCAGGCCTGTGTGCTGGCAGTGCTTGCAGCAGCAGCCCTTTTCCCTCCTAGAGTTGTGCAGTGCAGTATAGGGAATAGGGGTAATTCTGCATGTGGGAAGCATAAAGTGTGCAGATTATGGATAGACTCTTCCTGCAAAGGTACATGTAGGTGTTGGCAGGCATTAGAAATAGGGTCACAGCATGCTGATGTGGGTTGTTTCAAGTTAGGATGAAATTACTTTTTTCTGAGCTTTTTTTCAGTGAAGAAATGTTTGTCAGATGAAAGTTATTTTTTTGCTTGATGGCATACTCCATGCTTTTATTTCTTTTGATACATTATAGTTTTAAATAAACTTTCTTACAAGTAATGTAGTTTCTCATGTCATGTAACTTTCCTGAATTTTTATTTAGGTGTCAACATTAAATTCAGAATTTGTGCTTTATTTGAACTGAGAATTTTTGATAAGGCACTTATTCATATTTCTAAGATTGATGGATGTACCAATTCGAAGCCAATTGCCCTTCAGTCTGCCTTCTCTGACGTTGCTTCTTCATTCTTTTGCTTTTGCCTTCATCTTTTTGTATATAAATGACTCTTGTTGCTTTGATTTTAACACTAAAATTTGTTAAGACCTGGAATGTTTAATGACATTAGTAATGGTACATAATGTCCTTTATATTTTTTGGGTTTTTTTTCATATTTTAATAAGAGAGAAGTTACTATTTTATGAACCTTCATACATAGTGTTGTTTTAGCAGACCAGACTCTACTTTTCTCCCCGTGGTTCTCAAAGAGGTGTTTTAAATGCTGTTTTAGCACATCATGATTTTAAGTTACCCAATACATGGGGAAAAGGAGATTTCCTGGAGAGCTGCAAGTTGAGAGCAGTGAATGAATTTTATCTACCAGTTAATGTAATGGAATTACTTTTGGCTAAAAACAGTCATATACACCCTCAGCTTTTTGCCACTCTCTAGATGAGATGGTTTTAAAAAAGCCAAAACAAAACAACCAGTTGGGAGTAATTGAAAAACAGTGGTTTGGTATGCAAATAGCACATCTAGCATATCTAACCTTAACTGAATGATTGCTGGGAGTAATGTGCCCTACAGTTAGAAAAGCAGTGAGTGCTCTGAAAATTAAACATGAGTTATGCTTTCATTTAAAAAAACCCAACTGATTATTAAATTCAGCACAAATGAATTAACTGAACTCATCCAGTATTTTATTTTTGTGTTATTGGACACTCATAATTAGACTGCCCTGCCTGCTCATCAATGTGAAATAGCTTTTGTTGGTTTTTTTTTAGGTTCTATAACTTCATAAACTGTTTGAAAAACCTTTTTCCTGGATCTGTGAAATACAAACGATGAGATTGACATCCCCTCTCTCTATTAATGTTACAGTTCATTAACCTCATTGTTCACATCTTTACACTTGGTTGATTTGAACAGAATGATTTGAGCACAGCTCAGTACTCCCATTGTTGTCTCAGTGTTGCCCAGACTGTTAAGAGTTTTGCATTGTTTTTCCACATTTGCTTTCTGTTACTCATTATGGAAAGGGACATTAATGAGGCACATACATAACTGTTACATACTTGTGACCCTAGAGAAGCTTGAAAGAGTGGGAGTGCATGGGAAGAAACAGTGTTTTAATTTTAGTGTGTTTTACTTGTAAGAGGCTAAGCACCATCTGGAAGGTCCATATAAGATTGTAATGTAGGTCCCAGCTGAGTTTCAGAGCTCTCTTCATGTGTGTCTTTGTAGCACTCACTGTGTTTTTAAGGAAGGGGACTGTGCTAGCTTTACCTCAGTGTTCTGTTCAGCAAACAAGCTAAATCAGTCTCACTAATGCATTAGTGTTAAAGAAGAGTGGAGGTTGAGAGAGAAGCTCTTACATATGTGACTTATTAGCTGGTTACTAATTTTGGACAGATTTCACTAGCAGCCATCAGTACCATAATGAATAAATGGAACGTATTGAGATAAAGACTAAATATAACAAGACATTTATATATGTGAACTGGAGGAAAGTTTACTTTTTGCTAAACTTTGTGCTGAAAAATTTACAATGTTTTGTCTTTTTAGAAAACAGAAATGACATTTTGTGGTTTGCTTCAGCGATCTCTTGAGCTAGAAGCCACTGACAAATGAGATTATTATTTTACTGAATTTCTGAAGGAATTGCTTTGACCTTTGATTTTTTTTTTGACCTGCTTTGCAGCTCCTCATCAGCGTCTGGAACCTGTGACTCTGCCAGGGATTGTCTCATTTGTGCTTAGTCTCTTATGTGGAGCTTTGAATTTAATCCGTGGCTTCCATGCCGTGGAAAGCCTTCTCCAGGTATTGTACATGTTTATGAATTTAAAAGTTATGCATCATAGCAATCACAGTTTCCATTTTAGAAGATGCTATATGAGCTGAGTTGTGCCAGTTTTATTTCAGAAGTACTGTTTGTGAGGTCAGGCCTGTTACAAAACCTGTATTGTTTGTGATCTGTGCATCCTCCTTGAGTGTGCTGCCTCATTCATCGAGGCTGTGGGTTTCAACAGCAGTGGAAGGTGGGTGGCCAGCTCCTTCCCTGGTACCTTGGTAGCAGTGAGGATGTGAACATAATGTTCTGTTTTCTAAATTTATGCAAGGATATGAGGTGTTCAATTTCTATAGATGCAATTTAAAAGCACTTGAGTGAAGTGATGAACAGCTTTGAAGATCTGGGCAGTGTTTTCTGAAAAGTCCACAGAGCGGGAATCTTTAAACAGGTTTTGTAAAATAGTTTTTTAGAGAACGTCCGTAGGTTTTTTGTTTGCATTTAATAAACCTTATTTCTCATTGTGTATTGAAAGGATCAGTGTTGGAAAATTGTCAAGTGATTTCTTCTAAACTCCCCTCACCAAACAACCTCCTCCAAACCCAATTTTTTTTCTGTAAAATCTCTACTATGACCCTTCCTGTAGCCTCTCAGTTTCTTTCTATTCCATTTCTTGTGCTGGTTGTATTCCCACAAGTGCTACAGTGTCACTTATAATGGTTTATTCTTTCAAGCAACTCAGGTGAATATGCTGGTAGTACTTGGCAGGCATGCACAGAAAGTTCATGTGTCTTGCCACAAATAAACCAAAGTCTTCCTTTCCATTTAATGGCTGTTATTTTGGTGATAGACATAGAAACTAAAAATTCCATGGAAGTTTTCTGAGACAAAATAGTAAATCCTCTTGCTTGTCTGGTAGATAGTCTTTTTATTAAAACATATCTGGACTTCAGAGTAATTTAGGTTGGAAAGGACCTGAGACCAACCATAACTCAGCACTGCCAAGTTCACTAAACCATATTCCAAAGTGCCACATCTACAGGGCTTTTTGTGGTGGCGCCTCAACCACTTCCCTGGGCAGCTTGACAGCCCTTTCAGGGAAGAAATTTTTTCCCTGGTGCAACATGAGGCTGTTTCTTCTCATCTTACCCCTTGTTTCCTGATATAAGGGCCCAGCCCCCACCTTGCTACAACTTCCTTTCAGGTAGTTTCAGAGAGCAGTAAGTTCTCTCCAGAGCTTCCTCTTCGCCAGGCTAAACAGCCCCAGTTTCCTCAGCTGCTCCTTTTAAGTCTTGGTCTCTAGGCCTTTCAGCAGCCAACTGCAATATTTTTGATACCTAATAGATTTTTTTAGGGAAATAAGGTGGAGAAGAATACCTTTATTGCAGCTGTCTAACATAGTATTGATATATGTAAAGGTTGAATAAACAATACTGTTGAGTCTCAGCATTTTGTGGACAGATGAACAAGCTAATGAAAATGCTCCATGCTACGTCCTTCTTTTTGGGTTGTCTTTGGTTTGTTTTTTAAAGAAAGAACGAGTGGACCTACATCTCTACTTTATCCCCAGTTTGGTTTTTCTGTGTTATGCACAATTCTCTCAGTTTATAAATAGGAATGATTTTAAAGTATGCTGTAGTACAATTAGTACTGAACAGATTTCTGTCAGTTAGTGTGATGTTGCTAAAACTTATTTTGTTACCTTCCTGCAGCTGATTTTTTAAAAAGAACACTAACGTTAGATTAATTTATTTAAGTGATGACAGGATATCCAGTTAATTTTAGTCTCTGTTATTGCATCTGGAGGTAATAGATTGCAGTACAGATGGAAGATAATTTTTGTTTCTGACAAACGAGGCACACTAAAAATCCATTAAAATTTCTCTCAATTTACATTATTATGGAAAAATCCACAAGGTTTAGGGAGAAGTAATCCAAAACACAATTAATGGAACGTGTTCTGAGGAGTCATTCAAAAGCATCCTCTCTGAATTACTGTTTGCTTTATAATCGGTGGTTTTATTTGGGTGTTAATAAAGTTCTGTTACAGTCTGTAACTGTACTCCACCAAATACACAGTGCCACTGGGGCAAAGACTTACACAGTGGGTAGAAGTTACTACATTGTGTATGTAATTTTCATGTGCACATGTGCAAAGTTTTTTTTTTCCCCTGGTCAGCACAGGACATGGAAATGCTTCACACTGAACATACTCTCAGCAGACACAAGTTGTACTTGTGAATGGGCCACCATCTTCTCAAGTGATAACTGCTCTGAAGGACAAACATTTGCATGAGTACCCACTGTTCTCCAAGGAAAGTTTTTGGTGGTTGTAGATGTTTGCTAGAAATGCAGTTAGAATAGTCATTGAGCATGGAAATTTACTCTACTCTGCTCAGCTCTGTAGGAACTATAAGAGCCCGTTTGAATAAGTTAAAGGATTTGTTTTGTTTTCTAAACACATAATAGAAAAATCTGTCACTTCAAGTAAATTCTTCCATCTTTCCTTCAAAAGAACCTTATTTTCCAAGTCTCTCTGATAAATTCCTGTGCTGCTGTTTGCTCTCACTGCACGAGCACAGAGCTGCCTTCCTTACTCTGTGTGCAGAGTTTTACCCCACCCTAGTGGCCTAGTGGCTTTCTTGTTACTTCGTTTCCATTTTGTGAAGCTTTAGGAAGACGCAGTTCTATGAAGTTGCTATTAAAGGTGGTTACCAGTGTTTAGACTTGAATTTTCAAAGGCATCTTAAGAAGATAAATATCCAGTGTTAGAGCTGGACTTCTTTAAAGCTTTTGAAAATCTTGGCAAGAGTTGTGAATAAGCATTTTGGTCAGACCCCCAGATCATGATTTTTTTGCAGACATACAAGTAAGCACTGATTAGTCATAATTCTTGGTTTAGTGTGGTAAAGGAATTGCTTTACATCCCTGTGTGAAACTATTTTAAAATGCAGTAATTCATAACTTTGATACTGTAAATGCCTGCTGTTTCACTTTCATTGTAAAACATAGCTTTTTGTTTTATTCTTGCAGAATGAAGGTGAAGATTTCAGCTATGTTATTGCATTTTTTCTTGGAACAGCAGCCTGTTTGTACCAGGTGTGTTTTTCTGTTTGCGTAATTCACTAGAGTTTAGAAACATTACCCAGTCATGGATCAGTGTCATCATGTTTTCTTAAATGTCACAGATACTTGAATGAGGTGATTATAAAAAATATTTTCTGCTCGTTTTTTTTTTTTTTCATTAATCATAAACCATTATGTAGAAGTAGATTGATACAAAGAGCTTCTGTTTGCTGGCATTTTTTGTCCAGCTGGATGATTAAGACATTTAATAAGGGGCAATTATCTCTAAAGTCACAAGCAGTGGAGGTTATATTATTTTCTTGAAATAACAGTTTCATAGTTCAAGTAGACTTCACCATTTGAATAAGTATCTTACTGCTTCTTCCCTTTGCCCAGATTTGAAGTAAATACAGTAATACCCAAGTACTCCACCCTGGAATTTTCCTCACTTTGTACTTTAATATGCATCTCCTTCCTTTTCAAAGCTTGTGGTCACTTTTCACTGTTTTCCTGTTCCTGCCTGAAACTTCCCCTTGCTTTTCTTGTCTGTCAGTTTTCCATTTCTGCCTCTGAATTTGACTTCCCTTTATAATATACTGCAAGGTGCCCACTGGCATCTGTTGTTCAGTGACACTGCTGTCTATATCTTTCTGTCTATGTCTATATCTTTCATGCTCAGTTGCTGTTATTATAGCTACTTTGACTTTTAACCTTAGACTTGTGGAATATGCAGTTTTTACTTGTTTGTGTGTGCCAGTGTTTAGTACTGTGTCAGACAACAATACAAGAAAATGTTTTTCTATCAGTCTTTTGTCCAGGTTATCTGTAATCTTCATTCTCTACAGTTTATCTCTAGCAAAATATTGCAGTGTGACTTGTGTTCTTCAACACTTCTTGACTTTCTGTCAACTTCTGCCTTAAATAATTTAGATTTCTGTTAATTTTCTGTTCCATATCATATAAGGTAGAGCTCCTCCATTCTTCTTTCATGTAAAAAATTCACTTTTTCCCTTCCCTTCCCTTCCCTTCCCTTCCCTTCCCTTCCCTTCCCTTCCCTTCCCTTCCCTTCCCTTCCCTTCCCTTCCCTTCCCTTCCCTTCCCTTCCCTTCCCTTCCCTTCCCTTCCCTTCCCTTCCCTTCCCTTCCCTTCCCTTCCCTTCCCTTCCCTTCCCTTCCCTTCCCTTCCCTTCCCTTCCCTTCCCTTCCCTTCCCTTCCCTTCCCTTCCCTTCCCTTCCCTTCCCTTCCCCTGGAAACCTTATTCTTTATATAGTATTCTTTTCTGTACTTTGAAACATGAGGATGTTTTTCTTTCCTCCACTGTTTGCCTTGAACAGAGCTGTCTGAAAGAAAGAACCCATGTGACTTGTAATGTAGGCTTTTTATTCATTTTCAAATTACATCTGTTGAAACTCTGTTTCCAACCCTCTGGTATCATTCCTGCAATATGTGGTTGGTCAGTACTGAGGGATGTTGGTTCTCTGGCATGTTCTGATGTTCTTTGGCTACAGTTGGTTCAGGACATTCATTCCCTGTGTTGCATGACAGCACATTTCACTGTCATTTGTCCACCAGGCACCATCCACCATCATGCTGTATTGTCTTGTTCAGTTAATAACAACACAGCAGTATGTCTCTAATTCCCAGAAATATTTACAACTCAGGAGTGCTGGCAAAAGAACCTACAGGGAGTATATTTTAGGCTCACTGGCATGTCTAGTGTTGCTTCATAGTTTCTAGTCTTTTATAAAGGAGAAAAAGTAACAACTGTCTCAATTGTGCCAGAAGTACAAAGTATCAGAAGCTGAGCCTTCAGTTGTCTCTTAAGATTTATTTAAAAAAAAAATAAAAATAATCAGTCTTCTCTGAAGTAGCTCAGAGAAGCCTTCTCCATAGAAGCGTGCTCTGTATAACACTTGCATGATAACACTTCCCTTTAGCAGTAGAAAAACAACCCTCAGGAGTTTCATAACAGTACTTGTTATAGTAAGCTGTTAAAACTGCAGTGCTTTGGCCTGTTGACTGTTTTTGGTCTTTTCATCTGTTCTACAAGGGGCAAATCCAGTAGTCTAGAGCTAGACCAATGATAGATATGCTTCAGAATTCATTAAAAACAGTTCTTCAGTAAAATTCACAGTCATGCGACATCATGTTATAGTAACATTTTTAAACTACTGTTTTCAAGCCTTTATTAATCATTTTGATGAAGCATATCCTGACTCTTATTTTAATCTTGGAAGCAGTCACACTTGTTCATACATTGTCAGTGGAAGTGACAACACTAGGAAATTAACTGAATTCTTATTGCTGAGATACCAGTACCAACTAATTGCTCTTTTAGATAGGATTTGTGAAGTTGTCAGCACAAGTAGGTTGCATTTACTCTGCTCAAAATGGCCAAGGTTCAGAACACCTCTGCCTAGATTCCAAAACATGCAGATTATTCATTTCTAGTTTTACTTTACTTTGGAGGAAGAACATACAAATCTTACTGATAGTGCTAGTCCTCACCTCTCTGACAATATTTAGGTATCCAGACACTACAATTAGCTTTGCTGCTCTCAGCCACACTTGCAGTGGAAATGCATGCTTTATTGCAAAGTGGTAGAGTTAAAATAGAATATAAAGTAACCTCAATAAATTGCATTGTTCAGTTGTCCTTTTTTGAGGAATATGAAAAATGAAAAGAAAATTAAGTAGAGCTTTTTTTTGACTGATAAAACATGGTAAATTCCCAGGAAAGATAGAAATGGCACTTAGATAATCTGATGATGGATGCTGTTAAATCTGTGTGACCGTAATTATAAATCCACTGGGAACAGGTTTGGAGTAGAAAGTAAGCATAAATACTATTGTTACCTACCTTAAAGCTCAGAAAAAAACTTCCTTCAGCAGAAATGACCTGAATCCCATGAAGGGGCAAAGGATTTTTTTTTTTTAATTTTGTAGCAGTTAAGGGAGTAGTTCAAACAACTGAAGAAATAAAAATAATGTATGGGTAAAAGCTATGCTCTTTTAGAGATAAAAACTGAGGCAGAAGACTTGAACAGATTTCCAGTTACAGTTGGAAGAAGGCTGAGTAGGGAACTGTGGGCAGTCGTGACAGACTGTGTTACACCACAGTGTGCAGAACATTGCCTGAAATGCAGTAGAATTGCAGGAGAGCAGTTGTGTCTCTCTCCAAATGAGATGAGTCCTGCAGCAGCTGAAGCAGGGCAGTGGGTGTGGGCTCTGCATCTGCCAGGTAACCCTCAGCATCACCCCTGGCAGGACACTGGCAGGTGTCTGGGAGATTGCCTTGTGCTGAGCTCTGGGGCTCTTGTGTTGTCCCTGTCCTTCCCATTGCTTTCCTGAGGAAGTCAGTGGATGTTCCTTCTCCGCTGCTTGAGTAGAACAGTTTATTTTGACCAGAGATTGCCAGGAGCATTCACTGTCTTTTGTCATGGGCCACTTATTGCAGGCTATAATTATTATGAGAGAGTTGTTCTCAGGGTTTAATGCAGGCAAGGTGCAATATCAGGTACTCTCCATCCTTCTATGACTGCTGAATTGATGCTGCTCTTCCATGTTTGATTCTTTTCCTTGGTTTGGGCTGTAATTTTTCAGTGACCACATAATTTTTCCGTAGAAGTTATTTTCCATGAGGTAATCTGCTTTATTTTTTATTTCCTGACAGTGTTACCTGTTTGTGTACTACACAGGCTGGAGGAATGCCAAATCCTTCCTGACTTTTGGGTTGATCTGCCTGTGTAACATGTACCTGTATGAACTGCGCAACATGTGGCAGCTCTTCTTCCATGTGACTGTGGGAGCTTTTTCTACCTTACAGATCCGACTGCGGCAGCCCCAGGGAAAATCCCCTGATTACAATGTCTGACAAGTCCTGGAACATTGAGACCAAGTCTTGTTCCACTAGTTACTCTCAGGAATGTAAAGCTGTTCTCCAAAAGAAGAAGCTGTCTGAATGGGGCGTGTTTGTTTGTTTGTTTGTTTTTTAATAAATCAGTGTAAGATGCCTGAAGACATTTTACACTTGGTGGTTGAACCTTTTTTTAAATTATTTTATTTTCTTGAAAAGGACACAAAAGAATGTGGGACTAGAGGAGGAAAGTGAAGCATATCCATGCAGCGAAATGTATGTAGAATAGGACTGATGGCATAAAAAAGCTTCATTCATACATTCATGGAGATACTCTGATGTGGAATTATCTGATGGTAATGTGGAAGCATATTTTTACATTAATGGAGGAATGTGTAGAGTATGTTCTGCATATCGTGCAAGCTTTTCACTTCCAAGGTCAGTTTTGCCTTTGTGAGGCAGTAGGGAATAGGCTAAACAAGTAATAATAATGCTATTGCATATTAGCAAACTAGATGTGGAATATGTAAGATACTAAATTTTGGAATGTTTTGTTTCACGTTGACATATATGTGAATGTTTTCTTAATTAAAATGTAACCTGGAAACTCAGTTTCTGGGGATTGGCTTCACCTGTGGTGCTCTGTCTTGTGCTGCAAGTTCTTTTAATGTGTTTTCATTTTTATTTTCTTTTAATTATTCTTTGAAATTGATTTATGTAGATAAAGTTCATTTTTTGTAATTATTCAAAAAGTTCTGCCACTAAGCCCAGGATTCTTGCACCCTTCTTGTGTTTGGACTCTGGAAGGGTTGAAAGAGAACGGATTGGTGAGTAAATGGAGTGACTTGTACTTGTTGGAATACTGTTCTTTTTATATGTTCTTCCTTACTTTCAGAAATGGATTAATAATGAGCTCACGCCTGAGACAGACAACTGGTGACAGGAAAATAATAAATCAGCCTGATTAGCTTCAACAAGAAATACAGGGGTTGTGTTGATTCTTTGGCCTTTATGGGCTGGGTGTTTTTTTAGCTGGGATAAACCCCCTGTGAGCTAGTTCAGAGAACAATCATATGCTGCTAAAGCTGGTGAATCAACCAGCAAACCCCAACCAACCATAGAGGACCACCTTCACTTACACTGGGGTTTTATTTTTATATGACAGTTATTTATGATTTGTAATGTACAAATAGATGTGGGATTTTATCTACAAGTTGTAATCAAGCTTTAATGGCAGAAAGGTTGCAATTCTCCTGTGTTGCTGGATTTGGGAATCAGCAGAGCTTTGCTTTGCTATGAGATGTTGGTCCAGGAAAGGTTTCTTGGGTATTTCATACCAAAATGTTGTGTTTTTTAAAGAAGTTACTTAGTGTCAGATTTTACTACTGAGAAAAAGGGTACTGGGTATCTTATTTTCTTTTTAAATAGATGGAGTATTAGCTAAGAAAATTGTGCATAATACAACCAAGAAGAATGAGAGAATGAAGCTTCAGTGGGAAGTGGTGGGGCTCAGACTGCTGTTTGAGGTGAAGCCTTTGGAGACCCCCTGGTGTGCAGGCTCCAGGGCTGGTGCTTTGCAGTTAATTCTCTTCCCTCCCCACTTAGAGACCGGGAAGAAGAAGGTGTTGATGAACATGAGCAGCAAGCAGCCTTTGCTTAGCATCAAGAATTGGCTTGTAGAGATCAGTGCACTGGTCTCAAAAGGTGAAGAGCAGTCCTTTACCATTTAAAATAAGTGGTTAAAAATAGAGCTATTACGTTTTAAGTATAAAACCAGGTTTTGTTTTGTTTTTATAGTGTCTAGAAGAACCCTTATACCTCTCTTTTCACCTCCACAGATAGGCAGGGAAGCTACAAGCTACTATGAATGCCTCAAGTACTGCTTGGTTTTTAAGTCAGATCATTGTGCACATACAGAATTTTTTGTTGCATCATTTCTATCGTTTATATGTTGGCAGAGAATTTTGTTTTCTCTGAGGCACTGTCCCTTCCTGCTATTCCCAAAGATCATTTTTAAGGAATGAAAACTTCCTTTGTCATGGCATCTGGAGCCATTATTCCATTCCAGTTATGCTGGCATTAAACTAATTGCTGATTAGCAGGTATAATGAACAAATGCAACTGCCAATGTAACAGAAAACAGTTGGGGTTTTGTTTGCTTGTTTTTATAGCACTGATAAAAATCCCATTTCACAATGAAAACTTAATGAGCATGACTGTTCTTCATTATGTGGTATTACTAGGTGCTAAAAACATGGCTTCTCAGCATGTTTGAGTTTGACTGTAATATTAGAACTTGCTGACATTTTGGTGTGAGATTAGAACCAAGATACAGCAGGCCAGGTTGGAGGTGAAAATTTATTAAAAATTCCCTTTTTCCTTTTTGCTTACACAAACTCAGCACTCAGGCAGGGGCTTCCCTGCTGATTTTACCAGGTACTTGAGTTACCAGACTTAGGAAGAAGAATTTAGGAAAGCTGATAACTCTCTGGAACTGCAGGCTTTTATTTCAGTGTGAAGTGCAGATGGCCATTCATGGTTGCTCGATTTTTCTGTGGGATTTAGTAGAAGCAGAGCCTGTTTCATGCCGTATTTATGAAGGAAGATCTCCAGAAGGTTGGAATGGGTTCATCCAAGGCCCACAACAGAATGTTTATCTTTCAATAAGGTTACACTGCATTTGCTTTCAGGAATAACCAAAGGCTTGCCTGACTTACACAAGGTAGGTATATAATGCCATTTCCAGTAGATGGCAATAGTTACTTGCATCTGAAGTTCTCTGTTAAAAGATGTCTGGGGCCAGCTGCTTGTAGGGAAGCTCGCTGCAGCTGGTGTCCCCTGGAGCTTTTTATTGGAATGCCAGTGCCCTGCTGGCCCAGCCGCTCCTCTGAGCGAGCGTGTCAGTACCGGGCTCTCGTGCTGCGGTGCCTCCCCGCTGGCACCCCCGCCCCTTTCCCAGGGGAGCCACGGGACAGGGCTGGCCCCAGCCCTGCAGCCACCTTACCTGCACTGCAGGCAGGGCAGTGCCAGGGCAGAGCAGGGCAGGCAGCCACAGAGGGGTGCTCAGGGATGGGAAATACATAACTCTGCTTTTTACAGGAAACTCTCCCAAATGGTAGGAAAATGTTGTTGCTCCTGCCCCCCATCCTGCCTGAAATTCAATTTTCTGAGTCTTCCCCTATACCTCCCCAGAACCTAGTTGCTCCTTCAGTTGCAGGGACAAAGTGGGTCAAGAGCATGGAACCTTGAGTTTTTTCAGCTTAAAATAGCTGAGCTGCCTTTTTCCCAGCAACATCCCAAGCTTGCTCTCTGACAACTCCTGAACTTCAGTCTGGAAGTGATGGTGCCCTGAGGAGCAATTGGAAAACTTAACAGAAGGAAAATATTTGCCTCTGGGCATACTTTTTGGCCAGGTGCGGGTGTCTGTGGATGTTGTGTAACACATAAACAGCCAGGCCAGAGATATTTGCAGTGCAGGACACACATACAAGAACTTCAGTGTGTCCCAAATGTATCATTTTATTAAGTACAGGCAGATACTTGATGTAGCCAGATCTGTGTTGGGGAGAAGTGGCTGAACACCTTGAAATTAATCAAAATGCTTTTTGAGTGGGAAAAATCGGCATTTGGGGAAGACTATGCAGCCAGCCTGCATACTGTAATTGAAATGAGAGGGCACAGCACTGGGGACTCCTGCCTTCCCTCCCATGAGGGGTACCCTTCTCCAGCTAGTTAAAAAAAAGTTGCTTACATCAGGCAATGTCCTAAAGTGCTGTTTGCATGATTATTAGGAGAGCATAGAAAGTATTAAATAGTTTGACAATTTTAATAAAAACTTTAAATACTTCATAGCTTTTTGTTCCTGCAGCTGTGCTCTCAGTACACTCATAAAATCCCTCCTAAGCTGTAACAGATTGTAGAGCATTTGGTTTTTAGCTGCCTGTGTAATGTCTTCTCAACTAAGAGAAGTCAGCTGGAAACTGCAGGGTTTTGTTTCTCAGCTCTACCTGAGGCTCCTGTTAATTGGAACAGTGAGGTGTAGCGTTTACTTTTACCTGTAAAGTTTGAAAAGGTTGCATTGGTGGCAGTGCTGCCTCCTTCCGGTGTCCTTGAGAGGACAAGTACCGAGGCACCTGGGGAATTCTTTGGCAAAGGTGATGTGCTTTTGAAAATACAAATTTTTTTTTATTTTTAATAGCACACGCACACAAATTTAAGCTCTTCAGTTATGCCAGTATATTTTGTCAGCTGTCCTGAGACTGATTCCAAGGGCAGTTGGGAGCACAAGAAGGACCCAGGGGCTGTTTGCTGGGCAGCCAAGCCCTTGGGGCTCCATAATGGGGCAGTACAAAGGACCAGGGTATACATCAGTGCCAAGACAAGACATGGATGTTTCTATTTGCAGATCCAGCATCTCCTACACGAATCTCATCCCACCAGCCATGTGCAGCTAAAATAAAACAGAGACACTTTACCAGTGAAACAGTGTTTAATATAGTTAAATTAGTTAAATAGATTTCAATTTCCATGGGAAATCATAACTGTATCCATTTTTGCAAGATCCAGAGTAAAGAGTGTGTGAATACCCCTTGAAATGATCATGACACACTGTCAACAATCACAGCTAGAGATACTGGGAACTTGAAATTTCATTGACAACACAACTTCATAAGATGAATCAAAAGTTAAGAAGACTGCAGACTTTTGGAAAGCAGAAAGCAAACCTAAAACCAAGTGTATGGCATGAAGGTAATGAAAGTCAGTGAGGGACAAAGGGGATGGGAGGTGGAGGAGGGGAGAAAGGCATAACAGCGTGATGCAACTTAATTATTTTGCAAACCAGGAAAGATGTAAAGGAGCAAAAGTATAGTACAAGGGCAGACTTGGCAGTTTTACAGAAGTCAATATACTATACTTTTCAGAGATGTTTCCTAGTGGAAGGGAGAAGGAAAAAGGGCAATGCCATTTAAGGTTATGTTTAAATGGCTTAATGCTTGGGTCATGCTTAGCAATAGAGCAAATTAATTAAGACAGATCCATGGATTTTCACTTATTGTCATTGTTGAGTAGGAAAAAGAAATCGCCACCACCATAGTGCAATCATTATGCTGTGAGTACTACAATAATTCTGCCCTGAGAAGAGTGGAAAACAAGTTTATTAAATGTCAAAAGACTGGAGTAATTTTTAGTGCTAGCCAAATTCAATATCAAAACTTTCCCCTCATAGAATATAAAAAATATAGCTTTTTTTAAATTATTTTCTTTTTTTAATAAAATATCAAGGGATTTTTCTTTCAGCGTTAGAAAAGGTACATAAATGATAACAGTGAACTATTCAGAAACCCCCCCCACTAGAGATAAAGATGCCCAACACAGTATCAATGGCACTGTTTTAAGGTCGACCACCTCAAATACACACTTGCCATCATAATCTTTTTGGAAGATCACCTAATTCCTGAAAATTGAAGATCTGTGAATCAGCTTAAATAAGTGCTTACTACAGGAAAGTCAACTTGATGCTGCAGCACGTAGTTCCTTGTAATGTCACATGGCAGTTACAATGTCAGACAATTCTCGTATCAGCAGGATTCTATTAAGACCATCTTTGAAAAATGATTTCTTAAAAATAAAAGTTCAAATGAGCTTTTTTTCCTTTTCTCATAAGAGCTCCTGTTAAGAGTTAGAAGATTTGGTTAGAGCTCTTTTTGACATGTTTCATACTGTCTCAGTAGCTAAAACTCAAAGGTCCTGTTTCCATTGGGAAGCCGCCACCCTCCGCTGAAATGCTGCACGGAACAATTCTGTGACTACTGCGGGTTTTTCCTCTTCTTTGGGGTTGTAGATTTTTCTGGATTTTCATTTTAAAATGCATCTGATTCACCCTGGAAACTCACCTGTTTGTTGTTGGTTGATTGTATAGTGATAATCTGAAAACTGCCAAGTCTGTGTTCAGAGTATTACACAGAAAAAATTACACAAAAGTCTACAGGTTATATACACCTCCCCCCACACCTCAGTGTGGACAGCCTGCCTTCTAATTTATATATAATTTACAAAATATAGAATTTGGTATATCTGTTAGATCTCCATGTTCTCAATATTACAAAATAAAAAATACAAAAAAACCCACAACAAATTTCAGGGGAGTTCCCCCCACAAAGTGTCTCTTGTTTACATCTAGTCTTTCCCATGTAAACTGATAGATACCAAAGAAGAGCACAGACGACTTTTTAATAAATATGGTTGGAGAGCCATCTTCCTTTATCCTGATCTTCCCCTTCATCAGATGTGCCAGCCCCACTCAGAATAGCAGTCATTTAGCCATGGGGAAGAAGGGAAAAGAGGTGGCCAAGGCTAAAATGTCTTTTCACACTAAAACATTACCAATGCCCTTCTAAAAGGCCTGTTTGTGTGCTGCAACAGTGGGTGTCAGTTTTGAAAGCCCATTCAAAACAGCTAATAAAAGCACAGTGGTACACTTTAAATAGCTGGCAGTATGGGATGGAAACATTATGGGAGTGCAAATCCATTCCAAAATAATGTTTTGTAGTGAATCATACATTCCTTCAACCAAGTAAATGTTGTGTTGCATCAATAAATACTTAAATAGCTTCTTATGCCATCCTGTGGTAGCAGCCTTTTTAAAAATGCTGAATTCATGTCTTAGCTGTGAACTCTGTAGTGCACATCTTTGGTCAGCTTAGCACTCAGCCAGGAACACCTTCAAGGTGGTTTCTTTCTCTTGCCTTTCTTGATGGGTGGCCAAAGAATTTGCTGATGCCAGCTCTAAAGTCATGGGGTTGAAATTTCAACTGCACCGCATGTTCAGCTTCACTGCCAAAAAATGATTCTTCTGCGATTCACAATCCTGGGTAATGCAAAATCCATTGTTGTGTGGAGCTGCAGTCGGTGCTAACTAATTGGAGGCCCTTCATTTAGGAAGTACGTGGTCATTTCTCCTTTGCCTTTGACCTTTATGACCCCTCGATACTCCAGCTGGTAGTTGTTGGCTGCTAAAACCTGGTACATGTCCGTGGTTACCTGCAGAATAAACAAGAGTAAACAGATGCTTGCCTTGTCTTCCACACAGTTTTTCTATCTGTTTTTGGAATAATCCATGGACAGAATAAAGTAGGATCAACTGTTTTGTTTCTAAGTCAATCAACATTTGTACATCAATCACTCACTGAAAGGTTGGCACAAGCTGCTGAACAAACACAACCATTACAATCTGAGAAAGTACAGATGTCACACACAGTTCACAACTGGGGAAACTGCATTTTTGAGGAGGTCACGATAAAGCATAACAAATCAGTCACATTTTTTAAAAGCACACCAGTCAGTTGAGTCTACTCAGATGCAATAGGGAAATAGGCCAAACTCACTAAAATATCCCCAAAAATTACCTAGAAGTTACACAGCTTAGGAGTTGGGTTGTTTTCATGAAGGACAAGGTAGTGGGCAATGGGAGAGAACTGATCAAATGAAATACTCAAGCCAGCATCCAAATTGTCTCCGCAGATGCTAGTCAAAAATAGTCATGTGTGTTGCAGAACAACAGGAGTTTGAAGACCAGATTTCCTGAGATATTTATTTATTACAAAGTATTTTCTCATCTATTTTCAGGTGGCTTTACAGACCATCTTGTAGGGAAGCTTAAAGAGAGATGTATAAATAGCAATCCAGTTAATTGACAGGCAAGGAAAGAGCACGGCTGCCCCTCTTGGGCTTTACATCAGATGCTGTATTTTTATAACCCTTCAGTATTTTCCCAAGGAATGACATTCTGTTACTGTGGACATTGGCTCAGCAAAAGCAGGACAGTGGAATCGAATCACTCCCTGGAAAGGTCACATCTGAAGGCCAAGGAGATGTGTGATTATCAGACAGGTCCCATTAACCCCTAAACAATCCTCTGTTGTGTATCCCTATCCTGCTGATGCCTGGACCCTTGTTGGCCTCACACCACACGTGACACAGTGAGCAGCAAAGTGAATTACAGAAATACATAGCTGAACCAGGCCCTTGGAAAATGGAACAACCATCACACACAGCTGAGCAGCTCGTGTGAGCAGGATTCAGACAGGAGTGTGCTCAGTGCCAGTGAGGCACATGGGGAAGGAAGCTCAGCTTAGCTCTTCCACCCAGAACTAAAGTGCAAGTTTTAAAACAGAGGTTGCAATGCTGGTCATGATTAAAAGAAAAAACTTGCTGGTACCACCAGCATTCCCTAAGTGGCTTTTCTTTTCAGTTCTTTGTAGGTAAATGTATGGAATAAAGGAATAAAATGAAACCAAAATTTCAATTCTAATTAAGTTTCAAAAATTATGTTTCAGTGTAATTTTTCCAGGGATTGCCTTACCTGAATCCTGTCAGGCACTCCTGTGCTGTCCATTCTGCTGGCTACATTCACTGTGTTGCCCCAGATGTCGTACTGGGGTTTGCGGGCTCCTATCACCCCAGCTACAACAGGACCAATATTGAGGCCTGGAAGGAGAGGAGAAATATGCTCAGATCCATTTGCTTCAGGGACGTTATTTTTCAGACAGTGAAATCGCATCCTGAGTCTCATTGGTTCTAGCTGTGCTTTACCCTGACATGTAAAGCTATGGCCAAACTGTGGGGAGAGAAATGTTAAACCAGAATTTGACTTCTTTGATCCATTATGCCCAATTGACTGGCAGGTTGGACTGGATCTGCTCAATCCAGAGATACTTTCCAGTGCCAGATAATGGCATAAAGTTTGTTTTCCACCTGGCTAACAAGCAAACTGCTCACTTGAAGTCAGCAGATACCTGCAGCAATGCTGAGGGCCTGCAAGGTCGCAGCCCAGAGCCTTCCAGAACAAACACCACCCTTGACATCCTCAAATTTCTTCTCCCCTTTCTGTCGCTTTTTATACCCTGTCTTGAAGAACAATTTAATGTCCAAGAATGCCAAAGACGGAAGCACAGGGGCAAAATGAGCCCATGGTCAACCACCATGTAAGACCATGCTGTGGTAGGAGTTTCGCTGCTTCTAATTCCCTAGAGAGCTTCAGAGATGCTACTATACCCTAAAAAACTACTGTGATGTTTCATAGAGGCTGAAGTGATCACCAGGCACCAGACAATCAACATCACTGTACAGCTAATGTAACATCTATGGTTTTTACTGTCCATAAAATCCCCACCTCAGAATGACCACTACATACATGGAATCCTGTGAGCACAAGGACATTACCTATCTTCATCTGGAAGTTGTTGAATGAATGCTCATTAATGTATTTCATTTGGTCCATTAACCTCATGGCAAAATCTGCCAGAGCTTTGATGTGTGTCTTGCCCTCCTTGTCGTAAGTGGAGTCGTTGAGGCCTGAGGCAGCCATGTAGGTGCTGCCAATGGTCTTGATTTTCTCCAGCTGCCGGAATTGGTCTTCACTTATGATCTGTGTCACAAGAGCAAAAGAAGCTAATAAACCTTGACAAACACACAGATGCTGGTAATGTCCATGCCACCTGTCTTGCCTTGCTGCGAGCATTACAAAGAAGTGGACAGAGCCAGGAAGATAGAGGAAGAAAGGGGATTAGACAGTCAGAGGAGTGACAAGGAAATAGAAGGGATTTCAGTGGGGGAAAAAAATAAAACTGAAGACTGCTAGAGTAAGGAGAAATGAACCATGGATTCAATAAACCACCCTCCTTCAGGAGTACAGCAAAGCCCAACTAATCTCATGGATTCAGTTCACTTACTTCATCAAAATCAGCAATGATCTCATTGAGCAGCCTCAGACACTCCACCCCTTCATTGTTGGCTTCCAGCTCCACGTAGAACTCAGAGAAGTTGCTTATGGAGGCGAACATGACAGCCACACACTCACAGGACTGGTAGTACAGTTCATCATTGCGCCGCTCCTGAGCCAAGAAATGGGCTGCCACATCCTTGGGCAGGATGTTGTGGAGGAGGCGTCTGTTGTAGGCCTGCAGCTCCTCCATTTCCTCCTTCTCTTCAGTGGCCTAGTTTAGGGGAAGACATGGTGATGCACTTACTCTTTTGGTAGCTGCTCTGGGGAGGTGAGAAAAGCTGAAAATTTACTTGCAGTGGGGGCAGAAAGAGAATGGGGGAAACTGCAAAGGAGAGCAGAACCAGAGAGAAGCAGAAACTTGTGGTTTGCAGTGGAAAAATGTTCCGTCTCTTCATGCACACGTGTATGGAAAAGCAGGCAGAGTGTAATGCCAGAATCCAGCATTGTATTTCTGAGCCCTGAACTGGGTAACTGCTCAGCTCACCCCTTCCACTCTTTTACCATTTATAGATGAGGATTACAATGTTTATCTGCTTCTCAAGCAGCTTTAATTAATTGTTGCTTCCTCAGTATTTTGTATTCAAACCACAAAGACCTATAATTGGAACGATGTCCTGCCACCCAGAAGGTAGAAAATCTAAATAAAACCTGCAGTCCTATGGCTCCTGAACCATGAGTGCTGGCCAGAGCCCAGGCCTGTCCTGCTTACTTGGGAATCACATACAGGACCCCAACATCACTCAAGAGCACAAGTAGTGAAAACATTAACAGTGAACCCAGGGACAAGAGCACAGCATGGCATTATCCACAGTGTGTTGGTTACCCAGTACTGCTGCCTGGGGGCTAATGAAGGCTGGACATTGAGCCAGTTCCTACTGCTTAACAGGAAACTGAATGAAAATGCAAATGTGAATCTTTCACACCCTTGAATACAGCAAACCGAAACTCACTGAGCTCTGGGAAACAATTCAGCAGTGAATATGAGCTTCCTATATTTATAAATTGTGGTACATTACATGTTCCTGCACCATTAACAGCTCAGTTGCCCAAATTCATTATTCTCAACCTTCAGATCTGTAACCCTTTACCATGGGGACCATCCAAGGTGCATTTACAAGGAAAAAAGGGGTAGAAGAAAATAACTGAGATGAGATGCACATTGTATGCATTGTATGCAAAGTACCAAAGAAGAGCAGAACATTATTAGCATGCCCAGTTATAAACCAGATTCAGATTAAATTCAAAGGCACTTTATCACACTCCTCAACTTGACAGTGAAGAGCTCAGTCATTTTATATTAATGCCAAAGACCACATGTGATCCTCCCACAGCCAGCACCCACTAACCTGAAGTTTCCAGAGGAAATCAAGCCTTGCAGTGGACTCCACTTGCTGGGCATGCAAGTACAGTGCCAGGACAAAGACAGTAATGATGACAGGGGTCACAATCTTCAGCGCGACTCGTGTTGTCACTGGGGGGCTGCAGCCAAGGAAGGAGCAAAACTTCCCCATCATTGGAAGAACACAGCCTTGCCATGCCCCACACTTCCCACTTTCAGGCTAACCTGCCTCTCAGAAAAAGGCTTATTTTTTTTTCCACTCAAAGCCTGTGTTGGTATAGGGATAAACAATGACAGCATAAAGCTGGAGACTCTGGCTCACAGCCAGTTTCTAGAGGACTTAGAAATTGGAAAAGTAATCCAACTTCTCAGAAAAGGCTGTCATCAATATAAAGGCCACTCTTCAGAGAATGGCCACACATGCTAAGGGTGACAACACTGAAGTGCTGACAACCCCTCAGACTGTGTTCATCCAGTCTTCTGCACTGGCTTCCCCAGGCGCCTGAGTCTAGAACTGCTCTAACTCATGGCTTCTCTAATTAGTCACTTCTTAATGGGCTTTTTCATGTAAGTGCTCTGTAAGCTGAAAAGAGCACTAAGGCATATTCACACCTCCTCTCACAAGGAGGCAAACAAAAACTGTTAAATACGAATTACAGAGGTATACAGTATGAAAATATTTTGATAAAACCTTTAAATTGTCTTACATATAAGCTCTGAGTTGACATTTAGTCCCACAGGAAAGAGGATGCTCTGAGAGTAGCTATACATACAAAAGGGCAACACTCAGTCCACTTAGGGCATCTGCACTGTGTTGTTCCAGCTCACAGCAATGCACAAACACTAGACATTGCTGGTGAGTCAGTGTGCTGATATTGCACTTTGTGAACAGAAAATACCCACCAAGAAAAACCTATAAAATATTTAATGCCAAAGTGACTCACCATGAGGATGTATCATTTCCAGACACGCTGAAAAAAAAAAAAAAAAAGGCACAAACACAAGGTCAATGGAGCGTTTGGCTCCCTGCAGCTCTAGCCATTCTGCACATCATTGCACAGCAGCTCTGCAGTGTGGCACCTCTAACACTGTGTGGGGCTACAGTTCTTTTGAAGCAGAAAACTACTAAAACATGGGAGGGGGAGGAGAAAAACAGGCTTCTGAGCTACACTCAAAACTCCAGAGTGATCCTTGTCACATGGTTAATGTGGGTAAAATATCTAAGAAGCATTAAGAGTGAGAATAATTTGGGATTTTAATGTCAGTGTGGGATGCTTAGCAAATGCCTGTGCATCCATCACTACTTCATTAGGTCAGACTACAAAATTTGACCTAAGGAAGAAGGCTTTAGGCTTTTTTATCTTGTGAGGATAGCTCCTTTCTTCTTTTATTGTGGCATGGAGATGTGTTTAATTCCTTTAATCCTTCTCCCTTCTTCTGCACATTCCTCACTGCCAGCTTGTGCCCAGCTCTGAGTACCACAAAGGAGGGCATTGAAGAAAACCCTTTAGCACATTCCTATTACTACTGACAATTTGCAAAGTAGCCACGTGTATCAGAGCTGTTGGGGGAGATGGAGGGTGTGCTTTTTGACACTAAAAGTATGGTATGGAGCTTTCTGGTAGGTAGCAGCTGTCTGAGCTCCTGATTGATTGATTGCTTAATGCTTGGCTTTGTTCTTGAGTGTGGGTGGAGTATTAGGTGGCTGAGAACCATGCACAGGCATCTTCTAAATCACTATTTAAATGGAAGTAAAGAGATCAGTGTTTAAATTACTATAGTGTCATTGATACAATTAGAACTTTGCAGGCTACAAATGTGATATCAGCCTGAGAATGTGACAGCTCTCTAGAGAGCTTCAGACCACAGTTTTATGGGGTTGGAGGGAACCTTGCTACACAATCAGACATCTAATGATCAAAACCAAAATAGGCAAGGGAATCTAACTGAGCATAACATCAAAAAATAAAAGCATAGTGACTTTCTAACCTTGTTTGTTCCAAGACACTTTCTGCAGTTCTGAGAATGGAATTTCTTCTGACATGGATTTTGCAACCCAATGTTGTCTTGCACACAATCTATGGCATGGCTTTTGACTAGCTCCAGCACTGAACACGTGTGCTTGGACACAGACAGACATGGTTTGGAAAGCCTGGGGACTCCCACATTAAAGGCTGGATCTAGGTGGAGACACTTCCCACATGCAGCATGATTCCCCTGCTTCCCTAAACCACCACCTGGCCAAGGATGACTGACTGCCCCCTCTTGTCACTCTCTCTTATGATGGGAGCATGGCTGAGCTGACCCTTAGTGGGTGTTACTCTTGTTCTAAAACCTTCATCATAGACTATGAAGTGCAGCAAACACAGTATTTACAGTAACTCTCTGGAAAAGTGAAGATGCCCAGTGCAAGCAGTACAGGTGTTACATTGGTAGGTTGCTCCCCCACGGAACAGACATTCCCAGTAGCAGATGGTTCTTTAATTACTGGAAGGAACACAGAGGGAAGCTTGCTAACTACACTCCTGCTCAACTGAAGTGCACATTTTTAGCAGGAAAGGCAGTTCATTTTAGAGACAGCTCCCATAGGACCAAAGCATCTCACTCTTCCCAGCCACAGTGGCAAGGACAGACAGCTGGAAGAGAAATGATGGGTTTAATGAACAAATCACAGGGATTCCTTCCCTGTGCAGGAAGTCAGTTTAGAAGATCACACTGGCCCATCTTTAAGCCAATGCATTAGTTTTATCTTCTGCACAGGAAAAGGTAACACAATAGCCCTGTGCCTGCAGTTACATTCCATGTGTCACACGCTGCTGGGGTTGCAGTCAAGTCTAGCAACTCCCAACGTGCTGTAATCAGCCTTTCAGCTGCATGCATGCTGGGTTGGTTTGTACACAGAAGTGTGAAGTGACATCTGCATCACTTTTAATTAGTCAGAGTACCATAGTGGCTGCAGAGCAGACACTAATTATGTAGCTACAATGGGCACCCAATTAAAGTAGTATGAGGTCATGGTGGCTTTTCTGTTTTTTTTAGTATTAGCTGGACAATAAGGTCCATCTCTGAGCTCTGTGCTACAAGCTGAGCTCCCATTTCCCACAACACATAAATGGCCTTCCAGACACTGGGGCAATAAACAGCCATCCATGGAGCTCTTTGGACAAAACAAATTGTCCTGGATTCCACTGGAATAGAGTTATATTTTTTCCTAGCTGGTGCAGTGCTGTGTTTTGTGTTAAGTAGGAAAATGTTGATAACACACTGATGTATTAGTTGTTGCTATGTAGTGTTTATACTAAGCCAAGGACTTTTCAGCTCCTCAACCACAAGACACTGGGAGGGGACACATCCAGGCCAGCTGACCCCAGCTGGCCAAGGAAATATTCCATATCATATGGCATCATACTCAGTATGGGAACTGGGGGGAAATCTGGCCTGGGGCTGCTGCTCAGGAACTGTCTGGGCATTGGTTGGCAAGTGGTGAGCAACTGTATTGCACATCACTTGTTTTGTCTATTACTATTACTATTATTTTATCTCTCTTCTGTACCATTAAACTGTCTTTATCTCAACCCATGAGTTTTCTCACCTATCCCCTTCCAACTCTCTTCCCCATCCCAGCACAGGGCAAGTGAGTGAGTGAATGGTTGTGTGGGGCTGAGCTGCAGCTGGGGCTGAACCACCACACAAATCCCATTTAGTGAGAGATAGTACAGCATTACAGAAAGCTCTTTCTGGGAAAACACTCTAACCTGCTACACTTTATTACTGACATTCTGATTGTGAAGTGATGTAAATTATACTTCCAAGTGCTGTAATTTCGCTTAGTGCTTGAATTGCAAGAATGAAATTATATTTGAGATATAAAATGCTTTTATTTCACTAATTGTGTTAGAAAACACTAAACAGCTTCTGCTGATGGAACACCTAATATCTGAAAAAAAGGAAGAAAACCTCATTTTCCCTATATCTCCCCACAGAAAGCTCCATGGGGTTTCCTACCTAATATCACTCACTTGAGTTAACAAAATCATTTAAGTGATTACTGCCAATGGCAGCAAAATCTACACTTCCACTACCTGGAAATGCCAGCAAAAGCTATATTTCCATTAATTATTACTGGAATGCTGAAATCATGGAATAGTCAAGGGAAGGAGAGGAGTAACCAGATGCATTGGGCTTGCAGGGTTACTGGTTAATGAAGGCTTGGAGGGCTGATGTTTGATGGCCATCCTGAAATCTGAGCAACTACAGAAGGTATTTCATAACACACTGGGAAGGGCCATGGGAATCTTCTCAAACACCCTGCTGTCCAAGGAAGGAACAACCACAGCTATCAGCCTTGACAGATAGTTCATCTAAACTGGCATAATTTGATTCGCTCACATTTAAGTACAGTTGTTGCCTACAAGGGGAAATCATCAAAACAAGGAGTTAACGCAATTCCCAGTGAGAAACAAAACTTTGGATGAGCACAGGCTTGTGGATGTGCCAAACTTCCCTCCCTGGTGTGGGGACCTCCAAGAGATGGGGAACCACCACAGCAGTGGAAGGAGGCTGCCACCAGGATTAATGTGTGACCTGATGACAAGCCAGCTTTTGTAAGTAAAAGGGCAACTGTCCACTCCCACCGAGCTCAGACCCTTCTGCTGGGAATTGTGCTGAGCCCAGCTATGATACTGGTGTTTCAAACAAGGACATACATCCAGCAACAACTGGCAGGAGATCACTGGTCAAACATCAAGCACCACCATTCCACCACCCCAAGCTGGGTTTGATATATCTTGGTGGCTCACATCACATCCCTGAGCCAGCTCAAGTTTGTTGGAGGATTTTTTTTCTTATTTGAGAAATGACATTTCTATATTGGGAGTGTAATACCAGAATTAAGAATGACTAACTACAGCTTCCCATTTCTGGAAAAAAGGAAATACAGATCCACTCTGATTCCAGTTATATTCTGTTATTAATAGAGAGTTCATTAGTCAAGTCCCACATCAAAAAGATCTTAAAGGGTACTGTATTCTCCTACTCTTCAGAGGCAGAGAGCAGCACTGGCAGAACTTCAGCTTCCAGCCATGCCTTCTCTGGTATCCTGCACTTCCTTTGTTTGCACCACAGCCTTGGCACTCCCATCCACCCAATACCACACTGAAATCACTGCGTGAAATGAATCAGGTGAAGATTTCAGAAGTGAAAGGCACTTACTAGGTGTTGGCTGTAACCAGGAGATCTGCATTGTCAAAAAGGTTGACCCCTGGCACTTCCACAATGAGAACATATATAAATTCAATGATTAACATAAGGATCAATTTTCCAATACAGCTGATCTGAAGGAACACAGAGCAGGCCAGGAGACTCAATAAGACACTGTAGGTAAAGTACTGCATAAAGACAAAAATGGGGAAAAAAAACAGAAGAGAGATAAATGTCAGCTGAATAAATCAAAACTGAAAAGAAACTAAACACAGAGACAGAAAGGGATTGGTAGTTATGCAGTTGAGCTGACCAAACATAGAAACCTGGAGCTGCCTGTGTAATTCTCCCATGTTACAGAAGTTAAAACTGAATGGATGAAGAGGAAACTGGCATTTTCCCCCAGACATTATGTGCTTTACTCTCAAGAGGCACAGACCTCACAGCTGAACACCCAAGGTTGTGACGTAGCTTTTCCCTGGACACAGTTACTAAATTAGCAAAAAGAACCACCCGGTTATGCTGCATTAAGTCATGCTTTAAAACCAAATTCTAGACTCAAATTTGCATGTCTGTACAACACATAGGACCAAGGGTATTGCCAATTCACACTCATGGACAGATGCCCACTTGAGGCCAATGGGAAAGCACTGTCCCCTCTTATGTGACATACTGGCTCCATCAACAAGGTACAGGCTGGACAAATGTCCCCACGCCCACCCCATGATAACCCCATGATAATTTGCCCAGCCAGCAGCTGCAGAGGTGCACATGTGTGGCTGTGGAGCACTTCTGGCACACCTGGGTGGTGCAGCAGCAGCTCCTGCCAGGATGGGAGCTGAGCGTTCAGTATGCCAGTGCTCCCCAGTGTGACTGCTGGTCATTTATGGCTCCTGGGAAAGATAGCAGGGATGCAAAATGAAGAGAGGCATCTTAGCCAGCTCACCACCTTCCTGCTATCAAATCTGTGAAGATTTTAGCTTCCACTCTGTCTGGACAGGCTTATTTCTGGCAAAAACCCCGTATCATGTGCCTGAGGCAATTCATCCTTTCAGTTACAAGCAAGCTCTAGTTGAAGTACAAATATGCTTATGTTCTGAGCTCATTTATTAATAGTCCAATATATTAAACTAGAGAAAATAACCTGTACAGCTTGTACTTGACTCCTCAGTCTTGACTGAGGGGTAGGATTCCATTGTCTCCTGTGTGAACACTGGGAGCAACAGGCAACATCCAACATGCCTTGCAGAGTGCAGGAGAGGGACTCGTCACTTCTTAGCCCACCGAACAGAAGGACCCAGCTCAAGGCTGCCAGAACAACCTCAGTATGCAAAATGGCTATTCCTCATTGCTTAAAATTCCTCTCTGTCCTGAGCCAGCACTCCATAAAAATTCCTGGTGGGCACAGACTATTTCTAGATCTCCAATGTGCCAGATTCTGCTCCTGGGTCTTTCTGCAGACTAAAGCACCTCAAAGGTTTAAAGTCACAGTAATGGTAGTCTCAGAAACCTCACTGAATCACACAGGGACCATATTCCTGGTAAGTTAAAAGGAAATATGTTCAGTAGGATACCAGGATTTTCGGTAGCATCTTGGACATCTGGATGATAACAGATCCACCATAAATCTGTCAGGTCCCCATAAACCCAGATGACCTTGACATAAATTCTACCTCTATCCTAGAGAGAGTTGTTTTTCCTTTTCAATTTCCAGTAAACAACACATGTAACAGCTGTGACCTAAAAACTCAGAGAAAGGTCTTGAATAGCTATGCAGAAAGATTTTTTTTCCTTTGTAAAGTATTCTACCAGTGTGAAAATCTTATTTGGTCTGGTTTGGGTTGTGGGTTTGGTTGGGTTATTTTTCCATTAGAAGTATTTAAATTTTTTCTAAATGAGATATCCTGAAGACACAGGAATTGCATTGCGAATTGAGGCAGACCACTGTCTGGGCTGCTGACCTGTCTGAGGCCAGACCTACCATACCTTGGGAAAGAATATAAGCCAAGTTTTTCATCAAGATATAAAACAATGGAGGGAAGCATGGAATCTATCACGAGACATTGATTTTCAGAGAATTGATTTTTAGGTAAAACCAAGCACCCACAAACTCCTTTGAAATGACTTGCAGTTCTGCATGCCATTAAGAACCTCATGGAGAGGGACATTTCCCCTGCTATAGGCAAAATCCAGCTATTTTGAAAGCCTACTAATTATTCAGCCCTGTAGGAACTTAAACATTAATGTCGATTCTCGATAACAACTTCAGACACTTAAGTCTGCATGTAGTAGCCCGTGTCAGTCCTGTAATGATAGTCAAGAAGCAACCTTGCTTTCCTCAGAATCCCTGAGATTTATCACACAAGTTTTACAGCCTTTTTCCAGACCAACCTCTGAAACCCATATTTTTTAAGCAATACCTCTGGAAAGTTGCAGTTGGGCAAAGAACTGTCACAGAATCCCTGCAAAGTGCCCAGGCTGTAGTTGGAAGTCAGGTTGCTGATAAGGCAAATGTCCACCCGGTCAGGAGTGATGTTGTATTCAGCAGCCATGCAGCTGGCAAGATCCACAGTGCTGCACATGAACTGGAAAACAAAGATAGTATTAAGCTCCACAGCACAGACAAAGAGAAGAAAACAAAATAGTTTATATCAGTTTAAAAGCCCCTTGGAAATGGCTGCAGCAATGTGCAAAATATGCAACATGAAATCATCAGCTTATGTTTCACTGCATGTGCAGTAGCTATATTTTTCATTTCCCAAAATATTAATTACCAAAATCCAGGCCCCGGAGAACAGCCCATGTCACTCTGAGCCTGAACTCAGCAGTAGTGTTTGGAATCACAGCCAGACCACCTCAGCCCCAAAAGTGCAACTCAAAGCAGAGTCATCACCATGCCCATGAGCTGATCTCTGCACTCAGAGCAGGAGGCAGCACCGTGCAGGGCTGGCACAAAGCCCAAGGAACACTTATGTCCCACTCAGTATGGTGGGAGTTAAATAACACATCAGCCTCATGCCAGCCCTTCCTTCAGGGACATGCATCAGGTTGGCTCCTGTACTTGGAGCAGAAGCATTTTTAGATAATCGCAAAAGGACCTGGGCACAAATCAGTGCCAGGCATATAATGGGCTCTAGGGATGGAGCTGTTGGGCTCCCATTTATTTTCTGTGCCCAAAAAGTAAAGGGCACCAACCTCAGATGCTATCAGTCCTAGGCAGGATCACGTTAAATTGAGTGGTTTTAAGGGTCACAATGCTGCAGAGCACCAATAAGAAAACAATGCAGAACTGAATGGATCAAAAGGAAATAATGGACATACCATGTTGACAAAGGCAGACAGAAAAACCAGGATAATGGCAAAGACCCCAACTAAGGTACTATTGGTCCTGGACTGTACAATCTTCTTAGAAAGAGTCTGGAGAGGAACTGGAAAAAGCTGAATGAGAGAGAGAAAAAAAAAAAACCCAAACATAAAATCCTTGTTTGTTTTACAGATTACAACCTGCATTTGAGCTGCCTACATCCTTCAGGACAAGTCTGTGTGGATTCTGCACAGAGGCTGGAGGATGGTGATGGAGATGGCAGCTCTGGGACAAGGGCAAGCAGAGATGTGACTGCCTCGTGGCAGCAGGCCCAGCTGGCTCTCCAAATCTACTTAGCCCTTCCTAATGGGAGTGATGGCTCCCGAGCCCAGATAGCATGGCTCGCAGGGCTGTGCTCATCCTGTCGTGAGAAGCAAACCACAAGCCATCTGTAACTGAAATAGCCAGGAGCTTGAGCCTGCGAATTACTGGAGCAAAAATTTAAAAATGCAGAAATGAAAACACACTTTTGTTGTATCCCTTTGATCACCAAGGCGTACGGCAGGACTGGCTCCCTGGTGCCATTTCAGACACAGACTGCTAGACTGCCCAGGCAAGCCCTGTGATGTGTCAGACCCTCGGCAAAAGGCACTGCAGAGATCAGCTGGCCCAGGCTGCTCTGTGGCACTTTGTTCCATGCTCATAGTGATAAAAAACCCTCGAGTGAGGGCAATCAGGGAGCTGCTGCAGCCTGGCTGCCCCAGTGCTTCACTGCTGGTAGGGCCAGCAGCTCCCTGCTGATGGCCACTGACTGCAGCCCTGCAGGTGCTGCAGGGCATTCCGGGTGGAAGCAGTCTGTGTGGCAGAGCAGAGGCTGCCCTGGCGCCCTTCACAGCCTGGGTCACCCCTGCTGGGGCCTGGGACCTCCCTGCATTGCACTGGAGGCAGCCAAGGCAGCCCTGTCCCTTCAAGTGCCACCGCTGTGCCAGTGGAAACTCAGGGCTGGAGCAGGAATGAGGGAAACCCTCATGCACTGACAGATCCCATGGGAGTGCCCTGCCCTTCCACACCACCATGCCAGCACAGAGGGGCTCTGCCCAGGACTACCTAAGCCTTTTCCAGAGCCCAACTCTCCCTTCCCTTACTCACTGCACGAATAACCAAGCCACTAGAGTGTATTTTTAGAGACACAAAGAAACAGCAGCACAGCGCCATGGCGCTGCAATTTAACTATGACTAATGTTTCTATTAAAAGTCTTACTTTTCCCTTTTATCCTTCACTCTTACATCTTTGGATATGCAACGTTTTGTCAGTGCTGTGCTTCCCACACAGCAGCCCTACAGTGTAATTACTGAGAGTTGGGCTGATTAGCTGGGGACTTTTTACAGAGGCAGGGAGAGGTTGTGGCAAGAGTTTTGAAAGGGCTGATTTCACCTGCTACCAGCACGTGCTCCAGGTGAAAGGAGAGGACAAGGCTCTGTGGGGGACTGGAGAAAAGGGGAAAGTGGGGTTGTAACTTATTTGTACTGAATGAGGACTAATTGAAGAACACTGAAAGCTTATGCAATCCTTCAGGCTCAGTGGCAGCTACTATAAAACAGGGGAAAACACCTTTTTCTGAGGAATAAACCTTGATGACATAGAAATCCTTAGCTTTGTTGATAAGACAAGAACCAAAATATCTCTTTGCCCTACCACGTCCAGCTGCTTCCACACAGATGTCAGCTAGCAGATCCCTACTAGAACAGGGATATAGAAAATCCAGGGGGGCTTTCCTCTGCTCTATCCCCTACAGGATTTAGAAGGAGGAGGAGGATCTGTACTGCATTTAGACAGTTTTCTCAATAGGTTAGAGCAGGACAGGTTTTGCTGCCACTTCTTTGTTTAGACCTCAACGCTAAGCTCCACAAAGGTATTCAGGGAACTAACCTTCGTCTGTAATCTCTGGGAAATCAGGCATCTAAATAAAACTTTTGAGGTTTTTGTTGTGGATCTTGGCTCAGGCCCCTGCTTCCAGCAATCCCAAAAAAAGCCTGACTTTGAACCAAGCCTGAGATATCAAGCAAAGCGATCAAGTGGAAGACACTTAAATTCTAATGAAAACATTTTTCTTTGTATTAATCTTGGTTCTCATTACTTTGAAAACTAGGAAAAATTTTTGGTCAGTAAACAAGTACAGCTGGGAAAAGTCCTGAAGAAGAAAGAAATGCCAAAACCCATAGGAGGTCAGGGCTGCAGTTGAGAGCGCAACAACACAGTTATGCCATGCATCTGAGGAACCTCTGCCTCATGAACACTCATGGGGGCCCTTCACATAAGTCACTCTCTTCCCATTTCACAGAGGCAGGTGGAAACCAAGAACACCTGCAGCTTGAAGGACTTCTATGATAGACATAGGGAGCCTATCTCAGGTCTGACAATTCAGCTCCATTCTTGCAGTGCTTCCTCCAAAGAAACATCCACAAGTCAGAGGTATAGCACAAAAGTAGAGAAAAAAGATGATTTTCCCTCCCATTTTCGAAAAAACAAAAATAAGACCTCTTCTGTCCTTGTAAAAGAAGCAGAATATCAGGACACTACAGTACAATGAAAATCCAAGCAGCCCTGCTGGTTGGCTTGTACTGTTCAAAGTGACACTCAAGTCCTGCTGAGTGAAGAACAGGGGACCTGATGAAATGGCAGCTCCCAGCCTGCATCTGCACTACTGAGATGGGGCTGAGAGAAAGGATATGATCCATCTGGGCAGCTGAGATCCATGTTTGGGCAGCCACAAAAGTGTGAGGTCACTCACTAGCACTCTTGAAATCCCCATATAAAGAAAAATAACCACAATGGGAATAAAAGAAAATCAAATTGTCCAGTTGATTCCAGTCCACTCTGAATTGAAATGCATAAGTGCAGGTGAAGAAAGGGCACTGCTGTGCAGGTGAAAGTACAAGTTTAAAAAGTGATCCAACAAGCAGTATGTTACACTGAAAATAATCCATTACCTCCAATAATTTTCATGACAAAATTACACCAAATAAAGCCCATTCTTTGGAACAACAGCTGATCCAGGACAGAAGAGAAATATTTCTTCTTTTAGTCTTCTTAACATCTAGTGTGGGTATGGTAAACTGCTTAGATAATTGCTGTTATGTTGTAAGATGAGGTCTTTAAGGTCTGATTTTTCAATTTGTAATAAAAGCCTTTGAGTCATTTTGAAGTACATTAAGATGCTGGAGTAAAAGACAACAGCTCCAGGCAATTTGATGTTGCAAGTCCATTTATGTAACTTATTTCACAGTGATTATTAGTCTATTTAAAAAATACAGTTTTCAGAGTGTTTTATTTTTCCTGACTGAGAAAAAAAACCCCAAATGCTTTAGGATCATCTAGACCAGCTTTTGGAGGCAATGAAAATGATAGGCAAGCTACACCTATGCAGAGCTACAGAAAAGCTTATTTATTTTCTTATAAAGGATAATTTGCAATTTCTCTCTCATGTGCTCCCAGAACCATGCAAGAAGTTGAATTCCACACAGCAGTGTAGATACCAGAAGTTAAAGGATTTTAAGAACAAAAAACAACCAAAAACTTGGTAAGTTAGTAGCAAAACAGATGTCTGTCAGCAGAGTATTTGAGAAGGGACCCTGGTTCCCATGACCTCAGACTCTACTGGGAAGGGACACCACCTCACAGTGGCCAAGTCTTCATGGAGCATCAAAGCAAAAAACTGGAACTCTCTTGTTTATTACAGCTGAAGAAACTTGGAAAGCCAAGCTGACTGTGCAGGCAGTTCCAGGATCAACTTCTAGTCTGTGGAGAATTTTATAGTGGAAGATAATAATGACAGCAAAAGAAAATACAACATGATCAAGCTGTTCAAAAAGAGTCTGCTGGCCATTGTCAAAGCCAGAGATGGGGAGGCCAAAACAGGGAGGGAAAATCTCACATGAAAGCTGGAAAGAGGAAGAAAAAAGAGACACTTATCATGTAAAAGCATGGCAAACAGGCAAAAGTTATGCTTATGCTAATGTCCTGGGGTGGACACCTGCTTTCCAACTTTGTGTGGAATTAACCACTAGTATTTAAAACACATGCTCTCCTATCCCACATCTGAGTGTGAAACAAAGCAAACAACACTGACATCACTGTCTTCAGGGATTTCATCTGAAGGATCTGCTAATTTTCCTTCCTTCTGCAGGTGTGTAGAAGTGCTTCCTGGAGCAAAGTGGAGTACAGAAATAAAGTAGCACCCTTTATCCAAGAGCTGGGTAAACCCATCTTTAAAAATCAAAGACTTGAAACACCAAGATCCTGGATGACAGAAGTGGGCTGCAGCTATTAGGAGCTGACAAGCTAGAAGTACCTGTTCCCTAAACAAGCCATCTCATAATCAGGTGTTGTCAGCAGAGTCTAATTTGGAGCACTAAGAAGAGGTAATCAAAAAGGAACTAGAGCTAGAAGGCACAATGTTTTCAATATTTGCAATCTCTGCACAGAAGCTACACTGGATGTTATACATGAGCATGTTGTGGGGATGAAAACTCACTGCTGGAAATGTCAGGGGCTTCAGAAAATCCCATTAAATTCTGATGTTATTCTGAATTCCCTCTGATGTCTTGTGCATCCGGAGCCTATGCACTGAGGCAAAGCCAGCCTAGAAACAGTTGCAGGCACCACTGAACAGACCTCTTCTATAGGAATTTGGAAGATCAAGGCAAAGAAAGCAAAAATGAAATCTGGCTATCATCCCAGAGACTGTAAATCCTGTGTGCCTTTTAAATTAATCAGTAATTAAGACCAGTAATAATTTTAACCGAAAAGCCCAAACCAAAACTAGAGGATTTGAATGATGACAGAAGAATCGAGAGCTGCTGTCAGTGTGTGGAAGTGGTCTGTAAATGCCAGAGGGTGACAAGCCAGCTCTGAGCCTTGGAACCTGGCTGCCTGCAAGCCAGGCAGCTGGGGTGCTCCAGAGCTCCAGGCCTGCCCCAGCTCTCATCCCAGCAGAACCAGTGAGTTGGGGTGGCCCTGCTTGGCTGGCAGGGTGCTGGGACGGGGATGCCAGAGAACTGCAGTGTGAGGAGGCAGCACAGCCCGGCACTGAATTCCCAAGTTCTCTGTGGCTGTGACCTTGTCACACTGGTGGTTAATTAACTGCTAATCACATCAACTGCTAATACCTGTTTACTAATGGATGCCTTTTAGTAGCATCCTCAAGTGCAATGGACACACCAAGTACAAACAGGCATCCGTGGGTACCATTCTCCAGCTCAAGGCACCCAAGTCTTCCCAGCAGCAGTGTTATTTCTGACTCTACTTCTCACTGCTGGTAAACAAGCAAGACCAGTGGGATGCTACACTTACAAACTCGGCTCCCTTTAATGTTGTCATAAGGCCAAAGGAAACCCTGTGAGTGAGTTAAGTTCGAATAGAAGTTGAAACTTCTTTCATTTGGAACAGTTTGCAGCTCTTATTATATGAGAAGGCAAAGTTTAATTTCCAAATCTAAAAAAAAATCATAAAAGACATGTAAGGTGCAAGTCTGTCAAGAGCACCCACATTCAACTGTTGAAAATGGCACAGAGAAGATAATTAAAGTGAGACAAATAATCTGCCTGACATTATCCATTATCCCACTGTTTTTTTTCTCTGCAGGAAACATAAAGCTACGGAGCTGTTTTATTCCAGGCACTGAGGAATAAAGCTGAGCTTGGGCTAAGGAACCTGAATCTGAGTATGTTCCATGTTCAGACGCTTCCAAACTAGAAGGATCCCTAAAACTGAAACACATCAATGTGTTTAATAGGAACACCTTTGAGTGAAATAGATGAGCACAGCACCCTTCCCACAGTGCTCACTGCCAATTTACCACAGGCTGACAAGAAGAATTAATATGTTTTTGGACTTCACACAATGTATTTCTTTTCTGATCAAAGCCAGCCACAAGAAAGAGCCCAGCGAATGTTGGAAGCGCTGTACAGTCATCTGAGAAAAGCTGATAAAATTCTATATGTTTATGGCTTTTACTTCCCTCCAGGACATTTTTCCTTGATGATATTCTGCTTCTGATTATCTGCCTACCCAAACACACATATGCAGCAGGGGCCAGTATACAGGCGACTCTGCAGGAAGTTTACAGGGAGGAAATGAATGGTCAGGGTTTGGTCCCACACTGGAAAATGTGCTCTTCTTATATCAATATGAGAGTGTCTGCAGGGGACTTAATAGACATGCAGATCCACAGAGTGATTACTTCTTGCTGAGCTACAGAGATGCCAACCATAACATCTGTTTGCAGTTCATTCTGCCTTATCAAAGGCTTTTTCTGTAACCCTTATCACATAGTGTGGAAAGGATGGCTAACAAAACACACTCTGTTAGCTGAAGAGGCAGATTGCTGATCTGGTTATCTTAGGCAGAGGACTACAAAGAAACCACAGTACTCACCTTTACACAGGAGTAAATGACTGAAACAAACACCACTGTGGTCAGGATCAGGAAACACGTCAGGTAAAAAGCCAGCATAAATGTAGAGCTGAAATCAAGGAGAGGTTTGGTTGGTTTTGTTCTGTTTTTTAAATGCACATCATATGGAATAGCTACAGCTCTGCTCTCCAGAACACATTTGTACAAGCCATGACACACAATTGGAAAGCAGAGGCTTTCCAATTAGGACAGCAGTAGGAGACTCGAGGTGCCTTGAATACCAACAGATACCTTGGCCTATTTAGAATTATTCAGACAGGCTGCAGAACAGAGAATACTGCATCTTTTACAGCAATCACCTTCCTGCTGGGGTGACATAGGTGGGACTGAAACACATTTCATGCACTAGAGGAGGGGACAGAACAACTTGTTGTGGCAGGTCAGCCCCCAGCTGGCAGTGGGCAGGGCACCCCTGGGAAGGAAGGCAGGCTGAGTGCTGAAGTGCAGCTGGGTGGGAATAATCTCAGCGGGAATGGCTTCCTGTCTTGCACAGGGAATGTCTGTGCAGCACCACTCTCTGTGCTCTGTCTCGTGCATGGGATGTGAGCAACCTCAGCAGAAGGACAGTCAGGGAAAACAGCTTTATCTTGGCCAGCTTGAGAGGTTCCTGCTCCTCCCGACTTTGAAGTACAAAGAGGATTCCAGGGCCAACTTTGTACTGTGAATTTTCATTTGTTTTCCTCACAAAGATATTCAACACCAATTTCCCGTTGATTGGTCTCAGTGTGACAGGAGAGGCCCCTCCCAGGAGTCAGCCTTGTTCACAATCTAAAGAAAGTATTCTTGCAATGTGACATTGAGGGCAACAACACCAAAGCCAGCTGGTCTCTGTGTTCTCTCATGACTAGTAAGATAATTGGACTTTCAAATTCACTGTTTGAGCCTTTTTTGAAATTCCTTAAAGCTATTCCTCTTTATCATAATAAATTGACACTGACATTCTGTCTCTAGTTTCAAATTCAGATTCCACATGTGTCTTTCATGAAGCTCTAATGGTGACACATATCCACCTGTGGTTTCAGCTGGTGTTTAACTGATACCTTCAATAAAAGACCAAAGCTATACAAGTGAAATATAAGGAAAACCAAAGCAAAAAGTGAAGTGTATCTGACCTGCAGTTAAAATATAGACTTTTATTTGGTCTTGAAACAAATCACCATTCAGACAGGCCAGGCTGACTAAGGACACTTCAGAACTTGCACGAAAAAACCTCAAATAAACAACCACCCTCCTTATTGGGCAGCATGGAAGGAGACTGAACAGCACAACATTTACACCACACTGCCATAAGGGATTGGCTCCTGCATAATACAAAGGAGGCAGCCATATGGTTGCCACACATCAGAAATTGTCAAGCTGTCATTTAAATGTTAAACTGGGTTTTATGAAGACAGCGTAGTGGCTGCTTAGGGAGTTTGATGAGCAACAAAAGGCTAGTAGAGGGCCTCTGCAGGTGTGAAGTTATGACAGCAATATCCAGAAATCCAAAGTGTAAGCCCCTGTTAAATTATTTATTCTCAGAGAACATTTCTGGATGAAATTAACAATGCATTAATTGCTGGGAATTATCTAGTTCCAATTTTGAGCCTCTTTCAGCTTCACTTGCAGTTTCCCAAAGCAGACCTGTCTGTTTACACAATGCATTTTTCCTGATGTTATTTTGCTGATTCAGTCCTTCTGTGAGCACTCCTGCCTGAGAGAGTGAATGACAAACATTAGACTATGTGCTATTTCTGTGACCTTCTGAATATATGATCTGAACACTACAAACCAATCTCTACTCCAAAAAGATCTGTGGTGGGAACAGACGTAGAAACAGTTGTAATGGCATAAAATAGTGCAGGAGCTCTCTTTAGGGACAATTTTTTGTCTTCTTGTAGGGAAGATAAATTTGGACCATCTTCAGAGCTTCTGTGATCTTGTTCATCAGTTTAAAAGTGACTAACTCCAGAATTATTTCTAACACAGCATTGCTCTGTGAATGGTGTATTATTGTTACTAAACCAGAGCATAGGAAATAACCACATGGTGTAATTTTAAGTGTCTTTTAAAGAACCCTTTGAGAAGAAGTTCCAATTCTGCAGATCTCACTGCTGGAAAAGGTTTAGTGGGTTGTGCTGTGCCTTGCAGACAAAGCTGCAGAGCACTGCAGTGGGCCAAGAGCACTGTGCCCCATAGCCCCGAGGAGCTCGTGACATTCTTGCCTGGGAAAACAAACTACTACAAACCTTAAATCTGGAGAGAGCCACAAGCTCAGGCATGAGCAGCTCAACCCTGTCTCTACCTCTCTTCTTGACCAACCACTCTAAGTTCAGAAGAATAAAAGTATGAGACATTATGCCTCATTTACTAAGCAGACCTTGAGACCTCAGTGCTCTGAGCAATGAGGCTGTGATGGGTTTTCACCTCACTGTCCTACTGTGTTTAGGTAAGAGGACAGCCCAGCCTTGTGCTGTGAGTGTGTGCTATGCCTTGGTAGGCAATCCTTCCTACTCAGTGATATTTCCTAACTGGATTTCCTAAGATGGAAGTAAAATATAAGAGAAATCACATGGGGAAAACAGAAATCCTCACATGCCAGTGAGGAGGTTTTAATCTGCACTAGAAATGGATGAAAACAATAAGCACCATGCATGACTTGAACATGAATTATTTAAGGATTTTCTCTTCCCCTTGGTGTTCTGAATTTTCAAGAAAAAAAAACAAAGAAAAGTAGGCTGGAATAGAGGAGGGGAGCAGATGTGAGCAAAGGGTTGAAAGGGTACTCACTGTGGCACGATTATGATTTGAACAAAGCAGATGAAGAGGAAGACTAGGGAGGCACAAGCCACATAGGCTCCAAACCTGTCATCCACCTGCTTGGAGTACTGCAAAAAAACACACTTATGTTAATGGGAAATGTGGTCGGCTGCCTTCTCTCCACAAAAACTTCTTACATGGCTTTTGTCTAGGTCCTTGGAAAGCAGTACCAGTAGGAAACAACATTCCCAACCCCCTTCTCCCTCGGGCAACCTGTAAGGGCTTGAACAGGTCCAAAGGCCAGGGAAGAAACCCAGAGAGCTGAGTGAAGAGAGGATTCAGCAACTGCCCCTTGCATGAGAGGAACAGAAATGGATTAACTGCGACCAAGATTCCAGGTCACTGTCATCAGGCTTAAACTTCTTCCATGGGAAGTTTCCTCCAAGAGGGACAAATGCTGCTAATGAGATAACCTTGCACATGGTGCAGATGACTCGTTCCAATGACAGTGTGAGCCTGCTGTGGTTTTCACACAGTCACTCCTTCCAACTGCTTGTCAACGTATCGGCCACCTGGGAGCTGCATCCCATTCCCAAAGATGCTTTATTTGGCTTGAAGCTCGGTTCTCAGCACAGACCCTCTCAATGTTTGAACCACAGAACAAAAGGTGCTCTGAACAGGTGAACAGCTAATTTCCCTGGCACTTTTCAGCTATAAAATTGAAGAGGAGGAGTGGGGGGAAATTACTTGCTCGAGCTTTTATCCAGTCCCACACTGATTCATTAAACAGCTGTAAATCCTGAAAAGCTCTACTTTTGCAATAGGTAGTAATTCTTGTCAAGGAAGGCTTATTAATTTCCAAATATAATTACAAAATAATTACTATAAACTTATGAAGTTTTTTTCCACTGAATAAGGAGTTTAACTCAAAGACCACTCAAGCATCCTAAGGATCTATGCTTGAATCAAAAAAAAGAGAAGAAAAAAAATATTACTTTCTTTGTGCAATTAAATCCACCATTTCTTACAGTACCCTTAATAATGTCATCCATGTACCTCTAAACTTAGAAACTAGACTTGGAAATTTAACTTTGAAGCCATCTAGAGCTGATGGTAGCTGATAGTCTCTACTATATAGTCAGGGAAATGATCTTTGCCTCACAGCAATATCTGAAACCTAAGCAGAAAGAAAACTGCTTATGAACTTTAGGTCTGTTACTCCCCTTTCTCACATTTGTGGGCTAGAGAACTATTTCTTGCTTAAAATGGGCTCCCAAAAATATCCAGAGTAGAGACTGCATCCCAATGAACTCTAATTGTACCCAGGGCTCTTTGGGGGGGGGACAAAAGGCAGGGAAAAGTCTCTCCAGAAGTGTTTCAGAGCTTAGGTAGGCTGAAGTGGGTTTCTCCAATGGTTTGAAGGAGCTAAGGGGTGACTGTAACCTCTGTTTGGAGTCTCAAAGTCAGAGAAACAATCTGGTTTATTCTGGATTCCCTTAACTGCTTATCCCTGCATAGTCATGTGTGTCTGATAGAAATGGCTTTTTTTCCCAGGCCAGTGCTCCCTTCAGATGACTGTGATTTTTTTAGGACAAGTTATATTAAGGTTTCCATGAAGAAGCGTGGATTTTTTTAAGATCATAACCCCACCTCCAGCATCCAAAACATAGCTTAAACCCTAGATATAAAAGCCTGACCTTCTTAATGAGAATTAAACCCCCTAACAATCCTGCCTGACCCACTGCAATGGTTTTTGGACACCGTTACCTTTTTCTCCAAGTCAGGCTCCCTGAACGTTAAGAGGAATTTGCGCACGTGCTCAGAGCGTAACCGATCAATGCTCCTGGCGTCGATGGCCCGGCCCAGAAACTCATCCACTTCATCCTCTGGGTTCATGCTCTCCTGGGTACTCCTGAGGATGCCATGAAAAGGGAGCATGAGAGCACAAGATAATTTCTGCCTCTGCACCATGTGTTATCACTGCAGTGTATAAGGAGCTGGAGGTTAATGGCATTTTGCTTATGACAGCTTCAACTGGGAAAGGGACTGGGAGCAGAGAGGGGAATGATATCAGCTCTAGAGTTCACTGCCAGTCCTGAGTCATTATTACAAGGCTTCTATTTATTTGCCCTTTTTCTATAATACATCTTTTTCCTTGCACTCAGGTCTCATTTCCATCCCTCATTCTCTAAAATCATTGGGCAGTCTCCTTCCCTTTCCCCTCTGACTGATTCTTCCCTGCACTGCTATGCTGTTGTAGCTGTTAGTGCCTGCACTGAAAAAATGATTTTTGCATCCAGTCGTATTTCTTTCTTTCTAATAACAATTTCTATATATATTACTATGAAAATTTCCAAACTTGAACAGTTCTCCCTTTTTGAGATAAAATTGTTTACAGAACAAACCTGGGGGGAAAATGTGGCCTGACTCTCCTTCACACAGTTTCTTATGAGTATAAAGCATAAAACAGAACAAAAAATCAGTTTACAAGATATTTACTTAAGGAAAGGTTGCAAAAGAAAAAGGCAACAGAAGAAAAGAAAAAAAACAAATTAAATTCTGATTTCTAAATATGTGGAACAAGATCATAATTTTTTGTGTCACTGTTTTTCTAAATCACTCCCATAGCTTCAGAAAAACGAAGCTGATTTTCAAAAACTGTTGAGAAAAAAATAACACTGTAAACTTAATTGTCCTGAGGCATTTTGCACTGAGGATCAGGAAACCTGAAGCACCTCCCCAGACTCTAGTTATTTTTAAAATCTAACAGTATTTTAATGACTTGATGCTGTCACTTTAATGGCCTGCCCTCAAACGAGCTATGGGCAGAAATTAAAAACTAATCCAGAAGTTCTGTTTTTCTGTTTTGCTTGCATGATTGCCCAGGTTATCCCCAGGGTTTGCCAATAGTTATCCACTGAAATATGCCCCTCCCTTGCACTGGGGTATATTCCAGCAAATAACTATTTCTGTGTGCAAACCCCGTGATGGCACAGCAACTTAGATCTCATGTTGTGTGACCCTCAGTTTAGGCACTCTGGAGGAAAAATCCTGGGGTCTGACAAGCATGATGAAAAGCTACTCTGCTTTATTTCCCTGGTTTCATCTGTACTGCACCAGAGCACACAATGCACTTTGTGTTGCAGCCAGCAGGCTCCCACAGGTAAGGCTGTGCTGGAGAGCAGCTTACAAACCAGAATGTGACTCTGTTTTAAAAGTTAAAGGTCCCTTTCCAAAAGGAAGGCTCTTTCAGAGCTTTCTGCAAAAGTGGATCAGATTTTAAGAAGATCTCTGTACCTCAACTCTTCTGTGTGCCTCTTGGCAAGAGAAAAATAAATCAGGTCTATCTTCTCATTTCCATTCTACCACTCCTTGCCCCAGCCAGCGAGCTGAATGTGTCTGCACCTCAGCTGGGTCATGACAACACACCAGTGCATCTATTCAGTGGCCATATAGCAATTACAAGCCTAGTTTGTCTCAAGGTCTAATCTCTATTTTAGCCAACCTTAGTATTTCAGAGGGGTTGGGGCAAAGAGTTTCTTGTTTTCAGGCTCTAGAAGATATTTAGTTCCTAGAAACTCATATAATCAGCTTTGAAAATAAAAGTTTCTTTTCCCTGCAAGGTCAATTTACTTCCTCAGAGGAAGTACATCTGCTTGAGCATTCAAGGGGATGCTGCTTATTTTCATTCAGTCCTTGCAATGTCTTCTGGGCTCATAAAAATGAGCAAGGAAGTCATTAAGCTTTGTATTTACAGAATGTCTTCCAAGATCCTGTGAGTTATGTACACACTTGGGTCATTCCCATTTCCCCATTTCATACCACGCATGGGAGATGCATTTTCTGCTGGAACCTAAGCAAAGGAGTCAGCTCAGCACCTTGGCAAAGCACAGCCACATTTCAAGTTCCAGTCTGAAAACGTCACTTGGGAAGATGCAAAGAACAGAACCTGCCTGCTGGGTCTCTACCTCGGCTGCCTGCAGGTTTTTAATAGGTTGTTTTACTGTTCAGGGTGTTTCTAACACTGCAGTAACCTCCAGGGTTGCAGGCTGTGTAGAAATACCTCTGCTGGTTTTAACTTGCCTTGCTGGGACATTGGCAGTGGGCAGCCACCCTCACACAGACTGCAGGGAAGCTCAGACACCTCATACAGAGGTATGTGCAGGTAACTTTCACAGCCCATTGTACCCAAGCTAAATTACAATACAGCCAGTTTGGGTGCATTTGCATAAATGTAATTTTAAACTGGCATACAAAAGCTCCCTGTGCTAAGGAGTGCCCTGGAGGCAGTGCCTGTAAGTCAGAGCTGAGGTATTGCCATAGACTAATTAAATTCATATTTCAAAATGCATTTTGATATATTGATAGTGTGGTTGGTGGGGTGAGGGGGAAAAATGAGGATTTCAGGCTGCCATGAAACTTTCTAAAACACATCCTAAAAGCAGTGCTGAGATCTCATCCAACCTAAAATTATGTCAAGGGACAGGAACAGCACAAACAGAGCTTGTAGCAACTTTTTTACTCTGCTTGCAAATCTGAACGCTACCAATTAACCCAGAGATGCTGGCTTCAGAGTGGTCCAAAAATGTGCTGCTGATTTAATTACTTTCTGCCAATGCAGTGTGACCACTGCCAAAACTACATGTATGCCATAATTTTAAATGCTTCATGCTTAGATTCAGTAACTGAACCTGCACTCAGGCACATTAGGTTTGGTCCTGTTTTCAGGGATGTGTGGTGCCCACGTCTTCCTTTGCTTTGCATTATTGACCCTCAGTATTTCTGCACGTGAAGGAACTGCCTTAGTACTCAACATGACTTAGGCATCTAATTTTAACCATTCTCACCATGAGTATACTCTGCTAGAGATTTATTTTTGCCAAATCTTTGTCCTTGAGTTAAACAGATTTCTGGATAAAGAGAATCAGACGCAAGTAGTAGCTTCTTTTGGTACTGAGCAGAAATGCAAAAATCCTGAAATCTGTATAATAAGCTGGCACCATGCTGAGTGAGACAGCTCAGCTATTGGCTGTAACAGCCCAAGGAACCTTTCAAACTATAGGATGGAGAACAGGTATTATGGTCCTTGGAGCAACAGAGGAGATGGTGTTCCTCAGCTGTTGGATGATTCTGCTGTGGACCAGCACTGAGGCAGCTGATTTTTGTGTTTTCTTGCAGAAACTATGAGGAAAAATACTATTTCAGGAGGAATACTGAAAATTTCTGTATCCCTATGAATTATTTTGTTGTAATCTGTTAGCTCTTTTCTGCCCAAAGCATATCTAAAATCAACTGAGTTCCCAGCTTCCATGGATACAACAGGAAAAAGTAAACAGGGAACAGTGGGACTAGTGAAATATCCCAGGGTACACAGAGCTAAATGTTACAAAAATCCAATTTGAAGGGAAGGGCAAGGGAAGGAGAGAATGTCTCTTAATACTGCCATGTTCAAAATTATCTCTTTCCTTTTCCTTTTAGGCAGCTGTTCTCAGTGCTCTGCCACCATAATGTGAATTTTGCCACAGCTGGATGCTGAGAGCCCACAGAAGCATTTACCTGTCCCAGCTCACAGAAATCCACTCAGCCCTGACCAGAAGCCAGAGAAACATGATAAAAAGCAACGGCAACATATTTTAGGCATCAGTCTCCTCTACTGTTGCCTAACCTGCTCTAAGCAAGCTTATAATTAATGCCATTCAGCAGGATTGAATGTGAAATTATTCTTAACACCTTGAATACAGGAAATGATTTTGTTATGTCCAGTTCTAGAAGTTAAAAAGTGAATGTGTTTGGATTTTTCCTCCAAAGGCAATTTTTCAAAGTACCACTTTCATTAAATTGTTATTGTAACAATTTCTCTAAAGTTCTATAGGAACAAAATGAAAACTCTGTTAAAATTTGGCTATATTTTAGAGCATGAATTTTGAATTTACTTTTTCAAACAAGCTATCATTTCTGATATGAGTTTATTTTATATATAGAAATAAGTAATGTGCAATCATGTGTAATACAAATATATACAAGTAAACTCAAAAACTATACAGGTATTTCAATACATATATAAACCTTTCTTATTGGAGATGTCCAACACTTATATATACTTTAGAGGAAGATTTTATCTTGGGTTATTTGTGAAGAGTGAAGATTATCTGGGGCAAGGGGAAGTGCAGCAAAAGCTTTTTAGTTATAAAAGCGAGTTAGAACCACCAAACAAATAAATGTTTTGAGGGCAGTGGCTGTGCTGAATGCATATCAGTCAGTTCTGTGCCCTCAACTGGCTGTCCCTCCAGGACAAACCTCTGGGGAGTCCAAACATTATTTTTGGCTTCTGGGCATCAATTTTTGTCCATTTTTAATATAAGAAAAAAATCCCAAATGTGTAAACATAACAGTGTATGACAGAAGTAAATTTGCTTACTTGTCCTTGGGGTCCTCGAAACCCTGCAAGAAAGGAAAAGGGCACAAGGGTGAGCAAAAAAGGTTGACCTTGAGAACACAAAGCATCCCAGGAACAGCATTTCACAGGGGACTTTTCATTTGTTAGGTATGGGTGGACAGCTTTTCCCACCCACAACAATATTTTGTGCAGCCCTGTCAGCAGGCAGGCAGAGCAGCTTTGGAAAAACACATTCCTTCAGATACAAATTCATGGAAGTGCAGATAAAGGAAATGTTTCATCTGACTGCTGGCACACTTTATTTCAGGTATATTCTTTTCAGCAGTCACCATTACAAATGATATAATAGAAACTGTGCTGATAACTGAGGATGTATTTCACTTGAAACAAAACTCAGAACAACAGTGGAAATCAACCTCTGTATTCAACAAGGCTGCATCTCTTTATGTCAGGGCTCTGCTAAGGGCAGTGGATGTATTTGGTTTTTAATTTCTCCCTGGGGTCTCCCTGCTCTTGCCCTCATCACATCCACACACAGAACATGTTTTCTTGAATAAGATTTCAGGAATTATTCATAATATTTGCAATAGCCCAAATATTCAGTAATTTCAGGACCACCTGAATTGATTAAGTGTAAGTATTTATAGTTTTAATGGCTAGAAGGCCTTAGACAAAATTTTACATGGAGGCAGTAAGTTTCTATGTTGGACCTTAACATACCTAACAGACCAAATTGCATCAAAATTGCCATTTTGCATGGGCTGAAACAAAATGTGCCCTCTGACATCTTGGCTTAAATTTAACTGTAGTCAAGAAAAGTTGTATATTTGACAATTAGGGTCAAATATTCAGGCACAGAGTTTGTACCCTCTGTTCCAAAACATAAAACAAATGTAGCAGGGAGATATGAAGAATTGCTTTTGTTTTTCTCCCAGAGACCTCAGGCCAAAACTTCTCAGGACACATGAGGATTTTCCAGCTGCTGGACCTGCAGCAGCAACCATTCTTGGGTCAGCACACTGAGATCCATCCTGACTGAAAATCAAACATCTCTGGGCAAAAGTCTTCCCTCAGCTGCCTTGTCCAACACCATCAGAAACAACAACACTGGCCAAATCCTAAACAAGAACAGATTTTGCCCTTGCAGTGAGTTAGCAATGTGGCCACATGGCAGGAGGAAAGCCAGCACAGGGTCCCTGAACAGCACCAGCTTTGCCAGAGGGAAAGAGTGAGGTCTGTCACTCAGGTCAGCAGCCAGGACTGTGATTCACTGAGAGAGCAATTTCCATTTTCACATACTCTGTTTCAGACTAAAACCACACTTCTAAACAGAAACTGCCACTTCAAGGCCACCCATTGGAAATTAAGATCAAGGAAACCTCTCAGTCCCATGCCACCACCACCAGATTCAGTGGGAAGAAGGAAATAGTAATGTTGATTCTAAGTTATCATGTCCAGTTATCCAAGCCAAAAAAAAAATAAAGTACTTTCTGATTTCACATTAAAGAGTGAAATTATCGTTCAACTTTTTGTTGTGTGTTTTTTTTCTTCTTCTTTTGCCTAATTATATTACAGTTGTCAGAAATGTCTGATTGATCTATTTATTTATCCTCTAAGTAATCCTACAATGCAGTGCCAAAACTGAAAGCTCACTGATTAATCATGGAGACAAAATGCTCACTAATTTGTCTGGTGTCATAGTCAGTTAGGCTGGAGAAAAAAAAAAATCAACTGAACATGAACCAGCCAGTACTTTCTTATTAGATAGATATCAAGGCCACATTTTCAAGCTTAGCCAGTTGGGAACTGGATGACTGACTGCAGTGGGAGAGTCCCCTAAAATGGTCAGATTTTCACAACCAGCTGCATAACCATCCATCCCACTGAATTCCTCAAACTAAACACAGATCTCACTCTCCTGCCTTTGGGATGCACAAGTTTGAGGACATAGGCCTACCAGGTCAAGTTACTAAAACACCTCACCAAGCACATCCTCAAAAAGTCCCCCAATATTTCAAGTGTGGAATAATATTTAAGTGACCATTTATATGGGTGAACATTTAATCCACATGGAGTTTGACTTTTCCTGCTTCTCTCCCTCAGCAAAACTGTTACAAGTTTCAAAAATAATAGAGAATCCATTGAAGTAGCTTTTCAATTTATGATACTAATTTGTACTTGAAATTCTGGAAATTATTCTTGCTGGTAACCCATATTAAATTGGCATTTCAAAACTAAAGAGCAAAAAAATACATATTTCAGGTAAAGCAGAAAAGGAAAAGACTATCACATTTTCTTTCCTGGATCTTCATTTAACGAAGCTAAATATTTAAGAGTGACTTGAACTTTAATTAGAGAGAATCATCTTAAAATTAAATGCTGTAGGAACCTCTTTAAGTTAAGCAAATTAAATGATTCACTTCAAACGCTCCCATTTAATAATCAAGATTCTTCAAGCAGAATTGTCAAAATTGGCATTGTTATGCAGAAAGGTCTGTGAAATTATTTTAGGAAAAAATCCTTAAATACAGCTTCTTAAAAACTGGTCATTTATTATAGGATATCTTTCTTATTTGCACTGGAAGACTTTGCCAGGATATAGAGGAAATACACCTCTAGGATCTGGCTTTGACCAGATATTTTCCTCCCTCTCCACTAAAGCATCCATGTTTCAATCACTCACCAAGAAGCCTTTCAGGCAGTGGAGGTGATTGCACACTCAGGGTCACACTTCCCACCCTGGTTTGAGTTGGGAAGGAAATTTCCCCCTGGCTTTTGGTTAATGTGCTTTTCACCTCCTCCAGTTTCATGGGTATGCTTGGTTCATTGAAAGATCTGCAGTTCAATTTATTTCCTTCCTCTTGCACAAGGCTTAAGCACAAATGACATATTGGTCTTCTTTTTCTTCTCTACAGCTGGCAAATAGCTTAGTATCTTCAGGAGTCAGATGTTGTGCTCCAGTTAAAGCCCTTGGCTCAGAGTGAGGCTGCTCCCATCAATTGCAGTGGTGTGTGTTATACACAGGATAAACACACAACCAACCCTGCAGGAATAGGGTCTTCATGGATTTTTCTTTATTCCTACTCACAATCTGGCAGTCCAACTTCCAAATTCAAGCAGGAAACAGAAATACAAGGGGCTAAAGGCACTGTCCAACACCCCTCATGTCATCTGTGTGTCCTGCTGAAGGTTGGACAGCTGGGCTGGGCTCGGCCTGTTTGGGTACTGATGCACAGAGATATGCCAAAATTGGCATTTCTGCACAAACATATACAGAAATCTGGACCCCTGAGGAAAAAAAAGGCTCATGAAAGTGAGGTGCCTGTCATTTAGGAGATCATGTATAAAGGGATTGGAAGGGAAACAATCAACTCCTGGAGTTAAGAATATAAATCTCCTCCTGACTGCTTATGGATTGGTATCCAGCAGGTTGAAACAATGCCAGTGGTTTTCTAGGGTGGTATGAAGAAAAGGCTGGGAATTTTCAGCAGGGAAGAATATGGCAGAAGGGATGATGGCTACAAGAATCAGAGAGATAGGAGTTCACAGGAGTTCAAGAATAGCTCCATAATTATGATGATAAAGTAGCCCTTGTTCAGGCCAGAACTCCTTTCCTCTAGAAGGGACCGTAAGGCATGAGATAGTTCTTATCACAGTGCAGTACTAATGGACTGCTGCACATAGGACCTCATGCAAATTTTATTCAGTCTCATTTTAAATACCCCTGACACTGGTGTTTTTCTCATTCCCCCAGGAAGCTGTATTACTCTGTCATCAGATTGCAAAAGCAAAGGTAATGGCATTTAATAATTGCTCTGAGACTAAGACAGTCCTCTCTTTGACTTCAGGAACATTAACCCAAACTCAGCTGAATCAACTCCCTTACAGGCTCTTCTCCTTTGTCTTTTCTACAGGAGATTATTAAAAAAGCCTTATTTTTTTATGGCAGGTCAGGTGACTCAGAATCTACACTGACATCCTCAGTGGGAGTAGATCTGCAGGAGGAAGAAAAGAGGGAATGTTATATTACTGCATCTGTCCCTATGGCCCCTAAGGCTTCATACTTTATGGGGAATATTTTATGAATATCTATTGTGCTAAAAGCTCATATGACTGCCATCTCTCAGCTTGACTTCTAAATTAACTAAGCCCTTTTCTTTGAAGATTAAAACTGATTCCTTAAATAGAATGATAAAGTGTTTGTCAAAGACATGACAAGCTGACTGCTATACCATAACACTTCAAATCAAGAACAATTAGAAATAATAATTCTAACTTTGAGAACACTGGCTGCAATCATTAACATATTGTGAATATGCAAAGGAAAGTGGAATAGATTTTATATGCTTTTAACTTTTCATTTAACTCCAAAAATAAGACAGTAAAAGGGCTGATGAGCTTCATGACCTTCTTAATGGCAATGTGTGTGGGAAGCATGAATTCTACCCTTAAAAACTTCGTTCTCAACTCCAGCAAAGATCTTAAAAGCAAATATGACATAGAAACTCATTTTTATTGCCCTGTTTTCATCCCCAGAACAAAGTCAAAATAGAACTTATGCGATGTTAAAGCAGAAATCAAAGTAACTTTGGACTTAGGGGCAAATGAGCTTTGTAAGAGTTAAGGCAAACTCACAGAGGTGCTTCCCAGAGACAGTGACCATGGAAAACAGAAAGGGAGAGTGACAGGCTGAGAGTGGATGCTGTTAAAAGCAAACCTGTTTTGGCTCTATCACAAAACTAATTATTCACATCTATTTTCAGCACTGTTGTACCTTCTGCTTTGTCCCTGTGGTCAAAAAGACAACACTATGAAGATAGATGCTGTCAGGTGTAAATGTAGAAGTAAAACTGAAGGACTTCAAAGCACTCAAGCCAAAAATAACATAATTTCTGTTTCCAGAGACCAGAAAGAATAAAGCCTGATAGGAAGGATATTTAACAAGCATCTAAGTACAGAACAACAGACTGGCAGAAAAGCAGTTTATGAAACAGATTAAATGATGAGTGTGTCTGCTATAGCTGGAACACAGACTAATGAGGTCTGAAAAGGAAAGCTGAAGTGCTCCTTTTCTGCAGCCCACCCCACTTGATAAATAGACTTTCATTCCGTGGCACTGGTCACAGATGGTGAAACCCTCTACTTCAATTCAAAATGATTCTGTAGACAGTCCTCAGCTGGCAGACCGGATCTGGACAATGCCATGAATTTATCTGGGCCACCATATTTAAATCTATAGATCATGAGAGGTTACTTTAGTTGAAATAGGCTTTCTCAGCCTTACTTTTAATTAACTTTTGGCTCTGAACTCACACCTCTGAAAAGTGCAGGTTGCTCACACTTTCCAGTTTTCTGTGAACTCTGAATCCAAATTTCTCCAGTCCAAAGGTCACATTTTCAAGTGAAATTTCTGTGCCTCATTTGTGAACAGTTTTAAGAACTTGCAGAGCAGACATAAAAATAAGCAGTCCTAGAAATGCTCTGAATCAGTTCCTGGCTCCATAATCTCTGCCCTTCCATGTCTACACTCCAAACAATGATAAACACAACAAACTTCTCCAGAAACTATTGTTAGCCTTCTAATGAGCTGCAGACAGCCCGGATCCAAGCCTAACCAGCCTTAATTGAAATTGCCCACTGGTGCTGGCCAGAGCTGCTCACCCTTCCTGAAACCCAGACCCAAACCTGCTGACCTGCAGTCTTTTGACATTAAGGCTTACTGTCTGCTTGAGGAAGCTTTGGAAATCATTTTGCTAAGTGCCACAAATCCACCTGTGCAATGCTTCCATGAACATCAGGGGAAATGTTTCTGTGAATAAAAGGGAATTGTATCTTTATTTCTGCAGGCTAAATTTAGTCCCACTCAAAACCAGTCTGACACATTTTAGTATCGTCTCAATCCCGATGACCTTTCCGATATGAACAAAACTTATTTCAGAGAAGGGTACTGAATGGTGAAAAAATTATCAGTGCAAGGCTTCCAAGCAAATATCGTTCTCTATCTAGATTTCTCAACAGCAGCTGCAGATATGCTGTTGCACTGATTAGTTCTTTAAAAGAGGGATTTTTATCCCTCTTTTAAAGAAGTAATCAAGGATGATTGCAAGTCCTGATGAACTAGAATAAAAGTTAGGCTGGCAAATGAGGGCAAAAAACAGTGTAAAGCCTCTGACAATTTGAGCAATATATATTGTACTCCCACTCATTTTATGAGATCCCATGGATCATGTGAATCAGGCAAACCCTTTTTCCAGGTGAGCACCAAAACAATTACACAGCATAACTGCTGGATGGGATTCCTCCCCTTGCTGCTTAGAGCTATCAAAACCAAATTGGCTCGAAAACCCAGACTAGGCTAACAATTTCCTCCCAGATCTAGATCCGCCCAGACAGCAATATGTGGAGATTATGGCACAAAGGATTTTGAGAGTTTCTCCCTGCTTGATTATGAGTTAGATTACCACAGTAGTAGGGAAAAATAGTGGGTCAAATTCTTCTCCATTGCGGGGCCCTGTCCAGCTTTGCTGACGTCAGTGTTGCAATTACAAGATTTAGCAGATGATTGCTGGAAAAGAGGATAATGATGACCTGCGGTTAAATGAAACCTTTAGAAGGAGGGTGAACACTTGGTGCCTAATTCATGGACTCAAATCCAATTCTCTTTAACAAAGCTGACTGAGGAAAACTTGTCCTATGGAGCTTTTATTTTCAATTTTTGTTGTTTCTGATATTTAAAAGGTAGAATTGGCTCAGAACCAGCTATGGCATCTGTTCCTCTGAGGCACCTGTTCCCCAGTTTTGATTTCCAAGTAACAAGATCTATTGTAAGGGCAACTTGGAGACATAAAGGGAGGAAATGAGCTGTATTTACAATGAAAAATGCAAAGAACCATTTGATTTAGGACAGGGGGACAGGCCAAAGAATTCTTTTATCGTTCAATGACCCTGCTTGTAGATGAGTGTTGTTTCATTAGAAAACAAACACCAAGCAATCAAATATCGTGTAGAAGGACGTGCAGAGCTCTGAGCAGCACCCCAAGGAATCAGGCAGCACCTACCAGAAAGAGCTTATTTTTTATCATGCCAGCCATATCCAGGATCCATTTTAACAACCTTGTCTCACATCTTTAACATCTGCATGCAGTAATATTTCCTACACATATATAAGCTCTATTTGATTTTATGTCAGTTTTTCACTTTGTAACTAACATCGACTCCATGCACAATTTCACTGCAAATTAAATGGTTCATTAGCTGTACTCAGACTCACTACAGAAACATGGTCAGACTGAAACCAGCATTGCAATCTTCAGACTTCCTCTTTCTGTTCCTAAACTTCCTAATGTTAAACCTTTCCAGCAGCTGGAAAATGAAATTAAATTAATCTTCCAGGCATCTACACGGCGCTCAGTAACCTGATTAGCCACTCTGCTCATGTTTGATTGTAACAACTCAGAGGTACCTGCTTCTGAAGCAAACCGTCCCCAAAGCATGTACCAGTGAAACAAGCTAAGCTGTCACACCAGCCAGTGTCAAACAGGTACAATGGCTGCATGGCACCCTTAAGATCCAGAGTGGATTAGAACTCCTGACACAATTAATGTCTTTTTTTTTTCTTTTTTTTGGATGCCAGATGGCATCAGGCTGTGTCAAGTCTGGTTGTAAGATCTCAAAAATGTTCAACATATTCTGGGCAGCATTCCTGATGTGAGAATGACACCATGGTACGGTTGTACAGGGAACTAAAGGGGCATTTTGTGACATAATATCTTACATGAAAAGTTATGGATGCCCCTTCCCTGAAATTGTTTAAGGCCAGGTTGGATGGAGCTCTGGGAAAGCTGTCTAGGGAAAGATGTCCCTATCTACAACACGGGGGTTGGGACAGGGTGATTTTTAATGTCCCTTTCAACCCAGGCCATTCTACGATTCCCTGATTAATAAAACCTCAGGATGAGTGCTGGCTTCAGCGAGGGTGCTCCCTCTTTCCAATGAAATGGCAAGTGCTCAGTGGGAGCAAGAACAACCAATGGGCTGGAAAGCACCAACTAGGGAACAAACTGGATGAGGGAATCAGAGCTGTGCAGAGATATGGTAATAGTCTTCAACCACAGAGAAGATAATTGCAAGGGAGAGAAAATTAAACTGCCTTCTATCTACTGTGAATAGCTCATGCAGCACCATGGTTTCAAACTGAAGCGAGGACATGTGAAGTAAAACATCAAGAAGAATCATAAAACTGTTGAAGAGAATGCCCAGCAAGCCTGTGGGATTTCCATCCTTTCAGGTCTTTAAACAAGGGCTAGACAAGTAACTGCCAGCAATGTTGGGGGTATAGCTGGCTCCTGTACAAAGGGGAGAGATTGTGGCACAAAGCTCCATGCAGCCTAGGCTGGAAACTTTCTAAAATCTTTACATGTATCTCATATTATTCATATACTGTTTATGCCCTATGCATTCTCATAATAGTCTTTTTGACCTTATTGTTTGAATATTTGTAAACAATCTTGTGATGCCACTCCAGACTGAAAAGCCCTGAATAAAATAATTAAAATTTGTTCAGGAAAATCAGGGATTTCACAAGCTTTCTATAGAGCCTGTTCCTTGCATCTAAGTTTTTTCTTTACTTATATCTTCTTTTCAGCAAATTAGGGTGATTGTTTTTAAACCTGACCTTCAGAGTCATGGAGAATGATTTATCATTATTTTTTGTCCTTATTCCTGTATTTAAAGACTTTTGTTTCTAATCAGTCTTCTCCCTTCTACATTAGAGCAAACAGAATATTTCAACACTTTCAGAGGACACACTGTTGCAACTCTGCTAATTTGCAATTTTGTCCACTAGATTATCTCTAACTCATCCAAATTCTCCTAAATTATTGTAATCCCAAACAGGATGTGCTTTACTGGATACAAATTTATTAATGTCAAGCAAAATAAAAGATGCAAGAAAATAATTTGTGATCTAGAACAGCCCTGTAATTTTGGAAAGTATCAAAATTTGCCTTTTTATTGCTGTTTACAATAAACCTCTTTCAGTTTACAGTCAACTACAATCCCCAAATTGTTTTTTCTTTAATAGCAGTTTTGTTTTGTTGATGAAAACTGAGACATGAGTATTATTTCCAGAAGTCTAAAATTCATCAATATTTATAAAAACCCTCTGAAAAATATACTGGGAAAAACAAAGTATTTCTCAGTGGTGTATAAATATTGTTATAACTATAAATATACCTGTACTCTCAAATGCTTTTAAGTCCACTTATTTTTGACCCTTTTGCAATTACAAACTGGACTAGAGAGATAGTGGGAATAAAAGCTGGTTTGTGGAGACTAGGGGGAATGAGCAGTACAAAATTCTCCATTTCCAGAGAGATGTATTTGCTGGTCCTGGACTGATTGCTTTAGTTTAGGAAACAAGCTGTAAAAAGCAAGACAGATAGAAAGCAGCTCTGCTGCTCTGCCAGACTGTGGCAGGCTCTGTTCCTGCTCTGTACAGGCACTGAGTTGATGCTGTGCAGGTTCCCCTGCCTGCCTGGGGCAGCCCTTGAGCTGCTCCATGCCCCCAGGACCAGGGAGCAGGGCTCCAGCAGAGCTGCCAGCTCAGAGCAGGGCTCCTGACCCTCGCAGGGCATTTGTATCTGACCTTCCTCTGCACATTTACCAGCCTGTTCGGGGCAGTGGCTCCTCCAGCTAATGCAGGTCACGATCAGCAGTGTGCAACATTGATGTCTCCGGGCTGCTGCCTCCCTGGAGGCTCTGCAGGGCAAGAAAGGCCTTTGCTAAGCAATGGGAAGGGAAAAAGAAGGATTTGTGGTGCTCTGAAGAGAAGACCAGTGCACAAGGAAGACGCGGGGGCTGTTGGGCTGGATGGGATGAGCTGACGCAGTTGCAGCCCCAGTTAGCCAGGGTAGAAGTTGGAAAGTGACTCCCATTTTCCAGGACATTTTAGATTACCACCACATGGACATGTGTAGGATAATTTATCTTATTCGTATGTGCAAATGTCTGAAATAAACTTCTGTATGCACAAGGGAAAAACTTTAACTAGAAACATAGTGGAAAATCTGCTGGACCTGGTGCAGGTTAAGGTCCAAGCTGCAACATGGAGAGAAGCAGGGACCAAAGGGCTCCCCATGCCAGTGTCCACCCTGCCATTCCACACAAACCCCACCAGCTGCACTGCTGATGTGGCCAGACATGGCAGCACATTGAAATGCTGTGACAAAAAAGGATGGGGAGGAAAAGAAATAAAGGAATATAGGGCTACAATTGATGCTAATTCATCTCCTCCCAGACTGCTGCTAATATATCCCAAGAATAGAGACAGCTACCAGAGCCAGCATTCCCTGGAAAGAAAAATGGCCAAAATATTTCTGTTTTCTATTAAATATAACAGCGCCTTCCCAAAAATGCAATTCAGGGAAGTTTAATATTCTCTTTCATGGAATTGTAAGTAGAGCCACAAAAAAAAACCTGTCCTTTTTTTTTTTTTCCTGAAAATAGGGTTGTCTTTAAAATGCAAAATTTTTTACATTCGTGGCAAAACTCAGTGCACTTCATAACCATCTCTATTATTTCCTACACACAAATGTATTCATACCTACATATTAATATAATGGAACTGCACATCACTGCAATATTACCTGGCTCCTGCCTGAGGAATATCTTACAATTACCCTTATAAATACCTGTTTTGAAATTACAGAGCTAAGGAGCTCCAGGTCTTGAAGAGAAAGGCAATGTTGCACTGCCCACCTTTGGCATAATACTTAGACTAAACCAACCTTACATGTTCACAGCTTCCAAGAAGAAAAACAACATTTAGCAACATGCAAAAGGTCTGGGGAAAGGTGTGTGATGTGGAACAAAGAGTACAATTTCAGGAGGTTTGAGAGCTGCTGCTGCTTACCAAGATCAATGACATGTCATCCCAGAGGAGTACTGATAAAAGCCTCTGTAGTTCTGCTCCCCTTCTGTCTCTCTGTATTTTGTATTTCTAAGCAGGCAGTTTGCAGCCAGCGTGCACTTTGCATGCATTAAGCACAAACAGCATACATGTACCACAGTGTTAGAGATTACAGAGTACTGTGCAAAGCTGGGTGGTACAAAGAAATGCATATTTACATTAGAAGTTAACACAGAGAGAGTTGAGGCAGGAGATGGAGAAACTGGCCCTGTGTTCTAATCACTAAAATGTCCATCTAGCAGATAATAAAATGGGGAGGCCATGGGAAGCATGTTTGCATTTCACTAATGCATCTCAAACATAACAGATCTTTAAATCTGAAAATAACAGATTTTAAAAAATCAGTCCAAAAGAGCAACAAAAAATCTAGCTGAAAATAATACATCTGACTCAGGTTTCAGTTGGTTTTCAAGAAACAGCCTGATGCATGCAACATCAGCTTCTCAAAAGAGAGCTTAATCCAAGAGGCAGATTGAGTAGAAGAGACTTTCTGAGCTGCTGAATTTTCAAGAAGGTAAATAGCATTATAATGAAAGACCCAACATAAGGAAAAAAAAAAGTAAGTCTTTCCTATTACAAGTAAGGGGCAGTGAAGTTTTTAGGACTCAGCTTGGTATTTCAATAAATAATTATGTTTTTCCAACTGAACAACCAGCTAGACACGGCAAACTGTAATTAACACCAAGAAGCACAGTACCATTTGGCATGCATACACCTTGTTCTGAACTGGAGGCTTCAAGAACCCCTTAAAAGCTATTCAAAGAAACTTATAATTATGTGCTAGTGTGATTAATCTCTTCTAATAATGTCATGCCTATTGAGCACACCCTATTGAAAAGCCTACATAAAAATGCACAGTTCCACTGATCTGTATGCTCATGTCAGAAGCCCTCATTTGGAGATCTGAGAAATGACAGAAACATTACTATTACTATGGAGACTAAGAAATTTGCTTTAGCACTGTAAAATAATGTTAAGATTGAATAATATTAGCACCAACTATTAATAAATGTACCAGCATTTTTATAATTTCTCTATTTTTTATCTTTTATCTTTAAATGATACCATATGCAGTTTCTTATAGCCATGCTCAGTTTTTTAAACTGTGGGTTTGACTCTCATGTTCATAAATGTTTTTAAATACGTAAAGGTTTTGGTGACCTGGAGCAGACTACTGACAACAAAGCGAGTAACAAATAGACACTTTTAAATGTGCATGAAGGGTCAAAACAGCATAAATAAGGTTATAGAACAATCTGATTATGCATGCAATTATAGAGGTGCTAAATATTTCTATTATTATTAAAAATAGACACTATAATATGAACTATCTTCTTCTTCTTAATCTTTATTGAAGAAAACAAGGATATCATCTACACCTTTATGTAAAATAAGCCATACAAGTCCTCTCACTGCAATTGCGTTGTTAATTAGCTCTTGTTCATTTTAATTTAGAAAGACTGTGAAAGGTACAAGAAAGAAATGAAGATCCCTGCTACCTCAGGCCAATTAATCCATGTACTCAAGGATGTATTCTCCAGGATTAAACATGGCAGTGACATCCCTGGGGCCCCACGAGCACACAGCTTAGAGAGAACAGCACCTGGCTGTGACAATGCAAGCCAGAAACCGCTGCAGGTACTGAGCTAATAGAAATGTATGTCAGATGCCTCTTGAATGCTTGGGTTATGAAGCAGCTTTTGCAGATAATCACTTTTTCTCTCACAACCTGCATGAGTGTTCAGAATGTGGGACAAGTCAGACAAAAGAGCCTTCTTTGTGCCATTCTGCCTCCCTTCCCCTCTCAAACAACCTTGTGCCTCATCTCACAATCACTCACCTCCAGATGTACTGATTATTGTTATTTCTGGAGTCACGGTAGAATTTTCCACCCCCATTTGGAAAACGCCCTCGGGGCTATAAAAACCTTCAGACAAAGCAGGAGGGATATATAACACCATATTAAGAAGAAAATAAATTAATGTCCATAAAGCAAGGCATTACCATTCTCTTCATCTCCTTGGAGACCTGGTGACCTCCGAGGTGGTTGTAAAAGGGCCGATCAACTCCCCAGTGTGGGGGGTTATGGCTGATGGAATTGGCACGCTGCCGGTTCATCTTGGCTATCGTGGCTTTCTCGTCTTTCTGGAACACAAACCAGAGAGAAATGCATAATCAGTTTCCCAACCTTTACACGGCAGGCGTTCTCCAAGCATCTCTCACTTCTGATCTCTCACTCCAAAAGCTAGCTTTGCACCTTGAACTCTATGAAGCAGCCGCTGATCAGAAGCAGTCCCAGTCCACCATCTCCTCCTCTTATTTTTGAACACTTTAAATGATGCTCATGATTTTATTCCTTTACTTGTTCTGAACTACCACCATAACCTGTGTAAACATGGGGGACATTCCAAAAGGGAAACATCTGTTATCTTTATTAGCAAATTGAATCAAACTGAATAAACTCAGATAGAAAATTATATCTCCAAGCTGAGATACGACACAGAGGGTCCTCAAAAAGCAAAGGAACAGTTACATCTAGAAGAGAAACAACACACAGAGTGATTTGGTTGAAGAATAGGAGCCTCGAATCTCCTTGAAGCTATGGGAATACAGGACACCTTTCTCCATAGACAGAAGCAAATAATTTTCCACACTTGCAAGACCATATTCCCAGAATGCTAAGGAAAGCATGTAAATCTTGCAAACAACTGTGTATGTGTTAAAGGTAATGTAATTGCAGAGTGTGACAAAATGGTCTTCCCAACTCTAATGCTAGCTTCCAATTTGACATTGACACTAATTCTCCTGAAGTTTGGACAAAGTCTTTGATTTTGTAATCAAGGCTTTGACTCTTGGGTGCAACAGGATCTTACTGTGAGACCTATCAGACAGGTTTCATTCAAGCTTAGTGCCAGTTCCAAGTGCACAGAAGTGCAGCATGTAACTAGGCTCAACAACAGGCAGATTAGTTCCTTATTTTGAATATAGTCTCTAGCCAAAAAGAAAGGCAGGTTTCCATGTGGAATGTGTTCTGTGGACAGAAGTCCCTCTAGCTGCACTGCAGACTAGCTCAGGGAGGATTGTGTGATTTACCTGTACTGCCTCAGAAGGCAGAGGGGTGCCAATTATTATATCCTTGCTTAATACAAACTCTGAAGAGCTTGAAAATTCAGAAGGTAAGGATCACTGTTTATTATCTGAGAGATTTAACTTTTTCCCAAGAGAATTGGTGCTTCAATGACATTAGAGAAAAAAACAGACTTAATAGTTAATTTTGGATTTCCAGACAACTGAGTTATTTAAAAAGAAAGCCTCCATTGCTTTCAGCTCTAGATTTATGGTTCAAGTGTTATTTGACAATACAAGTAGGTCCACTGCTTTTCTTGCCTGGAGTCTGCATTCCATACCTATTTATTTTGATTCCCCACTATTCAGTGTAACTTGTACCTCTCAGGAGTTTGCAAAATACCTGGTGTTATCTCCATGGTAACCACAGAGTTAAATGTCAAGTGTTGTGCTGCCTTAAATTAGGGTTTTTAAAAAGAAATTTAAAAAGGCTTGCTGAAATTCAGTGCTGGAGGAAGCTACCTGATTGACAAGCATGGGAAATCATCTCTCTCCTTGCATGGAAGAGACAGCTACAATGACATTTCCCTTGAGACCACAGCTCACCACGTGGGCACCAAACATCGCTGAGCACGTGGGGCTGCAGCTTCATGGCCATGGGGCCACCTGTGACAGGAGCCTGTGCCCCACAGCCAGCTGGCCCCTGACAGTGAGCAGCAGTGGTCCAGCAGCTCCAGGGTGCCAGCAAAGCCCTTCACCCAGCCAGGATGACAAGTGTGTAGGTTCATGAGGAAAGCCTGTGGGAGCAGACCTCAGGGAGCCGTCAGCTCCCCGGGATGACTGTCAGGGGGACCACAGGTGCTCCTGCATGGATGCCCCCAGGACAGCAAGCGCCTCCCACATCACCTCTTCCCCACCACTGGCTCATCTGCAATGGCTGGCAATTCCAGCCCTTGGCACCAGCTGAGTTTCACATGAGCAACCATGAGAGCCACTGGATAACCTCCAGGAGAGACATCTTTTAAATGTTTCTAAAAATACGTTAATGTGATGAAGTCTTGATATCCAGATTTGAGTTGATTTGAGGTTTTTGGGATTCTTTTAAGACTTGGTGTCTTTATACTCTTTGCCATCATTTGTAATACTTTCTTGTGACTTTTTCAGTTATGCAATCTTTTTCATAGTTATGCTTCTTTCTTTTATGATGTGATGCCAGAAAACTGGTAGGAAATACAGTTTTATTATCTCCAAGCAAATAGATATTGCTTTTCAATAACAGAACTGACACTGTCAATCCATTTTATTCCAGCTAAGGTGAGGGTTTTCAACCAAATGGAATAAAAAAACCCAGATGTTGAAACTAGTTCTGGGGACCCATAAAAGCAAAGCTATGTGGTTACTTTACAAATGCCATTACATCAACAGATGATAAAAGTGATACACTGCAGGTTTTCACCCCATGACTTAGCAAATTTGGTTAGAATTTGAGGAAAGCTTTAATGCCAGAGTCCATGAAGACGTACTACCCCTCTCAGCCCATGAGTGATCCTCGTACCTGCTCCAAGTTCTAGTGAGTCTGAAGCATTGCTTGACAAATATGAAGGAAATAAAAGACCTCATACATATTTATTGACACATCTGGATTGAGGTAAGGACAGGACAAATGGGTAAATGTGTAGTTCTGAGATTGTTTCTAACCATGAGGTCAGGTGCCATAAATTTTTCATGGCTTCATTAGCTCTGGCAGTATTTCCCCCCCACCTCTTGTAGGAAGTTTCCACTGGATTGTGGACTATGTTTCAGCAATATTTCCAATCAGATTAAAACACATATATAAAAGCACCATGCACTTTTGCTTTTCCACATTACATAATGTAATGTTCTACTATGTCATCTTGAACAATAGGACTTTGCTGTTAACATCAACGCTTATTAAAGAAAAAAATAAAACCTGTGCTTTAAAAACTTGAGATAGTTTATTTTCTGCAAAAATCACTTGTTCAGTGAGTGATGAAAATAACAAGTTCTAAATTCTAAAAATGAAGCATTAGATGGGTCACAGCTCCTCTGTGGAAACTTATGAGGATGCCTCCTCTGTCTCTTCCTGGCTAAGTGACAGCATAAGGACAACTTGCACACAAGGCTGCCTAAGGCATAACAAGATTGGAAAAGAAGAATAAAAAAGAGAAGTGGTGATACCTTTCAGTCCTACTCATTACAGGTACTACCAGCAAGAGAAGAAGGTGCAAAAATTTCTGACAGCAATGACTTTTTCAGATTTTAGGTGGCTAAACTCCAGAAAGCTGTTGTGGGAACTTTTCAAATCTGGACTCACAAAGAGACTGTAAATCTGTTTCCCAGGGGTTTTATTGTGTTCCCATCACCAGTTCCCACACACTGAGCTACAGTAATGCTACAGCAAAACTGCAGAAAAAAAGAAGGCTTTCTTGTAATTATCAACTGAATAAAGAATACATGTTACTTCTTTAGTGTGTGTGTGTGATAGGATTTTCCAACATATTGATCACTATCAGTGCAACAGTGAAATCTGATCCTGGATCAGCCATATCATATTTATCTACACATTATTCTTTAAATTTTCTTGAAGGCCTTCTGACATGTGTGTGATGTTTCTGGTAGTGTTACGTGCTCCAAACCACTGCCTTCATAAATCTACATGAGTGGAACCCTGCTGAGCTCTGATAAAAAGTGTTAAATTGAGGAATCATCACATTAGATTGATTATGTTTTAGGAGAGTCACATGCTCAACATTTAAAGGACCATTTTGTTTCTTCAGCTGGACGGAATTCCAGGGCGCTATTTAGAAAAGAATGAGAATTGTTTTTCTAGGAGTTATAGCCAAAGTTTTGTTGAGCTGTTTCAAGGCCACCATCAACAATCCTTTCTGAAACTGGTGTGTACCTGCTATTGTTAAAAGAAACACCCAAGTGCAATCAATTGAAAGACATAAGAAAAAATAAACATTTTTTCTCTTTGCAGACTTTGTGCACTCAGCACAGCGAGTTTGGTCAGCAGTATTGCTCATCTGTTTGCAAGCACATTTTGTTTCTAGTCGTGTTCAAAGCAAAACATTCCCCTAGATTTCTGACAGTGTTGAAGATGATAAAACTAGCTGTAAAACTAAGTGCTGTTAAAATCTTATTCACCTTAAGGGCTGTTTTCCAATCCTCCAAACACACACTTTTCCATCCTCTCAGAGTAAAGCTTTGATGTGCTGTGAAGAGTAGTTGTGATGGTTCTGCAAATTAGTGCAGCACCTGATCTCAGAGAGCAGAAAGTGAGGAACAACCACCAAGTGACATACTCCTGTACAAACACCAGAAACTTGGGCAGCACAGGAACTGGGAATAATTAAACAGAGTACTGTAAGAATATCAGGGAAGTGATAAGATAGCAATAATGACTGAGACAAATGTTTTGAATACGATTCAGAAGGGCAGATACAAAGGTTGTGAAGGTGGAGGACCAGAGTTATGCAATATGAATGCTACAGTCTGCAGGGTAAGCTAAAAAAGCCCCATGTAACATGGATAAAACAAAACTACTCTGTAGAAGGGTAATGACATTGTTGTGCAAGCCATTGCAATGAGTAGGGGTTAAGTTTGGGAATCACTAAAATGTGGGGAACAGTTGTAGTAATGGTAGCTGATAAATGGCTGTTTATCTGGAAATACAGACTTTCAGGTAAAGAATGAAGCCAGTAAGGAAGAAAGGCAAAGATCTCCTTGGAGAATTCCTGTATTTCTATCATGGTAATGCATTAAATCCATTAGAAACACATACCCAAATGACTGCGAAAATTAACTGGATAAAACCTGCAGTTACCCTGTGTAAATCACCCTATACCATGCAAGGATAACAGGAACTTAAAATTCTTCTTTATTCTAGAAGGAGCAGATTGTTTTTTTCCAGGTAATCACTACTGCCACAGTAGAGGCAAAAGGGAAGAAGGCTCATAAGCATAGGGTTATAAATGGAAAGCATTGAATCATAGAATCATTTAGGTTGCATTTAGGATCATTAAATACAACTGTAGACACAACACTGCCAAGTCCCACAAAACCATGTCTGGAAGCAAAACTTGAAGTGTGATGTGCTGAAGTCAGAAAGACAACCTCCGTTCCAGATCTGTGGAAAACTGCCAAATTCCATTTCAGTTCTGGTAACAGATATTTTTAATAACTATTTAGTCAGTGATCATGACACAGAGCTTGTAGAGCAGCAAATGCTTGGTTTGGATTAACAACCTTGAATACAAGTTTTTCTAATGAGAAAAAATGCAGTAGCTGTCACTGGCTTTGTTTCTTCCGTAGAGCATTTGACATTGCTGTGCTGGAGAGCAAGGGCTAAGACAGGTGGGGAATATGAAGCTGGGAAATGGCAAGAGACAATGTTGAATAAGGAAGTATTACTCTGGATGAAAGTTACTAGCAGAGTTACTTAGTTTCTGCTCCCAGGGCAGATTTGGTTGAATTTTTTCTTATCTTACCTGGCAGCAAGTGGGCAATGACAGATTTGGCTAACAAAGGTATATTTGATAGGAAGGAAAGGAGTATTAGCACCCAACATTTGAGGACTAACATAGTAGAAATAGAACTTGAGACATTCAAGTGTACAAAACGCATGATCATTTCCTTAGGGATCACAAACAGAAACGTCATTTCATTATCAGGAATCACATTAGTTCATCACGGTATAAGTAAAAGACACTGAGATAATCCAACTTTGCAAAAGGTAAAGGTTTCCTTTGATGAGAAAGAAAATATCAAAGCTTGTGCTTGTCTCTTCTTTGTTGTGTGAAGACATTAGAAGAGTCTGTCTCAGGAGAAAAAAAGGAGAGGGAGTAGGGATCCAACTGCTGACAGACAGCAGAAAACCAGAGCAACTAGGTTTTAGAGTAGCCCTGTGCTAGCACTAACGGGAGCAAATAAACCACAGCAAAAGATTAAACAGATCTTTATGGCAGAACCTGCTGATTTCATCTCTTTATATGCTTCAAAGGGAAATGCTCACCCATGAGGGGAGCAGAATCACAGGACAGGGCAAACAGAAAGGTGAAAGCAGATCTGGAGGTAAAGATGAGGAGAAAAAAATCCAAAAAGACTGGACTTCAGAACTTTGCATTTTGTTCTCTTTTAAGAAAAAACAACTCTTCTGTGTCAGACAGAAAACAAGGACTACATTTTCAGGTCTAGTAATATTATTATAGACTGAGGGAGCAGAATCTACCTTTTTTCCCTCCTCAAACTGCACTGGCTATATTCCAATTAATAGCATTTTAAAAAAGTATAAAGAAAAAAATGTAAAGAATAAGCTATTTTTTAGTTCCTGGAACAAAAATATTAGATAGATGTTCCTCCTACTTACTCTGAAAACCTGAAACTGAAAACCTGAAATGGGAAACCTGGCTAAATACATCACAAGAAGTCATTAAAAGCAAGCAGAAATGAAAGGAAAAAGTAAAGTACCAGAACTTTGCCAACCATTGGGCAAAAAGTACAAGACTGACTGAATTGACAATGGGCAAAAGCTTTTCTCAACTTCTGATCTTCAGGTTAGGTGAAAATGAGATTCTGTACAGGGAGAGAACTTTAAACACCTGGACAGGTTGTCAAGAGAAACAGTGGATGTCCCATCCCTAGAAGTGTCCAAGGTCAGGCTGGATGGGGCTTTGAGCAACCTGGTCTAATGGAAGGTGTCCTTGCCCTGACAGGGGGGTTGGGAGAAGATGATCTTTAAGGTCCTTTCCAATCCAAAGCTTCCAATGATTCTATGAAACTATTCACAAAGAGAAAAAAAATAACTAGGAGAGCAAAAAGGTTGCAGCAGTATGGGCAAACAAGAAACTCCTCAAACTCCAAACACCTAATACCCATAACTCTGGGTAGCTGTTTTTTAATGTTTCAGTTTAGCCCAATAATTACATAAGTCAAGCAAATATCCCAATTTTTAGGTACTCTGGGACACAGCTCACTACAGCAACATTATAGCAGTGTTCAGAGACTTCAGCTAAGGGCTACACTATGTAACAGAGCTGCAATAAATACATATAAAGCAGTTAAAGAATTCACATTTTATTTTCCTATGGCAAATCGAGGCATAAAGATGCAAGTTCCTCTGGAATGGAATCCACATCTTTTGTGAGTCTCTGTCCAATCTCCTACTCAAAATACACCCCATGTTCAGAAATGAAGTCAGGTGCCAAGCACTCTGAAGTCACTGTTTCTGAGGTTTTTTTGTCTACACTTGCAAGCAGCAGAATCCTGATCTTCTCTCTTCATCTTCTCTCCAGAGAAACTTTTGGTTCTCCACAAGAACATGCAGACAACCTAGTGACTGCATGACTTAAGAAGTCAGTATAGGTTCTCCACTCTAGGAGATGAGGTCTGACCACAAGGGTATTTTGGCTTATATTCTTAAATCTGCCCAGCAAAGAGGAAGTGATTTAGATACCTAAAACATCAGCTGGCTCATTGACAGCCAGTGATGCTCAGGAACAATAATCTTGCACTGCAAGTTCTAATCCTCTTTTGAAGATTGGCAATTGTTAATGAGATTTATTTTATGAGCAGATAGAGACCAAAACATCAGCTTCTCTCTTTAGCAGATGATAAGGGATTTTCTTGTAGATCTTTACACAATATCCATTAAGGAGATTTAAGACTTCCATTCTCTCAGGAAAAGAGGCAATGGTAGCAAAGTCTTTCTGTAAAGGTGTTGGTTATTCAAATCAACCACACTGTCGCAACATGTCACAAACACTAATTCACTTAATGTCATGGCAGTCATATTTACAGATGTCGGAAGGTTTCGTTGGTTTTAGATTCAGAAACATATGAAATTATTTTCAATTCAGGCCAATCTGCATATACTTGCCCATACTGTAAATAGCAAAGTAGGGGCTACAGTGCAGAAATTACTATGAGAAGTATTATTGGCTATGTTCAACTAGATCAAAAAAGATCCTTATCTAGTATTTCAGTCTACCATTTTAAAAAAGAATACAAACTAGTGATATCAGCAGTGTCACCAAAAGATTTTTCATCTGAAGTCCACTTGAGTTTGATTTGATTCAAGTTCAAGTCAGTACCCTCATAGCCTTATTTTGTGCAGCCTGACCCATGTCACAGTTGGTATGATCTCATCTTACTGTCACAATGATGATAGATCATTACAGTGGACCAATTTTTCTCATCTTCAGAAAGAGAGGCTGAAAAGAAATGATAGGAACTGCTCTAATCTTTATGTTCATTCATCTGGTGAGCAAGCAGACAAAATCACCTCTGTAATCTGACAAAGAAAATATCTTTGTGGTTTTAATCTATTCCTTTAAGTACTTCTAAAAATATATATATCTGTATTAACAACATTTTCCAATATGATTTTGAAAACAAGTGAGGAAAATTTCTTTGAAAGAATTAGAAAGAGCTTGATGCAGACACATTTGTAGATGGTGGCTATTCCCTTCTACATACATAAAAGTTCAGGAAGAGGAGAGAGGAACAGGATTTTTTGTCACCAAGAGATCAAGTTATTAAAGGTACCTAAACCTGCATTATTTTGTTTGGTCTTACCCGCTTCTGGCTGCACCTCACAATCAGGAAGGTCTCAATGCTGTGCTCTTTCAGGTAAGCGTTGCGCTCCCCTCCGAAGCCCAGCTCCACCTCGTAGTCTCCATTGAGATAGTTCAGGGTTGCTTTTGTTATGTGGATGCGCCTTGAATGAGAAAAAAGAAAAGCAAGTTTTATAGACTCTGAAAGGTGATCACCAAAAAAGCCAGGTCCTGTCAGGGATGGGTTCCATGTACTGGAACTAACAAGAAATAAACCCAATTGATTTAGTAAAGACAGTACTCTTACACATTAATTTGGGAGTTTCATGGATTAACACAACAGCTTTGATGAAGCAACTTACCCAGCTTTGCCCCCTGCTTCCATGTGGTTGGCTAATGTGACATCATTGGACCACACATCAAACTGCCACTTCCTAAGGCCCAAGACCCCGCAGTGAACTCTCCCACTGTGGATTCCGACCCTCATGTTGACATTCACGCCCGTAACCTCACGGACCAGTCTGAAAAGAGACGTGGGGGACAAGGCCCATTACCAACAACTGAATGGTTGCAGTCCGTGGCACAAGCTTGCATCCAGAACACAAAAATCCATAACGATCCATAAATTATTCACAGATACACATGGTGCAGCTCATCCACAGGAAAACTGAACAAAACTGGACGAGCTGTACTGCTCTTGGATGGCCAGGCTGGCCAAGAAGAGCCCTAATCAGAACGTGGAGCTCTTGGAGTAAATCCATGTACACTGAACTCAGGATCAAGTTGAGAACTCATAAAAAATTATCTCTGGGGCAGTAAAAGGATTAAAGTTCTGGTCTCTGGTTTCCATACCAAAGCTGGACATAACCTGCCAGCACTCAGCCTCATTAAGAGTAATGACATGTTGCAAAGAGAAAAAGGAAATGATTTCAGAGATCTTAATTTGTCTGTATGGCACCAAGCATCAACTCTTCCACAGATGAAATATGATATGTGTGTGAAATACCCCACTGAAGCTGGAAAGCTTGAACTGGCCTTAAAGCAGCAAAACCAGAGAACCACACATCTATTGCAGTCACTCCAAAGAGGCAGCTACAAATACTCAAGTTCTGAATGTAATGAGCTTTTGGATGCTCTGCTTACTCCCTAAAAGACTGCTGGAATACTTTGTGGGTTTTCCCCTTTAGGGTAAAAGTTAATTTCAAGAACTGTTCACATGAGAAATACATTTAGGAGTGTGGGTATGAAAAAGTCTTGATGAGGCCTTCAGAACAACTCTGCTTCTCGTTATCGCTAATTCATCATTCCCAGAACGTCCATGCTTCACAGGCAAATTCACCTACATCACATACCACTGTCCCTTCCTTTGAGTTGTAAGTTCCTTGCAGCAAGGAGGACTTTATACCTATCAGATTTCAATTTCTTCAGTTTTCAGCTTCATCCAGTCCTTTCTAGATAACATCATCTGGATAGGTAAATCCTTCCAACTCCCTAACATCAACACAGTCCTAATATTTATGCTTTAGTTATTAATGAAATTGCATGAATAAAGATAGACCAGTTCAGGACTCCAGTTCAGTCCTAACAGTGCAATATATCCCTTAAAACAGTGTCCAAGATGAATTCTTGTTGAAACAGTTCCTATCCTCTTTGAGTTGCTTGCTCTTTATGATCCCTATCTTTGTTTCACTACCTACTCACTGAAGTGACATTCATTAGTTTTATTAACAAGTTGCAGAAATTGTCTAGCAGGTAAAGGAAGCTGATATGGGTAAGGTGTTACAGGCTTATGAACTGAAAGAGCTCCAACCACAACACTCAAGAAAGGAACTGGAACTGGAGTAATAAAAATGTAGCTGCACCCATAAACCTGATAGGAACAAACCAGCTACAGTTCCTTCCTCCACTGGGTGCTGCAACCCCTCCTGCATACCCTGCCAAGCCATGCTACTGACACAAGACCAGGGAACTTTTCTCTGTAGAATCATTGATGAGCAGATGACTTTGTCCAGGCTTTGCAACAAACAAATAAGTCTGGTTATTCTTTATAGACAAATGAAATATCCTTTGTTACCTTCCCTTTTTTCCAGCTCATTTATACCAGCAGTACAGTGAATACAGTTTTCTTGAAGTCTTTCCTATTTGGGGTAACATTTCCTGTTATTAGACACAGATTAAATCAGTTTATGGGCAGGGCCCAGTGCTGGTGAAGTCTGCAATCAAATATTCAATAGTTATTTGTTACCTGCAATCAAATGTTCAGTAGCTATTGGTTACCTTAATTGTGAAATCTCTTACCTTGATTCTTAGGGGAGGAGGAGGGAAGAGGGAGAGCAGAGGTAGTGAGAACAGAGTCACCTTCCAGATTTATTAAGAGATAAGATTGTTAAATGCATTCATTATACAGTGAGTGGGAAACAAGTTTTAAAGCTTGCTGAAGAGCTATTTGTAAACAAACACTGAGTGCACCTCAGCTCTGTGTTTATTCCAAGGAAGGTGGGTTGCAGTTAATCAATGAAGTCTAGACTTACTGGTGTTATTCAGCCTTATGGGAAATTACATAGCAACACTGAAGACCTCTGGATTTCACCAGGCCAACAACTGGGCAATGAACACAGTATTCTGCAGGGCTGGTGGCTGAGGATTGCTGTTCTTGTGTTGGACAAGACCCTTTGTCACCTGCTACATAATTGTATCTTACATGGAAAAAATGGCTTTCTTTCAAGGGCTATTGGAAACTAGTTACTTGCAAATCCTCTTACACATTGATACAAACCCCAAAAGGAGATTGGTGCAAGGCAATGGATTTTAAAACCAGGAAAGAAAAGTTAGAAAATCCTGACAGTATATACTGTATACAAAGCAAGGGAATGCTGTTGCATACTGTGCTTTGAATGGGGTTTCCTGGGTGAAAACACTGCTTTTCACCCTGCGTATTTGTGTTATGAGAATGAGATTGAAAACTCTGGGGGTGTATTGCTGTCCTTGCAGAAATTCAAATTGTTAAGGATATACGGTACCAAGTTCAGCAAGGAGGTATCTCTAGATTTTATCAAGCTGAAGTGGAAACTCCATCAATTTACTGTATGAAATAAGAGAACAGCTGAGAGATCTTCTACTTCTCTGTTCATACCATTAATACTTCAGAAGATGCTTACAGAAAATAAAAATAAACAAAAGAAAAAGGAAAGAGCAAGAGAGTCTGTGCAGCAGGGATGGTGTAGATATCAAGGTCAGCTCAGTTACCATCCAAAACTGAACTTTGCACCTAAACTTGCATACACTCAAGATGACCAAATAAATCTTCCTTCCCTGAACTCTGGAAGAATTGGCCTGTGAAAGCACATGTACAATGCAAAGAATACTCAACACTGTCTGTAATCCTCCAACTAATAAAACTAGATACAGGTCTCCTATTTGTTACCCGCTAAAGACAGGTATGGTCTGGACTAACACTGCTGCTAATCTGACCTCAGGAGAAGGCAAAGCATCACCACAGGTTTGAAAAGAAAAAAATAAAATTGGGGAAGTAAATAGAAATAAAGGGAGAAGACCATGAATCTGTCCCAGTCTGTGCCAGAGCAACTTCATGCTTTATTTCAGTAATTAATTTAACTAAAGTAAGAAAGCCTTGAATCTGACCCTTTTGGCATAGGGAAAGAGAGAGGATTTGTTGAACTAGACAAGACAGACCTTAGCAGAGCAATATTAAGGTGAGTAAAAAGCTGGTTTGAAGAGACATAAATGAATAGTGACTGAAACTTAATGAAGTTATTATTAACACTCTGAATTCACAATTCTGCAATTCACTGGAATCATCCTTTGGCAATGAGACTTCCAGTAATTACAGTAACCTTTGCCTTTTTTTCATTAAGAGACTGAGCTCTGATATCTACATGACTGTATGGACACAAGTGTCTGTTCTGCTGCTGTCAAACCTTAGCAGCATTTTGTTTTTTTGTTCCAGCTGGTTTCCCCATTTTGCTGGCCAGAGTTCCCTGGTTTTGTTACCTTGCTCCTACTATTAGGAAGAGCTAATAGGAAAATCAAATCAAATTGCATTTGTTTTATGCTTCTCTATGGGGAATATGCTACTTACGAGATGGCCTCTATCATATCCATTCCCATTTCAACACAGCAGTGTGCATGGTCAGCTCTTGCTTCTGGCAACCCAGACACACAGTAATAGCAATCACCCAGGATCTTGATCCGTAAACAGTGGTTCTCCTAAAAAAAAGATTAGAATAATAAAGGAGAAAGAAGTATTCAGCTTATGTTCATGCTTGCAATAGTTTGCCTTTTAGGGCAGTGAATATCTAAGAAATCCAGTGAACCAGCACAATATGTCATTCTTGCAACAGGAGAATAAAAACAAGGGGAAACAAAATTATAATAGAAAACTTACAGCTGCAAGCTTATCAAATCTGGCAAAGAGCTCGTTCAGCGTCATGACCAGCTCCTGAGCAGTGCACTGGGAGGCCAGACTGGTGAAACCCTCTATGTCTGCAAACAGGATGCTTGGGAAAAGGGAGGGGGGAAAAGAAAGTGTTACAAAATTCGTTGCTGATATTTGTGTAAGTGTAAATTCTATGGTAGAGATCTGGGATGGGAAAGCAGATAGGGGTGTCCCAGCCCTAGAGCAACAAGGAGATGAACAACTTAATGGCACCTTATGATACAGCCCCTATCCCACCCACACCACCCAGGAACTCCTCTCAGCAAGGCTGCAAGCACAAAATGAACCATGTGTTGCTAAATGACAATTGCAGACCTTGCCAGCTGAGGCCAAATGTAATATAAGGACATCCATCACATCACACGTCCACCCAGGATGGACAGGGAAAGCCCTGTGAAAGCAGCCTGGACTGTTTTGAAAGCAAAATTATTTGAATCACAAGTATTATTAATGACTCTTTGATTTCAGTGAATCAATATTAATGTTGTACTGCAAGGCCAGCAGTGGGTTGTGGGATTTTTTTTTTTTTAAGCTGCACAAAGATTCTATCTCATTGATAATTATAACATGGAAAATACTGACTTGCAATCAAACCCAGCCATTAGGGCAAATTTAAAACTACTCAGTAAAACAATCAGCAGACTTCATCTGTATAGACCTAAGATAAAATGTAGATATGCACACACATTTATATAAATAGAAAATTCAAAAGCTCTACTTGTATATGGGGAGATTTATCCAGTAGTTGATTTGTTCTTTGAAGTTGATTATTGCCATCAAGAGGTACTTGGAAAAGAAATTAAAAGTCTAAATAACAACCACTTTGTAATTGTTTCTTCTTGGTAAAATAAAACTTCAACATGTTTTAGGCAAATTGCAGAGGTATGCTTTCAGTTGGAATTCCCTGCATTGCCTTCAGTCAGAAAGCAAAACCAACAAAAATATTTTCACAAGCATTTTTTGCAAAAATCCCAAAACACATTTCAATTTTGGCATGCTTTTAATATTTTCCTTCTACATTTCAGCTCCAATAAATCACCAACCAAACATATTGCATTAAATACTTCTTTGTTAGTCATGCTGATTCTAAAATGTACAAGAAAAAAACAAGACAGGAATGCAGGGATGTCTGAATCAAAATATACTTTGCCATTTTTTAAACACTTGAGAAAACACACAAAATAAATCAAGATTCCACATGTTTACAAATAAAAGTAAACCTCCTGAAGAAACATACTTGAAATCAAATGAAAGCTTAGACAAGTCTGCACTACTCATACTCAATTTAAGTATGTGCTAATATGTAACGTACAAATGGGAAATGTCTCCAGTTCTGGTGGCAGTAACAAAATTTGTCTTCTTGCAAGAACATTCCTCTTCCAACATGGGGCAAATTGCAAATTACTCATTTTTTAACATGTTCACACTCTGCTTGTGGGCATGTTGCAATGGCCTTGTGTTAGAACAGGAGAAATCAAGATCAGCTGCTACTCTGATGTTCAGATATCAATAGGTGTATCTGCAAACACTACACAGGAAGGCCCTGAGCCTTATCCTTGTGCCTAATAAACATGGATAAATGACTGAGGTTGCTCCCTCCATTCCCCATTACTATTATGCTAGATAAATGGATCAGACATTTCTAGAAGTGAAATGGTGGCAATATTTTCAACCCCACAAATGAAGCAACCGGCAGAGACCTATGGAGCTGTTCTACACACAGATGTGCCAGCTAACCAAGCACCTGAGTACACTGCAGCCAGCCAGCTATGTGACCTGCTCTGCCACCAAACAGCTACACTACTGAGCTATCAGAAGACACTCTCTGGGACACATGTGCTACAGGGAATGGGAAACCTCATCAGGGTACAGAAAGGACTGCATGTGAAATGGCAGAGGACAGAGCAGGTATGTGGGAACTGAAGATGGAGAGGACAGACACACGCCTGTGTCAGGCGACTGGAGAAAGAACAGGATGCAAGAGTCAAAGAAAATGGTCCCTGAGAACAGGAGCCCAGCCTGAAGCCTCTGTCCTCTGCTCTCAGCAAGGAACTCTGAGAGCCAATAAACCACATTTTACTCCTCTGCCTAATCTGTCCTGTCCACATGTTCCTGATAGCACTGCAGCTCCAGCAGCAGAGACACCAGCCAGGTGTCTCAGTCCCAACCCTGCTAATGACACACAAGGGAGGAACGGGGACTGAGGAACTTCTGCTCCTTCTGTTATTAGCCCTTGTAACCCTTAAATGCAGCCTGCTCCCTGTAAAGTACCCAACAATATAGAAGTGACTAGGAAAAGAGATGTCTCTTAGAGTAGCTATCAGGACATGATCCTCATCCTGTACTTAGTCAAAGCTGGTATTTGAAAATGAAGCCTGCTATATCTATGTCTTTACAACACGCACAGTGAGATTCTGAAGCACCTCCAGACCCTGCCAGTGCATCTTACCCAGACCAGCAGTCTTAGAGATCAAACACACAGCTTCCCACTACCCTTAACTCCTCACTCCACACTTCACTCTTTCATGTCAGACTACCCTTAGCCATTAAAAGATTTTATTAAAGGACCGTGGTGTTGGTGATTGTGATGAAGGGCCCATCTCACACCAACAATTTATCAGTCTTCAGAGGTCATGCCATTTCCTTGCTGGTGGGAGGACAATGCCAGTAACAGGCCTCCCTTGTGCCAAAATGTGCAGTAAATGACAGTGGTCAACAAAAGGTCAAATGAAACAAATATTTTAGCTATGAAATATCATGGGATAAGTAAGGCAGTGGTTTAGCAGTACTATTAGCTGAAGCCGATTAGAAGGGATTGACCACACAATCTGCAGCCTGGGCATCAGCAACTATTATCAGGCCTGAGTCCCAGTCCCTTCATCTGGGAAGCTACTGCTTTGTGGGAAAAAACGGTTTAGCATGTAATTAAAATGTTGTAATGGTTTCAGAGCTCTTGATATATTTTCCACTCCATCACTGTCTTCAGATTTACCATCTGATTGGGTTTTGTCCAGCAGTAACCAGGGTTGACCTCAAAAAATACAGAAAATGGTTTATTTCTGGGAAAGACAGAGAAGAAAAGAGGAGTTATCATTAATTTTATATGTCTTTTAAAATTCTTTCTGTTTTATTTTGGTTGAAAAGTACCACAAATTGTGTTTTATGGTAGAGGTGAATACTTTCCTAAGCTCCTATTTCAGTTCCTATTTCCAGCAAGGACTGGCTCAAGATTTCATATCTATACATGGCAAGCTCAGTTTTGTGCCTGTTGCCCTATGTGGCTCATGACAGGAAAAAAAGATGAAAAAGAGCCTGATGGCAGATCCTGCCATACTCCTCTCTCCTTAATGACCAGCCTGATGATACTTGCCTGGTCTCACCCAAGCCCCAGGCAGGGGAACAGGAAAGTGGATACATGGGGTGTGGGCAACACCCCATAGCTGCTGGCTCCTATAGATTCCACCATGTCTGAAGGGCAGCACAGGGCAGGTTGGGCTCATAGCTCAAGCTGCTGCTGCCACTGGAATGCCAGCCTCTGCCTGAGCTTGGCTCTTCCCAAAACTAGCAGGACACAGTGGACTGCAAGGCCTCCATGAGCAGGATGTCTGGGTTCTTTGTGCACAGAGCTTCAGAGAGCTGCAAAGGCAGACTGAGCTGAAATGGAGGGAGGCACAGCTAGAGTGCAGAGAAAAGAGGAGAAAATTCCCAACGTGCTGAGTTCAGCTTTCCTATTTTGTGGTCTGTGATGCATTCATACAACAGTTAAGATACACCTGGACAAGCAGCTCTGGAACCAGCAGGAGCCTCAGTGCAATCTCCCGGAGATGAGCTCAGGTCCATCCCACCGCACCTGAAGTCCTACACTGCAGGTCCTTTAAAACTATCTCCTGTAAGTCAGGAGATTCTTGCACTACTGATGTACCCTGAGGCAGAGGCATCAAAGGATTTTTGGGATGGCAAAAGATGGCAAAGGAGAACTTTCTTTGCAAGTGTGCAGGAAGGGAAGAGATTTGGCAGGAAGCAAAGAACATAAGGAATAAGAAGAGCTAAGGACAAGGTGGGAAGCAGGAAACCACGAGACATTTAAAAACACACACATCTACAAAGGATGAGTTTGAAGTGCAGACTTAAATGTCTGAAGCTAATACAGTTATCAAACGAGGGACA